>NW_006921599.1:23405939-23423721 GCF_000298275.1 Orycteropus afer afer
GTTGGAAAAAGATATATCGAGCAAATGGCAACTGTAAGAGAGCAGGAGTGGCAATATTAATTTCTCATCAAATTGGTTTTAAGACAAAAACCACCATATGAGACAAGGAAGGACATTATATAATGATTAAAGGATCAATTGAACATGAAGATATAACCATAATAAACATCTATGGACCCAATGAAAGAGCTCCAAAATACAGAGTACATCAACTCTGAACTTGAAGTTTCTTACTGTTGTTATCCCAGCACAATCAATGAAGGAGCAATCCCCATGGCAGAGAGCCAGAAGCATACCAAAAACATCTCTCACAATGTAGAGAACCTCTGTAATGTCTGTAGTAACTATCATTTTTTTCCCTGGAGTAGTCTTTGTTCTAATGTGAATAAAGTTAAAGACTCAGGAAAGGAAGTAAGCAGAATTTCTTGTAAAAATTAAATGGAAAAGGATAGCAATGTGGTTCACATTATACATCTGTTGCACAACACCCTGCTAAACTGAATGAAATAGAAGTCTGCTCAGGAGGATGAGATCAGAGATTCTCAGAACCTGTGGTTAGAAACTCAAACCACTTGGTTATTGTTCATATATGTACATCAGTTCATACATGTTAACTGCACAGAAGGTGGCATAGCAAGAGCTACACAAGTGTTGATTGTTGTCATGACTTGAACTGTGTCTCTAAATGATATGTTCAGGTTGTAAGCCCTAGTACCTGGGACTGTGAGCTCATCTGAAAACATAGTCTTTGCAGATGGAATGAGGTCATTAGTAGGTCTTTGTAGATGTAATGAAGAGTATACATCTGTGGTAGTTAAGGTTATGGTTCAACTTGGCTGGGCCAGGTTCTGAGTGGCTGGGCAGCTGGATGGAGTTATTCCCCCTGATTAGCCTGATCATCAACTCCGTGGTGGAATCTACTGGAGCAGCTGAGTCGCTGCCTTAGGGGCATAGTCTGCTTCCAGTATAAAAGAAGAAGCATTGAGAAAGGTTTGCAGATTTTGGCATGCTTGGCCCCTGCATGTAGCTGAGTCATTGTTCAGCAGCCTGCCATGGTGTCTGCCAACCTTGGGACTCTTAGTGGACTTGAACCAATAGCCTGCTGCATGGTTTGGTAATATGGGGACTGTGATGTTTCACTTGTCAACTTTGGGTTTGTCACCCTCAGCAGCCAGCAGCTGCTCGAATGAAGAAAGCCTCCATGAGAAAGAAGCAGAGGTGAAGCCAAGGAGGAGGGCCCTTCACTCAGCCCCTGGAGCTGGGACTTTGAACTCAGACTGAAGTATAAGAGAAGAAACTTCTGTTCATTAAAGCCACCCATTTGTGGTATCTTCTGTTAGAGTGGCAATAGGTAACCAAAACAAAACCAGAAAACGAAACCCACTTCCACAGAGTCCATTCAAATTCATAGTCACCTACAGGACAGGGTAGAAATGCCCCTATAGAGTTTCTAAGGTTGTAAATCTACCACCAAAAAAAAAAAACAAAAAAAAAAAAACACAACAAAAAAGGAACTTTTCATTATGATTTGGGCAAAAGTTTACAGAGTGAGTCCGTTTTCCATTCAACAGTTCATACACATCTTGTTTCATGACATTGACTACAATTCGCACAATGTAGCAGCTCTCTTCTCCCTTCCTCCTTCTGTTCATTTCCATTCACCTTCTACCCCTTCCTGTCTTCTGAGCTTCATCCCTGGGCAAATGCTGCCCTTTTGATCTTGTATAGTTGATTGTTCTAGGGCGTGCATATCTCTTTGGTGTTATTGTTCACCTTATAGACCAGTCTATTTTTGTTGTTGTTGTTAATTGTATTGTGTTTTGGGTGCAAGTTACAAAGCAAATTTGTTTTACATTCAACAATTCATGCACATTTGATTTCACACCCCAATTACCATCCCCAACCATAAAAAAAACTCTCCTCCCTTCTCCTCCCTGTGACCACCCTGTCCCTGTGCCCTTCTTAACTATGCATTCCTGTCTTTCCAGCTTTCCCTCCATGTGAATGTTGCCTCTCTGGTGTCTCATGGCTGATTGATCTCAGGGGTGCATCTTCCTAGGGTAGTGGGTGTATTGCCCTGGGGTAGGTGTTCTGCATGTAGGTCTTTCTACTGTTGGGCTGAGAGCCAACCCATGGGCATTAGTCCTTTTCTAGGCCTAAAGGGTAACCCAGGGCCATCGTCTCGGGGGCTCCACCAGACTCTGTTGACCCATAATTCTGATCATTTTTGTTTTTGAATTTTGTTCCACATTTTTCCTCCCACTCTATCCAGGATCTCCAGTTTTGATCCTTTTCCAAGTGGTTGACATTGGCAGCCAGGCACCATCCATTTCTTCTGGTGTCAGGGTCATGTAGTCTGTCTACTGTTTGACTGAAGTTGAGCCACAGGGGGTGAGTTCAGTTCCAAGCTTGAAGGATGACTTAGGGCCATAGTCTTGGGGGTTAAGGTTTTAAACTTTCACGAAGGCAGACTGCCACAACTTTCTCCTGTGCAGGAGCTGGTGGGTTCACACGGTAGACAGTTAGGAGGCAAGCACTTAATGATTGCACCACCAGAGCTTGGGACATACAGGAGTAGGGAGTCCTAATCCCACATGGTTGTTGTCATTATGAGAAGAGACACCAAGGGACACACAGAAGAGAACAGGCCAGCTGAAGATGGAGGGAGGGATTTCAGTTTTGCTAAGAAACATCAACTTGGCTTAGAAAGACTCTCATGAGCACATTTCAATGACTTCACACTAAGTCCTGGCCCTGCATCCATCTTTAGGTTCAAGAGAAAGTGGCTGACAAAGGCGGAGAGTGATGGCTGGAACAGCCAGCAAGAATTGGTTTTATATAGAAACAAAGATAATTACTGCTTACCAGAGGTCGGAGGGAGGGAGAAAGGGGAAGCTTTTGTTTGCAGGGCATAGAGTTTATGGTAATGATGGTGGAATGTTTTGGAAATGGATAGCAATAATGGTGCTATGACAGGAAAAATGTCATTAATGTCCGTGACCTATCAATGTGGAAGTGGTTATGTTGGTGAATGTCATGGCGTGTATTTTTTCACCACAATAAAAGTAAAAAAAAAAAAAAGACTTAGCAGAGTGGTCATTGCAGAGGTTCTTGAGTAACTATCCCTGTTGCCTCCTCCATTCTATGGTGTCCCCTCCATGTTGTTGTTGCTGTTATTAGTTGCCCTGAGTTGCCCCTGTCTCATGGTGCCCACTGCACAACTGAAGAAAATGCTACCCAGTCCAGTGCCATCCCCTTGACTGGCTGTGGATCAGACCGTTGTGATACACAGAATTTTCATTGGCTTATTTTCAGAAGTAGATCTCCAGGCTTTCTTCCTAGTTAGTGGTAGTTGGGAAGCCCTGCTGCAACCTGTTCCTTGTCACAGCAACATGAAAGCCCCACCATAGATGTGTGGTAGCTGCACATGAGATGCATTAGTCAGGAATTGAACACACGTCTGCCACATGGGAGGTGAGAATTCTACCATTTATCCACCAATGTCTTCCATAGGCTAGGGCAAATTTCAGTTATGGAACATTATCTTCCAGTTCATACTCATTTGTAAACCACTCTTGCATCTGAAACTGTTTATGCAGCAACCACAGACAGCAGCAACAAAAACTGGGCTAGGGAACAAATAGGCAGATTCTTGCATTGAGTTTGTTGCTACACATTTTTGAAGTGAGCCAAAATCATCAGGTGTAAATTTTGGTTGGCGATCTCATTCCTTTTGGAAAGGAAGCATATATTTTTTTTTTTTTTTAAGGAGGCTGTGGCTCCTACTGGCTGTGGCCCAGTATCTGGGGGTAACTGTAAGCTTTATGGCTTTGCCTTCATGTATGTTTAAGCAGCAGCCTAGTCTAGCATGAGGCAGATTTTTCCTCCACTTGTTTTATTCTAAATAGTCTGCAAAAGCTTCTGTGGAACACAAAGTCTGCAGCTTTGATCCCACAAACTTATCAAGTACTGACATTACCATGAAAAACTGCAGCTAGGACCAGCTTGAGCCACTTTTAAAATTCTTATTTAAATTCAAATTCCCCATAATCTTAATAGGCTAGCAATAAAGGGAAAGCAAGAAAGGAACAGGAGAAGCTTCTCATGTCCCCACAAGGCTCTCGGATCAATTGGACACATCCAGGCAGCAGGGAAAGAGGGGAAATCCCTAGGAAATAGGAAACATGTTCAATGTGTGCTGTATGTCTCCTAACTCTAGGGTTTCAGACTGACACTTCATTCTGATAAACAGGCAACATGGTTTTTTAAGGCATCCATAAGCTCTGAAAATCTGACAAAATTAACTAGAAATCTCTAAATAATAGGATGTCTGACAGAATTGCTGAATTTCAGGAGAATTATTTTTGTCCAAATATAGAAATAAAAAGCTTGATGTGGTGGGCTGTGTTGTGGAGGAAGTATTGATATTTGTTTAGTTTTATTTTGTGGGCATACCTAAAATATGTTGCAGGGCCTTCTTTTCCATTCCTCTATCTACACCCTCCTTCAAATTCACATTCAAAAACCTCCCTTCATTCTTAGTAATTTGAGGACTTTGATGTAAATTAGAGTTATGGGGAAGTATTTGGAATGTACCTAAGGTTGACAGCATGGGTGGTGCAAACTATTTGCAGTCAACTACCACAGGGTTTGGAGGCTGCTTTTGCTTGGGTGTGGCTCTAGATTATGGCTGGGCCTGAGATAGGTAGGTGAAGATGGGTTAGGAACAACTAACAGAGACAAACTTCTCTGTCAGTTTGTCATCCTGTGGTGGTTTACATTTTGCTTTGAGGCTGGAGTCTATGTCACCTTGCTGCAAAATGCCAGCAGGGTTAACCATGGTGGAGAGCTTTCAGCAGAGCTTCTGGGCTTAGACAGACTCAGAAGAAGGAAGGGGGCATCCACTTCTCCAACAATTGGCCAGTGAAATCTTATAAATAACAGTGAAATACTGTCTGACATATACTGGAATATTTATGAACATCCCTGAAACATTGTCTGGCATAGTGCCAGAAGATGAGCCCATCAGGTTGGAAGGCACTCAAAATTTGACTGGGGAAAAGCTGACTCCTCAGAGTAGAGATGACCTTAACGATTTGGAGAGAGTAAAGCTTTCAGGACATCCATTGGTTGATGTGGCATGACTCAAAATGAGTAGAAACAGATACATACATCCATTAATAATTGGAGCATGGAATGTACAAAGGATGAATCTAGGAAAATTGGAAGATTTCAAAATGAAATGGAACACATAAAGATCAATATCTTAAGCATTAGTGAGTTGAAATGGACTGGTTTTGGCCATTTTGCATCAGACATCCATATGATCAGTTATGCTGGGAATGACAAATTGAAGAGGAATGGTGTGGCATTCATTGCCACAAAGACTGTTTTCAAGATCTTTCCTGAAGTACAATGCTGTCAGTAATAGGATAATATTCATATGTTTACAAGGAAGACCAGATAATACTACTATTATCCAAATTTATGCACAAATCACCAAAGCCAAAAATGCGGATATTAAGATTCCTACCAACTTCTACAGTCTGAAATTGATCAAACATGCAATCAAAATGTGTTGATTATCACTGGTGACTGGAATGCAAAAGTTGGAAACAAAGAAGAGTTACTAGAAGTTGGAAAATATGGCCTTGGTGATAGAAATGACAATGGAGATCGCATGATAGAATTTTGGAAGTCCAACTACTTATTCATTACAAATACCTTTTTTCAACAACATGAGTGATAACTATACACATGGACACTACCAGATAGAATACACAGGAATCAGATTGACTACGTCTGTGGCAAGAGGCAATGGAGAAGTTCAGTACTTTAGCCATAACAAGGCCAGGAGCTAACTGAGGAACAGAGCATCAAATGCTCACATGTAAATTCAAGTTGAAGTTGAAGACAATTAAAACAACTCCATAAAAGCCAAAATATGACCTTGATAATATCCCTCCTGAATTTAGAGACCATTTAAAGAATAGATTTGATGCACCGAACACCAATGATCAAAAACCAGAGGAATTGTGGAAAACATCAAGAACATCATCCATGGAGAAAGTAAGAGGTCATCAAAAAGAAAAGAAAAGAAGAAGAGACCAAAATGGATGACATAAGAGACTCTGAAAGTTGCCCTTGAGCAGAGAGTAGCTAAAGCAAATGGAAGAAATGGCAAGATAAAACAGCTAAACTGAAGCTTTCAAAGAGCAGCTCAAGCAGACAAAGCCAATGACTATAATGAAATGTGCTAAGACGTGAAGTTAGAAAATAAAAAGAGAAGAACACACTAAGCATTTCTCAAGCTGAAAGAACTGAGGGAAAAATATAAGCTTCAAATTACAATATTGAAAGATCCAATGGGCAAAATAGTGAATGATGCAGGAAACACCAAAAGAATATGGAAGGAATACACAGAGTCACTGTACCAAAAAGAATTGGTTGATGTTCATCCACTTAAGAAGGTGGCATATGATCAAGAACTAATGGTATTGAAGTTGAAGGTGCACTGAAGGAATTGGTGAAGAATAAAGCTCCAGGAACATCATTGAGATGTTTCAACAAACAAATGTCCCACTGGAGGCACTAACTTGGTTATGCCAAGAGATTTGGAAGACAGCTACCTGGCCAACTGACTGAAAGAGATCCATATTTGTACCCATTCCAAAGAAAGGTGAACCCACAGAATATGGAAATTATAAAACAATATCTTTAATATCACATACAAATACAATCTTACTGAAGATAATTCAAAACTGGTTACAGCAGTATATTGACAGAGAGCTTCCAGAAATGCAAGTTGGATTCAGAAGAGGATGTGGAACAAGGGACATCATTGCTAATGTCAGATGGATCTTGGCTAAAAGCAAAGAATACCAGAAAGGTGTTTACATATCTTTTATTGACTATGCAAAAACATTTGATTGTGTGGATCATAACAAACTATGGGTAACATTAAGAAGAATGGGGATTCCAGAAGACCTGATTATACTCATGAGGAACCTATACATAGATCAGGAGACTGTTGTTAGAACAAGGGGATACTGCATGGTTCAAAATCAAGAAGGGGGTGTATCAGTGTTGTATTCTTTACCATACTTATTCAACTTTTATGCTGAGCAAATAATCTGAGAAGCTGGATTATATGAAGAAGAACATGGCATCAGGATTGGAGGAAGACTCATTAACAACCTGTGATATGTAGATGGCACAACTTTGCTTGCTGAAAGTGAGGATGACTTGAAGCACTTACTGATGAAGATTAAAGACTCCACTCTCCAGTATGGATTGCACCTCAATATAAAGAAAACAAAATCCTCACAACTGGTCCAATAAGCATCTTCACAATAGATGGAGAAAAGATTGAATTCATCAAAGATTTCATATTACTTGGCTTTACAATCAACACCAACTGATGCATCAGTCAAGACATCAAATGATGTATTACATTGGGCAAATCATCTTTCAAGTGATGAAGAGCAAAAATGTCTCCTTGAAGACTAAGGTGAGCCTAACCCAAGCCATGATATTTTCAATTGCTTCTTATGCATGTGAGAGCTGAATGATGAATAAGGAAGACAGAAGAAGAGTTGATGCTTTTGAGTTATGGTGTTGGAGAAGAATGCTAAGAGTACCATGGTCTGCTAAAAGGACTAACAAATCTATCCTGGATGAAATGCAGTCAGAATGCACTTTGGAAGTGAGAATGGGCAGACTTCGTCTCACCTACTTTGGTCATGTTGTCAGAAGGAACCACTCCCTGGAGAAGGATATCATGCTTGGTAAAATGGAGGTTGAACAAAGAAGAGGAAAGCCCACAACAAGAAGGATAGACATAATGGCTGCAATGATGTGTTCAGATCTATCAAGGATCATGAGGCTAGCACAGAACCAGACAGTGTTTCATTTTGTGCATAGGGTTCCTATGACTCAAAGATGACTCAATGGCACCTAACAACAACAACAACAACAACAACAATTCTAAACACTGGTGGTTCAAACTCATCCAGTGGTGCTGTGGAAGAAAGGCCTGGCTATCTACTTCCGTAAAAATTACAGCCAAGAAAATCCTACGTATCAGTTATATTATGTAACACATATGGAGTCACTATGAGTTGGAATAGACTTGAAGGCAATGGTTTTTTTAACAGCAAATTCATACTTGTATGAGAATGTTGTAGAGGAAATAAGAAATCTTTTTCTGTTTTTCATCACTGGTCCCACAGAAGTGAGTCTGACCTCCCACTTGTCTTTGTTACACAAGTAGTTTTGCCTTGAGCTCCCTTCCCGTCTTCCACTCAACTCTGGTGACTTTGGTGATTCTGTGTTATGGATTGAATTGTATCCCCTCAAAATACATGTGGAATTCCTGGCAATTTTTACCTGTGGAAGTGATCCTGTTTGGAAGCAAGAGCTTACTTTTGTTATGTTAATGAGGTCATATTAGCATAGAGTGGGTCCTAAAGATAATCACTTTTGAGTTATAAGAAAACCAGAACAGACACAGAGACACATACACTAGGATGATAGATGACATGTGAGGATTGTCTACGAGCCAAGGATCACCAAAGGTTGCTGGCAAACACTATAAACTAGTACATATGGTTGAGACCCTGATATGGACTTACAGCTTTCAGAATTTTTAAGAAATACATTTCTGTTCTTCAAAGCCATCCATTTGTGGCATTCCTATTATGGTAGTCATGGGAAACTAAGACACTGTGTTTGTACTATGCTGCTTCTCACTTAACCTCTCAAGTCTATTCTTGAGCTTGTCTCCACAATGTACTCCAGCCTTTAGGAGTCTTCTTTTTATCTACGCTCATGAATCTCTCCAATGAGATTGAGGGTAACAGTCCATTCCCCTCCCATTCATTTCATACTCTACTTCTGGGGTAATGATATAGAGTAGACTCTTGGTCAAAGATCTCATTTTTCCAGGAGAAAAGTTGGCAAAGTACAGGGTATGAATGAGTTAACTTTATCATTAATCTTTAGGATAATCAAGAGACCCACCACGGTTTTCTAAGTTGCAACTCATTTTCATATCAGAAGAAATACATATGATGTAAGACACTGGTTACTATGATTCTACAGTCTAATGTTTCTTGAAATTATTCTTTTCTTCTTATTTTCATGTCCTCTTCCTTAGATGGGGCCTTTAATCTTTGTCACAAGTAATCTCTTAGTCCCTTTGCTGCCTGTTCTTGTTCTTTTCTTGCTGCCACCAAGAGATAATGTAAAAAATGTCAACAAACAAGACTGAGAAGTCTCTCTTGATCCACTGTTTAAAACATTTTGTGGTCTATCCAGCATTTACATCTGTATTTCTTTAGGGCCAGGGAATCAAAAGCTTCAGCAAACAGATAAATGGTCAAATAGGATTAAGGAAAGCTGCATAATGTAACCTCCTCTTGGAGACTCCAAATACATTAAAAATTCAGAGTTTTAATGGCTCTGAAGAATCTTGCTTTAAAGAAATTTATTCAATCCAAAATTTTCTTAATGTATTTATTTGGTCATGGAGCTACTTTTGCCAAGGTTTACCTATTAAGTATCTATAGGACTAGGAGCTTGGTGACATAATGCCTAAGGCATTTGACTATTAACCAAAAGGCCAGCAGTTCAAACCCAACAGCCACTGCTCAGAAGGAAGATGGGCAATCTATTCCCATAGAGATACCACCTATGAAACCGAGGGAGGGGTCGTTGTGAGTCAAGATTGACTCGACGGCAGTGAGGTTTTTTTTTTTTTTTTTTTGAGAGTTTCTACAGAAACATTTTGAATAATGCTTTTAGGATTAAAAAACAAATGCTTAACTTTAGCAGTGGATGCATCAAAATATGGTATTTTCTACTTGCCTATCCATCCTCATTTTCTACCCCTTGATGCCTTGCCCTTTTATATACCGACGGAACAAAGTCCACACCAGTGTTGCATTCCTCTCTGCCTTTCTGTTTGCCCACTCCTCTGTTTTCCTGCCTCTTGTCCATCTGATATATGTTTTACTCATCTTTCTAAACCCAGAAGACATATGCTATACCTAGCTCCACAGAAAATTCTTCTCAACTCTTGCATAATAGAGCTAACCACTCCCTCCTTAGTTCTACTACTAAGCCTTTTTCACATTTTTTTTGCACTCATCACATTGTTGTTATTGCTAGCTGCCATTGAGTCACCTCCTGAGTTATGGCAACCCCATGCCAAACTGAGTGAAAAGCAGCTTAGTCCTGTGACATTCCATGAGTGGTTGTAGAACAGACCTTTATGTTGCATAGGATTGTCATTGGCTGATTTTCAGAAGTAGATCACCTGGCCTACCTAGTCCATCTTTGGAAGCTCTGCTAAAACCTGGTCAGCATTATAGCAACGTGTAAGCCATCACTGACAGTCAAGTGAGGGCAGGTGATTTGATGTGAGTCTCCTGTACGAAAGACCACCATACTCATCATGTTGTTGTTGTTGTTGTTATGTGCCGTCGAGTCGGCCCCGACTCATAGCGACCCCTCCTTGGGTTTCCGAGGCAGTATCACTACGGAAGTAGGATTGCCCAACCTTCCTTCCGAGGAGTGGCTGGTGGGTTTGAACCGCCAGCCATCTGGTTAGCAGGCAAGTGTCTTAGCCACTATGCTACCAGAGCTCCCATACTCATCATACTCTTTTATAATTGTGTTTGTGGGTCTACTGCATTGAAAGAGTTAAGTCTTGATGAAAGGGGTAGACTCTTTATATACAGTTCATAGAATCATACCTAGAGTATGGTAGGAGCTTAATATGTGATTATAGAAAAAAATGAATGTTCAAATACCATATAATGGTAACATTATTATTCCAGCCTCCTGTTGGTTTAAACCAAACCTACTGCCAATGAACCAATTCCAACTCTTAGCAACTCTTTAGGGCAGAGTAGTAGTACTGCCCCATAGGGTTTCCAAAGCTGTAAATCTTTATGGAAGCAAACTGCCTCATCTTCCTCCCACAGAGTGGCTGGTGGGTTTGGATATCTTAAATTTGATAAGTGCATTGGTGTTTCAGTGGTAGAAATCTCCCCTTCCATGAGAGAGACCTAGGTTTGATTCCTGGCTAATGCACCTCATGAGCAGCCACTGCCGTCTGTCTGTGGAGGCTTGTGTGTTGCTATAATGCTGAACAGGTTTCAGCAGCACTTCCAGACTGAGATAAACTAGTAAGAAAGGCCTGGAGACTGATTTCAAGAACAGCTAATGAGAACCTGTAATGGTCTAATCTGTAAGTGATCATAGGGATGGCATAACACCAGATAGTATTTTGTTCCATTGTGCGTGGGGTGGGACAGCTATCAACAGCAATGAATTTGATACACATATGCATCAAGAAAAAAAAAAAAAGCAAAAATGTTCCCATATGAAAATTTTATACACACACACACACACATATGGGGTCACCATGAGTCAGTTGCCATGAATAGGAATCAACTTGATGCTCCATGGTAACAGTTTGGTTTTGGTTTACATATGTATGTATTTGTGTGTATATAAACATATATATATAGCTTGCATATCTACAAGGGATACACTCACATACACACACACACATATACAAGCACATACATACCCTCACGCCTCACAGATATTATTCCTCTGAGCCGTAAAACACAGCTATTGAATAAAGGAGCAAGAAATACAGGAAGAGAAGCTTTTACCAAGTGCATAGAAACACATCAATCGTCTTAGAAAACACCTTGGGAGTTTTAATCTTTACACATAACCTTAGCTTCTAAGGTCTCATCCAAACAACAGACCGACAGCAGCCTGCACAGAGCTCCATTTATCTACTTGGGCCAAGCTGACCCCTCTGGAAATCGAACATTGCTACAGATATTGATTCAGACACATGGACACTGGCAGTGCTCCCTTTGTGTGAAATTTACAGAGGAGCATGTTAGAGAGAGTTCTCCAGTGCAGAGGCATCCATGAGGCTGCTGCTCCCCTCAGAGGGAGAATTAGAATGAAATCTTTGGCCCCTTCGCTACTGACCAAGAAACAGCACTGTGTGCCTCAACTCTTATGCTGGGTGCAGATTTGCTTTCCTTTTGTGCAGTCTTGCTGTGACCCTTATTGTAATGTGACCCGCTAGCCATGACCTTCACATGCTGCAGTGAGGCTCTGTTCTCCCTCTGCTCTGTCTCTCTGGCCTTAAGCTATAGTGCACTCACGAAGCACGAGACTCCCTTTTTAAAAAATCGAACTGAAAGGAGTTTTGTTTGCCTTCTGGCCCTCAAACACCGAAGCACTGTTGTACTCCTTGAAATTGTAAATTATGTCTGTTTAAGAAAATGTCAGTGTTTTTTAAAACAGAATAACAGTGCTGGAAAAGACTTGCCTGTGCTATTTGTTACCAAAGTTTCATGCAAGAAAAATGATGCATTCATCATTATGAGCACAGTCAAGGGGTCTAATGACTTGGGCACAATGCTGCTTCAGTTCTTTTAAGTAACACGATGGATTTTTCTCTCTCTCTCTCTTCAGCAAGTTATCTGAGTAATGTAAAAGCTCATAAAGTGAGATCCAGGAAGGCACTGTCAATAAGACACTATACTCAACAACAATTAAAACGTAAAACACATCTCGTATAATTAAATTGATTTTTTTTTTCCAGGACTATTTCAGGTAATGATTGCTTTCGTTGTCTAAAATAGCATTTATGAGGTTCAGGGAGGATAAGATCTGTTGTTACATTCAGACATCATTTGTTGTTTCTTCACCATTCAATTTTTAAATAGGCCAATAGGATGATTTTTTAGCAGAGAAGGGTAAATAGCTATGGATAATCTTTATAATCAATGTAGAATCACTAGTCCGGTAAATGTAGTATTTAGCTACATAGAATTTCAAGCTGCAAGTGGACTCACAGGTATAGAAGGCAAGAGTGAAGGTCTGAGCCCAAAGAACCAGGCCTCTAATTTTGGGGGGTTTCCTGAACAGTTGGGAGGCTGAGCAAGTCTCTTCATTTAGTCTTGTTTTCTTGGGTTTAATCCAAGTATCACCTAGTTGTTTCTCCTTGTCTAGAATAGGTCAGTATCTGTAAGCAAGAAATTTTACTTTTTGTAATAAAAATTGCTTTTTAATATTTTAATACTGTTTTTTAATAAATTCTATAACTTCCCCAAAAAAGCACAGTCTTTTTTTTTTTTTTTGACCCTTGGATAACTACACTAAATAGAAATATTTACCTAAACTTACCTTACTTGGCTTCCATTCATGTTAAACAGCTGTTGGAATGAATGGAAAGGATCTTGCCTGACTTTCTAGTAATAACCTTTTTTTTTTTTTTTCCTTTTCCCTGATGGTTTGAAAGCATTTATAGTAGATTAATGGGAGTGGCTGTTTTTCTCCTAAATATCACTGGGTTTAATGGGTGCAGTGGTTAAATGCTCAGCTGCTAATAGAAAGAAAGGTTGGTGGTTTGAACCATCAACTGCTCCAAGGAAGAAATATGTGGCAGTCTGCTTCTGTAAAGTTTAGAGCCCTAGAGACTCTATGGGGCAATTCTATTCTGTCCTATATGGTCGCTATGCATTAGGATTGACTTGACAACAATGGGTATTTTAATGGGAACAGATATATTAAGAGAAGCCCTAGCCATGTGGAAATTACAAAAAAAAAAAAAAAAAAGAGAGAGAGAGAAAGATGTGTTGATATTTTCCTTTATTTTTAAAAGTTAGAAATAACTCAGAAGAGAGCAGACAAGGATTCTGCATAAGTGGGTGGAACATATTTGCTATGAAATATGATGGAATGTTCACTGGGCTATTTCCATGAGAATCAAAATATTCCTGCTCTCATATCCATGTCTCACAGCAATGACCTATTTTTATTTATTTATTTTTTAATGTCACCTTGGTGACTGGTGGTCCAAATTCCTGTTTTACTCCCCTTGGAAATAATTGAGGAGCGCTGGTGGCATAGTGCCTAAGGCATTTGACTACTAACCAGAAAGCTGTCAGTTCAAAGCCACCATCCACTCCTCAGAAGGAAGATTGGGCAATCTACTACCCTAGAGATACCACATCAGAAACCCAAGGAAGGGTCACTATGAATCAGATCGGACTCGATGGTAGTGAGTTTTTTGTTTGTTTGGTTTTTTTTTTTTTTTAGAAATAATGGTCCTAGGCTGTGACTACACTCACAGTGTGGCAAAAGCCTGAGCAAAATAAAATGCTCCATTTCCGAGCATTGGAGAGTTGTGTTCCACCTCTGTTCTGGTTACCTAGTGCCACTCTGACAAGAATATATACTACAAATGTGGATGGCCTTAACAAACAGGAGTTTATTCTCTTACATTTTGGAAGCTAGAAGTCTGAGTTCAAAGTGCCAGGCTCTAGGGGCTGTGGGAAACCCTGTGACATTAGCTCTGCCTCTTGCTCCCGGCCCACTGAAGCTAGAGGCATCTCTCCACTCAGGCAGCTGCTAGCTACTGAGGCTCACAAACCCAAAGTCAACTAATGAAAAGGCACAGTCTTGATGTTACCAAACCACACAGCACGCCAGTAATTCAAGTCCGTTGAAAGTTTCAAGGTAGACAGAGCATGGCAGGCTGCTGAACAATGACGACATGGCTACATGCAGAGTTCAAGTGTGCCATAAGCTAGAGACTGTTCCGTGAGGCTTCTCCTTATGTACAGGAAGCAGACCACATCCTTAAAGCAGCTACTCAGCTGCTCACAGATTCCACAATAGAGTTGATTACCAGTCTCATCATAGGGAATATTACATCCAGCTGCCCAGCCACTCAACCAAGCCCAGCCAAGTTGACACACAAACATAACCAAAATACTCCTTCCAGCATTTACTGGGGAAGAGCCTAATGGAATAGAATGGGAAGGAAAATAACCTAATAGAATACTACCTTGACTTTCAAATTAACAAGTGTTACTATGCCTGACTCTTGGTCTTGATCTTTCATTTTGGGAGTCATTTGGCCCTAACTTGGTGATGGAAGAGTGGTGTAATGAAGACAAACTGGAGTGTGGACTACCACCAATTAATAAATGGCATACCCTTAAGCAAGCACCTTAACCTCTTTGAGTCTATATTCTGCAGAATAAAAACAATGATGTTACATGGTCTTGGAATGACAACTATTTCTAATAGTCATAATGCATAGCAAAATGGATGATATTTAATAAAATAAAATTGTGGTTATGTTAGGGAAATGGAATTTTAGGTCACTATGTTCTGTTTTTCCAGATTCCCTCTAATATTTCCTATTCACACATATGCACACATGCATAGCAAATGCCTTTGGGCAGGTCTTTTACTGCCAATAATTCTGTATTTAGTTTCACTCTTCAAATAAATCATCAGACTTTCATTTGAAAAAAAAAAAGTATCTATCATACTATCTCAAGGGTTGCTTTGAAATTCAAATTCAATGATACAGTGAAAGTATTTGGTATCATAGAGACTAATTTATAGATTTGTTGTTAAGTGTGATTAGATCAGTCTCCAATTCATGGAGACCCTATGTGTGCTATGCCATCAGTTAGAGATTAGACCATTGTGATCCATAGGCTTTTCATTGGCTCATTTCTGAAAGCATATCTGGAAGCTCTGCCGAAACCAGTTCAGCATCTTAACATCACACAGCCCCACAGATAGACCAGTCATGATTTTCTTGAACTTCAATGGCCAGGAATCAAACCACTTCATTAATTATTGACTCAGTTTAAGAATGAGAGTTTCCTCAGTCTGACACCGGCTCTACATGGCCATCTGAAGAATATATTTTATCACAAATAAATATTTATTATTACATATACAGTCTGTTTAGGAGCCTTGGTGGCACAATAATTAAGTGTTCAGCTTCTAACCAAAAGGTTGGCAGTTCAAACCCACCAGTAGTTCTGTGGGATAAAAGACTTGACAATCTAGGGCAGCTTTACTCTGTTCTATAGGGGCTCTAAGCTTATGACTGCTAACCAGAAGTCTGGTGGTTTAAATCCACCAGGCACTCCTCAGAAGGATGATTGGGCAATCTACTTCTGTAGGGGTACAGCCTCGGAAACCCTAGGAGAGTTGCTATGAGTCAAATTGACTTGATGGCAGTGAATTTCATTTTTTTGGATAGGGTCTCTATGAGTTGGAATCAACTTGACAGCATACCAACAACAATAGTCTTTTGAAAATGGTAAAATTTTAGTTTCATTTGTTCAATCTGAATTTTCAAATACCTATTAGCATTACTAAGGAGCTCTGATAGCACAATGCCTAAGACATCTGACTGCTAACCAGAAGGTTGGTTCAAACCCACCAGCCACTCCACAGAAGCAAGATTGGGTAATCTACTTCTATAAAGATTTACTGCCTCAGAAACTGAATGGGGGTTGCTATGAGTCAGAACTGACTCAACGGCAAGTTCAAGTTGAAGATGGAGAAAATGAAAACAAGTCTGTGAGAGCCAAAATATGACCTTGATAATATCTCTCCTGAATTTAGAGACCATCTAAAAAATAGATTTGATGCGTTAAACACCAATGAGCAAAAATGAAAGGAATTGTGGGGTGACATCAAGAACATCATGCATGTAGAAAGCAAGAGGTCATTAAAAAGACAAGAAAGGAAATAAAAATTAATGTCAGAAGAGACTGTGAAGCTTACCCTTGAATGGAGAACAGCTAAAGCAAATGGAAGAAATGACAAGATAAAAGAGCTGAACAGACTAAAAAGAGCAGCTCAAGAAGTCAAACTCAATTACTATAATGAATTGTGCATATACCTGGAGTTAGAAAACTAAAAGAGATAAACACTCAGCATTTCTCAAGCTGACGGAACTAAGGAGGGAAGTTCCGGTAAGATGGTGGAATAGGCAGAAAGACAGCATAAACTCTCTTCAACAAAGAAAAGGGGAACCAATTAATACAGATACAGAAGATAATGCTAGACCCCTGAGCTTTGAAGGGAAGGATATAGAAGTGGACTAAACTCCAACGAGCAGAAGAATTTGGATGAATACACCAAACAAGGAGACATAATGGAGCTGTGGTCTGGCAGTGATCCTGATAGCACAGACAGCTTGGATATTGCCGATTGGTGGTAGGACCTAAGAATTAACCTAAAAATCAGCCCTGCTAGCCAGGGACTACATGGAGGATTGCTCTGGTGGCTGGGGAATAAAAAGGGAGCAGTGAAGAGGAAAGTGGGCTGAGCTGTGGACTTTTGCCTGTCTGAAGGGTGCAGCAATTTGAATGTCTACAAGTGGTTTGACCATTTTGGATATTTAAAGGACAGCATTTTCCCAGATTCCAGGAATTTAAGAACAGGTTGTACTTACAGGGAACCACAAGGACATTCTGGATGTGGAGGACTGGAATTCCTGTTGTTATTCTTATATCCCACATCCTCTTGGTGAATGGAGGTGCAGCCATCCCTCACTCCCACCTACTTTCTAGGCCAGCAGGAATTCCATCCCAGTCTGTGTGCTCGGATGGACCCTGAGTGCCCTGCCCTGCCCTGTCCCAATTTATTTATTTTTTCCTTTTTCTTTTTTTAAATTTGTTTGTTCTTGTCTGTTTTAAAACTACTGTTATTATTATTACTTTTGTCCTTTTTATTATTATTCTTTGTTCTTCCCTTCTCAGGTTCTAGTTTTTAGCTTTTTTTCTTTTCCCTTTTCCTGGTTTCTTTTCTTTTCTTTTCTTATTTTTTCCTGTCCTGTGGTTAACACTGTTCCTTGTTTTCTTTTGGCATTTTCCTCATTTTTTTTCATCATTATTCTCCTTCTCTACCTTTTTCTAGT
>NW_006921599.1:23424125-23432467 GCF_000298275.1 Orycteropus afer afer
AGAATTATATTTAGGTATCTTCAAAGGACTGAGAGATAGATCAAGGAAAACACAGACAAATCCCTAGAAGAATTTTGGAAGAAAATACAAGAACAAAATGACAAAATAAATGAAAATTAGAAATAATTCAAAATCTACAGATAGAAATCCAGAAGATTAATACTAAATTGTCAGAAATAGATAGCACATTGATAGGGGAAAGGAGCAGAATTGATGCAATGGAAGACAGAATTAGTGAGATTGAAGACAAATACCTAAATACTCCTTTGGAAAGGGATCAATCATAAAAAGATCAAAACAAAATGAAGAAAGCCTAAGATTCATGTGAGTTACCATCAAAAGTAATAAACTACATGTCATTGGAATTCCAGAACAGGAAGAGAAAAATAAAACCACTGAGAAAATTGTCAAAAATTTGTTGGAAGAGAAATTACCTGATATGATGAAAGATGAGAACATATCTAATCAGGAAGTCCAACAAACCTCAAACAGGACAGACCTCAAGAAAATCACCAAGACATATCATCATCAAACTCATCAAAACCAAAGACAAAGAAAGAATCCTGAAAGCAGCGTGGGAAAAACAAAAAGTTATCTACAAGGGACAACCAGTAAGAATAAGCTCTGATTTCTCAGCAGAAACCATGCAAGTGAAAAGGCAATGGGATGGTATATATAAACCCCTGAAAGAGAAAAAAATTTCAACCAAGAATTATATACCTAGCAAAATTGTCCCTCAAATATGATGGTGAAATTAGGAGATTTCCAGATAAGCAGAAACTAAAAAGGAATTTGTCAAAACCAGAACAACCTTACAAGAGATACTAAAGGAACCCTTTGAACAGAGAACCAAAAATAGCAAATAATAACTGACCATTAATAAACAAGATGACATAACCCAGAAACCATAGCTATGGACACATCCAAAGTAAAATAAGCTTACAAGATTGTAAAAAGGGGAGCAGAGATATCAATTGCCAAATGAGGACAACTACAAACCAAAAAGAGGGAAAAGCTGTGTAGTTATAGAACTTCTGCATGATGAGGAAGTCAAGAGAGTTGCAAGATAGAATGGACAGTTCTAAATTTGGGGATAAAATTATAAATCATAGGGTAACCTCAAAGAAAAATTATAAACCTTCACATCACAATGAAAAACAGGACAAACACAAATATTCAGCAAATATTAAAACAACAGCAACAAAGAAAATGACAACATGATTCATAAACATAATAAGCTCAGCACAGAAAATAATATGGAACAAAGAAACCAGGGACACCATGAAAAAACACAGACCAAAATGACAGCAACCAATTCATACTTGTCGATAATTACACTGAATGTTAATGTCTTACATGCACTGCTCAAGAGATGGAGAGTTGCAGATTGGATAGTAAAACAAAAGCCAATAATATGCTGTCTATAAGAGACACAACTTAGAGACAAAGACAAAAATAGACTAAAAATCAAAGGTTGGAAAAAGATATATCAAGCAAATGACAACTGTAAGAGAACAGGAGTGGCAATATTAATTTCTGATCAAATTGACTTTAAGACAAAAACCACCATATGAGACAAGGAAGGACATTATATAATGATTAAAGGAACAATTGAACATAAGCATATAACCATAATAAATATCTGTGGCCCCAAGGAAAGAGCCCCAAAATATATAAATTAGACTTTAAAAGAGTTGAAAAGGCAAGTAGATGACTCCACAGCCATAGTAGGAGACTTTAATACACCACTTTCAATGAAAGATAGAACAACTGGAAAGAACCTCAACAAAGATGCAGAAAAGCTAAACAATACAATCCACCAACTTGACCTTATAGACATCTACACAGCACTTCACCCAACAACAGCACAACACAGATTCTTTTTCAGTACATATGGAACATTTTCCATGATAGACCATACGTTAGGCCACAAAGCAAGCCTTCATAAATTTAAAAACATTGAAATTCTGCAAAACATCTTCTCAGATCATAATGCTATCAAATTAGAAGTCAACTATAGGAAGATTAACAGAAAAAGAGTACACACATGGAAACAGAACAACATCCTCCTTAAGAAAGACTGGGTAAGAGAAGAAATAAAAATTGAAATTCAAAAATTCCTTGAATCAAATGAGAATGAAAATGCAACATATCAAAATCTTTGAGACAAAGCAAAAGCTGTGATCAGAGGCCAATTTATAGCAATAAATGCACACATCAAAAAGAAGAAAGAGCCAAAATTAACACTTTAAATCAACATTACCAACAATTAGAAACAGAATAGTAAGAAAAGCCTACAGCCTCCAGAAAAAAGGAAATATAAAGATTTGAGCAGAAATTAATGAAATAGAAAATACAAGGGCAAAAGAAAAAATCAGCAAGACCAGAAGTTGGTTTTTTGAAAGGGTTAATGAAATTGACAAACCACTGGAAAATTTAACAAAGGAAAAGAGTTAGAGAATACAGATCAGATAGCAGGAATAAGAAACAAAATGAGTGATACTACAACAGAACCAACTGAAATAAAAGGAATAATATCAGGATTCTATGAAGAATCATAGGAGCTCTGGTAGCGTAGGACCTAAGGCACTTGACTGCTAACCAGAAGGCTGGCAGTTAAAACCCACTAGACGCTCCTCGGAAGGAAGGTTGGGCAATCCACTTTTGTAGTGATACTGCTTGGAAACACAAGGAGGGGATCGCTATGAGTTGGGGCCAACTCGATGGCAAAATAACAGCAACAACAACATGAAGAACTGTATTCCAACAAATTAGAAAACCTGGAAAAAATGGACAGATTTCTAGAAACATACCACTTACCTAAGCTAACACAGACTGAAGTGGAAAAGTTGAACAGATCTGTTACAAAAGAAGAAATTGAACAGGTCATCAAAAAGTTACCAACAAAAAAAGTCCTTGCCCAGACAATTTCACTGGAGAATTCTACCAGTTCTTCAGAGAAGAACTGATAACAATCCTACTCAAACTATTCCAAAACATAAAAAAGGATGGAATCCTACCTAACTCATTTTATGAAGCAAGCATAACCTTGATACCAAAACCAGGCAAAGACATCACTCAAAAGGAATACTACAGACCAATATCCCTCATGAATATGGCTGCAAAAATCTTCAACAAAATGCTAGCCAATAGACTCCAACAACCTATCAAGGAAATCATCCATTATGACCAAGTGGGGTTCATATTAAGTATGCAAGAATGGCTCAACATTAGAAAAACAATCAATGTCATCCATCACATAAATAAAACAAAGGAGAAGAACCACATGGTCACATCAATTGCTGCAGAAAAGGCATTTGATAAAATCTAGTACCCATGCCTGATCAAAACTCTCAGCAAAATAGTAATAGAAGGAACATTTCTCAACATAATAAAAGACATCTACGCAAAACCAACAGACAGCATTATTCTCAATGGAGAGAGTCTGAAACCATTCCCCTTGCGAACTGGAAACAGACAAGGATGCCCTCTATCACCACATCTAGTCAACATTGTACTGGAAGTCCTAGCCAAGGCGATAAGGCAAGAAAGGGAAATCAAAGGCAGTGTTTTGTTCCGCTGTGCATAGGGTTGCTATGAGTCGGAGATGACTCGATGGCACCCAACAACAACAAAAACAACATTACTATATTATGTTGAATCCCGTAACTTCTTTTCTAATGACCAAACAAAGGTAACCAACTTCTTGACTATAATTACATAACAAAACTCAGGGATAAATTATATGTAATAGTAGTGTAAAATGATGTTGTGGTCAGGTGTTTAATATTTTACAATAATTCCCAGTAATTTGAACATTATTTTGAGCATTAATCTTGAATTAATTCATGTGAGAGATGTTAGTTCAAACTTTTATTTTGGAAATGTGATGAGACCTATTGGTGGCTACTTCTAATAATTAAAGTGTTTTATTTATTTATTTTTTTAAAGACAGCAAAGACCAAACCTATCCTTTATTTTTTAATGACTATTTTACATATTAAGATTCCATGTTTTCCAACTATGTCCACAGTTTTCTCTCTTTAAAATTCCATTTAGATGTCGCTTACATCTTTAGTGGAAATTGCATTAGAAAATCACAATTTACTATGGCTTTGATTGATTAAGAAAAAATAACTTTTTCATTGACTTCAACCTTATAAAACAATGAAACTAAGTATAAAACATTTTAAATAAATTATTTTTATAGGGTTTTTGTAATCAGAATTGACTGTTACTTCATGGTTTTTTTGTGATTAACTAAACCATGTTAATTTATTTTGTCCAGCATTTGACCAAGAGTTTGCTATTAAGAGCATAACCTAGATTTTATGGACCTTAATAAAGATGGGAAAGGTACTAAATAGGAAAGTTTAGTATTGTAGTTTGTATGTGTCAGAACTTGAAAATATCTAAAACACAACCCAATAGCAAGCAAATAAAGAAGCACAGAGAAAGAAAAGAAAAATGAGCTAAATTCAGAAGAATGTGAACAGGCAGAATTATGTACTAGAAAGAACATTAGGCCAAAATTGGGTGCTTGTGTTCCTATCTCAACTTTGCAAATATGTGTTTGAATTTAAATACATCACATTAAGGCCCTAAACCAAACTAAACCAAACCCATTGCCACTGAATTGATTTTCACTCATAGCGACCCTGTAAGGTTTCCAAGACTATAAATCTTTACAGAAGCAGATTGACATGCTGCCACTCTGTGGTGGGTTCTAAATTCCAAGCTTTCAGTTTGCCACTGACTGCTTTAACCAACCACCCCTCGGGCTCCTTATCAAGGCACTGCTGTTATTTTTTAGGTGCCATCAAGTTAGTTCATACTTACAGAGACCCTGTGTACAGTGGAATGATACTGCCCAATCCTTTACCATCCTCACAAACATTACTATGTTTGAGACCATTTTTGCAACCACTGTGTCAATCTACCTCATTAAGAGTCTTCCCCTTTTTGGCTGGTCCTCTACTTTACTAAGCATGACATCCTTCTCCAGGGACTGATCCCTCCTGATAACACGTCCAAAGAAAAAGAAGTGAAGTCTCACCATTCTCGCTTCTAAGAAGTATTCTGGCTATACTTCTCTGAGACAGATTCTTTCATTCTTCTGCTAGTTTGTGGTATATTCAATATTATTCTCCAACATCATAATTCAAATGCATCAATTTTTCACTGGTGTTTCCTATTCCTTGTTCACCTCTCACATGCATTTGAGGTGATTGGGTCAAGCACACCTTAGTATTCAAAGTGACATCTTTGCTCTCTAACACTTTAAAGAGATCTTTTGCAGCAGATTTATCTAGTGCAATGTTGTTGTTGTTGTTGTTGTTATGTGCCGTCGAGTTGGCCCCGACTCATAGCGACCCCTCCTTGGGTTTCCGAGGCAGTATCACTACAGAAGTAGATTGCCCAACCTTCCTTCCAAGGAGTGGCAGGTGGGTTTGAAAGGCCACCCTTCTGGTTAGCAGTCAAGTGCCTTAGGCACTATGCTACCAGAGCTCCTATCTAGTGCAATATAACACCTGAGTTCTTGACTGCTGCTTCCATGGGCATTGACTGTGAATTCAAATAAAATGAAATCCTTGACAATTTCAATCTTCTCTCCATTTATCATGCGTGATGTTGCTTATTGGTCCAGCTGTGAGGATTTTTTTTTTTTTTTTAACGTTGAGGAGTAATCCATACTGAAGGCTACAGTCTTTGATTTTCATCATATGTGCTTCAAGTCCTCTTCACTTTCAGCAAACAAGGTTGAATCATCTTCATGAGTCTTCCTACAATCCTGATGCTGTATTCTTCTTCATTGAGTCTAGCTCCTTGGATTATTTGCTCAGCATACAGACTGAATAAGTACAGTGAAACAAACCTGATTCATACCGTTCCTGATTTTAAACCAGGCAGTATCCCCTTGTTCTGTTTGAACAACTGCCTCTTGGCCTTTGCATAGTCAATAAAACACAGGTAAACATCTTTCTCATATTCTTTGCTTTCAGTAAAGATCCATATAACATCAGCAATATTTTTCCATTCCATGTCCTCTTCTGAATCTGACTTGAATTTCTGGCAGTTCCCTGTCTATGTGCTGCTGCAATTATATTAAAATTATTTCCAGCACAATTTTACATGTGATATTAATTATATCATTCAATAATTTCTGCATTTTGTTGGTTCACCTTTCTTGGAATGGACACATCCAAAACACAGATCTCTTCAGTCAATTGTCCAGGTAACTGCCTTCCAAATTTCTTGGCATGAACAAGTGAGTGCTTCCAGCATTTCATCTGTTTGTTGAAGCATCTCAATGGATATTCCATCAATTCCATTCCTGGAGCCTTGTTTTTCACCAGTGCTTTCAGTGAAGCTGAGACTTCTTTTAGTACCATTAGTTCTTGATCATATGCTACCTCCTGAAATGGTTGAATGCCAACCAATTCAATTTGGTACAGTAAATGTATATTCCTTCAAACTTGTTTTGATGATTCCTATATCATTCAATATTTTGCCCATAGAATCCTTCAATACTGCAAATTGAGCCTTGAATTTTTTCTTCAGTTCTTTCAGTTTGAGTAATGCTGAGGATGTTCTTCTCTTTTGGTATTCTAACTCCAGATCTTTGAACATTTTGTTATAACTCTTTACTGTGTCTTCTCGAGCCTCCTTTTGAAATCTATTCAGCACTTTTTCTTCATCCTTTCTTCCATACACTTTAGCTACTCTCTGTTTGAAAGCAAGTTTCAGAGTCTCTTCTGACATCCATTTTTCTTTCTTTCCAGTCTTTTTTGATGACTTTTTGCTATCTTCATGTGTGATGTCCTTAATGTCTTCTCATACTAGTCTGGTCTTCTTATCATTTGTTTTCAATGTATCAAATGTATTTTTCAGATGGTCTCTAAATTCAAGTGTGATATACTCAAGGTTATAATTTGGCTCTCATTCACTTGCTTTGTCTTCAGGTTTGACTTAAACTTGAATATGAGCAATTGATAATCTGTTCCAGAATTGGCCTTTGTCCTTGTTTTGACTGATCATATTTAGCTTTGCCATTTTCTCTTCCCACAGATGTAGTCCATTTGATTCCTGTGTATTCCATTTGATGTATCATTGCCATTTATATTGTTGAAAAAAATGTATTTGCAATGAATAAGTCTGTGGTGTTGCAAAATTTTATCATGCAATCTTTTGTGCCATTTTTGTTACCAAGGCTGTATTTTCCAACTACCAATGCTTCTTCTTTGTTTCCAACTTTTGCATTCCAATCAACAGCAATTATCAATGCACCTTGATTGCATATTTGATCAGTTTCAGACTGCAGAAAGTGGTAAATGTCTTCAATTTCTTCATCTTTAGCTTTAATGATTGGTGTGTAAACTTGAATAGTCATATTAACCCATCTTCCTTGTGAGCATATTGATATTATCCTATTATTGACAGCATTGTACTACAGAATACATCTTAAAATGTTCTTTTTGACAGTGAATGCAGGGCCATTCCTCTTCAATTTTTCATTCTATTCATAGTGGACCATATGACTGTCAAATTCACAATGGCCAATAATGGTTAATTTCAGCTCACTAATGCCTAGAATATCAATCTTTATGCATTCCATTTCATTTTTGAAAACTTCAAATTTTCCTAGATTTATAATTTATACATTCCACATTCCAATTATGAATGGATATTTGCAGCTGTTTCTTCTAATTTTGAGTCATGTCACATCAGCAAATGAAGATCCTGAAAACTTTTCTCCAGGTGTGTCATTAAAGTCAACTCTACCTTGAGGAGGCAGCTCTTCCCCAGTTGTATTTTGAGTGCCTTCCAACTGAGGGGGTCATCTTCTGGCACTATATCAGGCAATGTTTCACTGCTACTCATGAAGTTTTTCAGTGATCATTTCTTTCACAACTAGACTGCCTCATCCTTTTCCTAGTCTATCATAGTCTAGAATCTCTGCTGAAACCTGTCCACCATGAGTGACCCTGCTGGTATTTGAAATACTAGTGGCATAGTTTCTAACATCACAGGAGCATGCAAACCACCACAGTACAAAAAATCGGTAGATAAATGTTAGCTTGTTGTACTGTGATGGCTTAGCTTACAGAATAGGTAATATTAACTATTTTATATTTGATTGCTCAAAAATTGTATTTTAAGATGAAAAGATAAAAATAGAATATCATATCAGATTAAAATATAGTATTTTCCAAGAATAAAGAGATGGACCTTCACTGAGATCGCCCTCTCTCTCTCTCTCTCTCTCTCTCTCTCTCTCTCTCTCTATATATATATATATATAGGAGCTCTGGTAGCATAGTGCCTAACACACTTGACTGCTA
>NW_006921599.1:23436254-23438916 GCF_000298275.1 Orycteropus afer afer
ATATATATATATACACACACACACACACATACATAAAACTCTGGTGACATAGTGGGTAAGGCATTTGGCTAATAACACGATGATCAAGAGTTTAAACCCACCAGGTGCCTTTTGGGAGGAAGATGAGGCAATCTACTTCTGTAAAGATTTACAGCCTTGGAAACCCAAAGGTGGTCACTATGAATTGGAATCAACTTGATGGCAGTTGGTCAGTTGGTATATATATATACATACACACACACCACACTACCACTTGTCTGTTTGTTGTACTGTGGTGGCTTGGACATTGCTGTGATGCTAGAAGCTATGTTGCTAGTATTTCCAATGCCATCAGAGTCACCCATTGTGGACGAGTTTCAGCAGAGCTTCCAGACTAAGGCAGACTAGGAGAAGCATGTGGCAGTCTACTTCTAAAAGAATTGATCACTGAAAACCTCATAAATAGCATTAAAACTAATAGGTGATATAGTGCCAGAAGATGAGCACTGCGGGTTGTAAAGCATTCAAAATACGACTGGGGAAGAGTTGCCTCCTCAAACTGATAGATGAGTGGCATATCCAGTCCCTAGATATCTTATTTGCAAAGCAAGCTGATTTGGTCAAAGCAGTGGCTTTCCAACCGTTCTATGGGAAGTACTAATATATGCCCCTCATTTTTCTTTTCTTTCTTTCTTTATAAATATATGATATTAAAATTATAATATTTATAGAAGCTCCCTTTTTTTGTATATGTTTTATGTATTCCTATGTATTCCTGTTCAATGTGTAGTTCAGTTTGGGATTGGAGGTATTTCTTTGTTATCTATCTATCTATCTATCTATCTATCTATCTATCTATATCTGCAAAACAATCACTGAGAATAGCTCCTGTTCTAACATATGATTTAAGAGTTTTCTTAGTGTAGAGAAATTCACATTTCTTGAATAATAATTCAAATAAGAGTAATGATAGTGAAAGCCATTCAGTCAGTCAACAAATACTTATTAGTGTCTACCACACGACAGAAAACAGGGTCCTTGAGAAATGCAATGTTGAAAAGTAAATTCTAGAATGGTATTGGAAGACCTAGAATCCAGTTGGGTTTAGCACAAACCAGACCGTAGGTGAATTAGCTTCCTGGCGTCAGATAATTTATAAACGGATTTTCTGAATACATAATTTGTCATATGCTGGCCAGGCTCCTGACTTATCACATAGCACCTTCTCCCTTACAGCACAATGAACAATATTACTTCTAGTACGATGACTCTGACAATCTTAATGGTTTAATCTAGTGATTTTAGGGTAATGTAAAATCTTTGTTTTTCAAAAAAAATAAATAAATAAAATAATCATCTGATTTGTGTTTGCTGGCCTGCTCCATGATTAAAACATTATTTCTTTACTTAAAACATGAGGAGCTTTAGGAGTCTTCTAAAATGTTACTTTGGGAGGGAAACACTTTCATCCACCAGCTTTGTTGCACAATCATTTTAACAAGTAGTTGTCCTTGGCAAGAGGGATTAAGCATAGTGAGATGAATTGTGAAGTGTGTAACCAGGATGAAGGAAGAGAAAATGAAAAAGAAACTCTTACAAGTAAATGACCACAGAAAGGGAAGATGGGATATTGCCAGGGACATCTATACCACAGGTGTCCCGAGTTTCATAAAGGAATTTGAGTTCTTGTCATAAAAACTTTGAAAATATTTAAAAAGACAAAGAATGGATAAAAAGGATCTCTTAAATGATTATACAGGTATAGGTATACCTATAAATGAACATCACATTACCAAAAGCGAATATCACATTAAGGTGAGTCACATAATTTTTTTTTTAGTTTGCCAGTGCATATAAAAGGTGTATTCATGCTATGCTGTGATCTATTATGCATGCAAAAGCATAATGAAAAAGTTTGAAATATTGTAAAAATTACCAAAATACAACAAAGAGACAGTGAGCATGTCTTGTTGGAAAAATGGCACCGAGATACTTCCCCCAAAGAGGGTTGCCACAAACCATGAAATTGTGAAAAAAAAAAAAAAAAAAAAAAAATTCTGTGAAGCACAATAAAGTGAAGTGTGGTAAAACAATGTATGTCTGTACATAGCAATTCATTATTAAAATTATAGTGCCTAAGGCATTTGACTGCTAACCAGAAGGCTGGCAGTTCAAATCCACCAGTCACTCCTCAGAAGGAAGGTTGGGCAATCTACTTCCGTAGTGATACTGCCTCCCAGAAACCCAAGGAGAGGTTGCTATGAGTCGGATCCGACTCATCTGCAGTGGGGAGAGTATTATGCGATTTCAAAGGTTTGAAATTGTCTTTGCTGGATATTTATCAAGGAACACACAAATGTATAAACCAAAAAGTTTGCACTGAGTCAACATCCTTTTAACACCGTTATTTTCTTAGAAATTCAGATAAATTTTCAAATATTCTAATTTTATTCTGATTTATGAGGTCAGCATAACTGACACTAGAAAAATGGCCATACCAGTTACAGTGTAGTAAATTACTTAGTGTGGCTTTTCTACCCATAAGTCTTTGTAAACTCCAAAGTGGGATTTTCTATGAGCAACTGAGGAGCTCCTGATTGCTGAAGTTGTCCACCTGGAGTATTTCTGTTGGGAGTGGCACAAAACAATGTTCTGGGAGGTTCCCACTCTCTCTCAGGTGCTT
>NW_006921599.1:23439286-23453616 GCF_000298275.1 Orycteropus afer afer
TCTGGCCTTGTAGGAATAGGCCTTGGGTTACTGCTGGTAATCCTGTCTTCCTCTTGTAGGGTTAGAGGAGGTCAGAAGATGTGGCCTCCTCGCCCTTTTTGCACCAGTCAATGGGTGGGAATACAATGTCATTTTTAGGTCTCAAAAACATAAAGAAAAAAATCAGTTACCCTAATTAAGGCTGACCTAGATGGAACTTGCTTCCATTTCTGCAGGTTTTTGTTTGTTTTTAGGAAGTCTTCAGTTTCTACACATTTATATTCAAATAAGGATATAGAAGTAAATAAATGCATCTAGTCATTCAGTTGAGTAGACCAATCCAATTTCCCAGTGTGTGCACATGTGTATGTGGCTTGCTAATATATATTTTTTTCTTTCAAGAAATACATATGTTGTAGTTTCAAGGGTGGAAAATGTTGCACACTTCTATAGTAAAGAACTTTAATTATAATTGTTTGGGATATGTTGTTGGAGAAAATATTTTTTTAATAAATAGGTATTGTGTTACTGTCTAGAAATAGAAAAAAAATACTGTATTTAAATGCTCCAAGCACCTCCAAGTAGTAATATCAGGTCACTAGTTCTTTCTATGGGGAGTTCCAGTGGTACAGTGGGTAAGGCATTAAGATGCTAACCAGAAGGTTGGCGGTTCAAACCCACCAGCAGCTCTGCAGGAGGAATATTAGGTAATCTGCTTCTGTAAAGATTTAAAGCCTTGGAAAACCAATGGGCGTTGCTATGAGTTGTAAATGACTCCATGGCAGTGGGTTTGGTTTGGGTAGTTCTTTCTATGCCTCATTGTGGTGCTGTGTTAATTCTTCGTAAATACGTCCTAGCGTACAGCATGGATAAATGCTAATTATGACCTTCCAAATATATTCCACTCCTCGGCATTCTAGAATATATTTAAAACAGGTTATATTTTCTCTCTTTGTTTCAGTTTTCACAGTTAACAAGACAGGCATTTCCATGGCTGACTTGCCATTTTCATGGGTAGCAGATATTCTGATTAGTATTCCAGATAACAAAGTTTATCAAATTTTATCCAAAATAAAAAGTGCTATGGATGTTAAAGATTTTCCTTTTCATTATCTATATTTGAAAACATCAAGATAATATGAATCATATAACCAAATATGTTGAGATTGCTCTAATAGCTAGTATTGTTAAAGAAATGCCTTCAAACTAGTGTGGCCTGAAGGATTTTGATGCCATACAAAAGCTGGTGGATTAAAATATATTTCCTAGCATTACTTTCATATTCAAAATTGTAAACTAAAACCTTGCTTTAGACCAGAGAGAGGACAAGTAGGAGATTTATAACTCTGATTTTTCTACTATTTTAGTCCTAATGATTTGAACTTCTTTGCTGTTGTTTCATATGCAACCAATCTTTTAAAACCCCTCCATGTGGGAAATACTTTAAGGTAATGTTGTACAATTGGATGATAAGTTCTTTTAAGTATTTTTGTGAAATCAACAGAATCTATTTTAGTACATAATCTACTGTAAATTCTGTCTCTCTCTTCTTAGGGAAAATTGACCCAGGGTTTCCAGGAAAAAAAAAAAAAAAAAAGGGAGCTCTGGTGGTGTAATAGTTAAGGCATTTGGCTCCTAACCAAAAGGTTGATGGTTTGAACCTACTAGCTGCTCCATGAAAGAAAGATGAGGCAGTCTTTTTCCATAAAGATTTACAGCCTTGGAAACCCAATGGGGATTGCTAGGAGTCAAAATTGACTCGATGACAGTGGGTTTTGTTTTGTTTTGGTATTTCCATAAAAGGAAGCTCAATTATTGTCCCACTTTTTCCTTATTTTTTACTTATCCCAAGACTACAGACATTAAGGATGCCACCACAATAAGTTGGAATAAATAAAAGTCAGTGAAGTTCTGAAAGGGGAATGGTAATGCAGGAAAGTGTAGATGCCGTATCCTGAGTGGGATGGAAATGGATATTTCCAAAGGAAAAATAATACAACCATATGCATGTCACATGACTTTATGTTACAACTTTTAAAGATCAGCCAACAATTCTGAAATAAGTTTTTTTTTTTAAATTAAAATATATCTTGCATAAAAAAATAGTAATTTTTTACTATTACATGGGTTTACAGGTCTACTGTAAACATAGCAATCATATTCTTAATAGGGAGCTCTGGTAGCATAGTGCCTAAGGCAATTGACTGCTAACCAGAGGCTGGAGGTTCAAACCCACCAGCCACTCCTCAGAAAGAAGGTTGAGCAATCTACTTCCATAGTGATACCGCCTCGGTCACTATGAGTTGGTCCAACTTGATGGCACGTAACAACAACAACAGTTTAATGTTAGCACTTTGATTTGGAATGCATTGTGAACTCCAATATGAGGGTACCTGTAATGGGAAGAGTAACCTGAAAATACAGCTACATCATATGTGTGAATTGAGCTGTTTTCAGATCTGATGAGTTTTTCCTTTACTACAGATAATTTTCCAGAGAAGAATGTACTCAGTTGAGTCTGGCATACAATAACAAATACCACTCTCTCTTCCAGTACTCAAGCTCAAAGATAAATCTGACAGGAGATGTGAGGACGCATGGCTGATACATGGCCAGCTATAGCACCACCAAGTTAATGTTTTACAATGGGTGCTGGCCAGGGGTATAGTTCTGTCTGGATTCTTATCTCAGGTCTGTTTACAGTTGGAAGCCTGTCTAGAACTTCTTGAGAATCACTTATTCAGACCTCTAAAAGGGCTATAATTTTGGTTTGGGTCCCAGCAGAAGGTCACTGTGATGTTATCATTTCTTTTCAGGAGTACAACAAATTAAAGAGAAAGTAAATTGCCCTTAGGAAGGAAATGTACATTTTTTTTTTAAATGTATATGCCAATTAGGATCCAAAAGCCCAATGTGCCTTCAAAAAATAAGTACTTGTCAAAGGTAGAATCAGCTCTATTACTAAGAATCTCACCTCTTAAAGTATAACTTATTTTAAAAAAGAAAGAAAGAAAGAAAAATGTTTTTTAAAGAGTTTCTTTGTGCAAATTTTCCAAGTGGGGTGATTATAAAGACAAAATGAAAGTCCAGTTCTAGTCATATTTGCATATATTTGTATTCAGTTCTTTGTCATTTATTAGTTCTGCCATTAATCTACTATGTCAGGCAGGTATGAAGAGCTGGGAAAAGGATGATAGAAAAGATCCTTGCCATAAAAGGCAATGGTTTGGAACCACAGGATAATTCCTAACTTTTAGGATGCTGCAAACCACTTGACTCTCAATAAAGTAACCTGAACAAAACGAAACTCGCTGTCATTGAGTTGATTCCGACTCATAGTGACCTTCTTTGGGTTTCTGAGACAGTAAATTTTTACGGAAGTAGACTGCCTAGTCTTCCTTCCTCAGAGTGGCTGGTGGGTTTGAACAGCCAAACTTCTGGTTATCAGTCAAATGCCTTAGGCACTATGTCACCAGAAGTCCAAAGCTCCATCCAATTTCCATTATGCATAAAGCTCTCTTGCTATTTCCAGATACTGAAGATATTGATTACTTAGGAATTCCTGGATGGCACAGTTCAGAGCTCTCCTATTAACTGAAGGTTGGTGATTTTGAATCTATCCTGAGTTGCCTTAGAAGAAGAGCTTGGCAATCTACTTTTGAAAGATCATTTATTGTTTTTGTTAGTTGTCATGGAGTGGAGCCTGACTCATGGTGACCCCTTGTACACAAAGCAGAGCTGCTTCATAAATAATTTTCCAGAGAGTAATATATTCAGTTGAGTCTGTCATACAATAAGTAACACCATTCTATTTTCTGGAGTAAACTGAAGGGGAAAATGAGGGGGGGGAAAAAAAAACAACCTGCCATTGAGTTGATTTCAACTCATAGTGACTCCATTAGGTTTCCAAGGGTATAAAGCTTTATGGAAATAGATTGCCTCTTCTTCCTCCCATGGAGCAGCTGGTAGGTTTGAATCACCAACCTTGTGGTTATCAGTCAAATGCCTTATCCACTATACTACCAGAGCTCCTTCTTTGAGAGGAGATGTGAGGATGGGTTTCAAGGCTATGACATTTAGGAATCATGTGTTACCTCCCATGGCACTTTTGGATAGGTTCAAACTGCTAACTTTTTGGCTAGTAGTCAAATGCTTAACTGTTTGTGCTACCCAAGTACTCCTCCAAAAGACCATAGCCATTGAAAACCCTATGGAGGTTGCTTCCATCAAAACTGAAACCATAGGGTTGCCATAAATCAAAGTCAACTCGAAGGAAGCTGGTTTATTATTATTATTATTTAATATTTATAAATTCATCAAATATTTCAGATTTTGGCCTAAGCCATACAAGATAGGGTAAAGTATGAAAGAGGACAGTCAGATGCTATGACAAAAGCAGAGTGAGAGTCACATCTGAGCTGTAGTTACTTGCTATAATCTATTGGCCCTCAGGAACAACTAGGGTCCTTAGTCAAAGGCTAAGCATGTGATGAAGGCATTGCTGGCATCCTTCATAGAATACTAGGCATCTCTACCACGTAGGTGTTTCAGTGTATAGAGACTGGCCAACCAGCAATCAGATTCTCGGAAGGACTTACATCCATTGTGTCTTTTAAAAGGGAACTGTTATGCAAACACAGGAGCCACTGTTGTTTAGTTATTCTAATTACCTCCTGTCCTCTGGTTTGGAACCAGAGAAGCAGATGCACTCCATGCAGGCATAATTCTTGTTTTTTTCTGCTTGTTTAAATTGACACCCACAGTTTCTACACAGTGACTACAGAGCTCTGAAATGATGCATGAAATGGGAAAAAATGGAAACAATTTTTGCCCTGAGTCCTAGGTCACAGAAATTATAGACATGGATTCACACAACAAAGGACATTAAGCTTCTGCTTCACTTCAGTTAAGAATCAATCGGCCTATGGTCAGTCATGCCAATAAACATAAGATTGAGTCAAAGTAGTGTAGAGATTTAGGTCTGTCTCTTTATTTGAGCTCTGGTAGCGTAGTACCTAAGGCATTTGATTGCTAACCAGAAACCCACCAACCACTCCTTGGAAGAAAGATTGGGCAATCTATTTCCATAGTGATACTGCCTCGGAAACCCAAGGAAGTGTCCCTATGAGTTGGGTCCAATTCAACAGCACTTAACAACAACAACTTTATTTGAGGCCATTTGATAATATCAAACAGCCCTTTCCCCCAACGCCATGCACTAGTTTTCACCTCTGTGTCAACGTACAATTCTTTCTAATTTTTACTTTCCTCTTTCTCTAGATGCCCTTTCCAAACATTCAGTCATTTAATATGTATGTACAACTTTTCTAAGTTTTCTTACACATAGCAGCTGCTCAAGTAATACGTTGAAGAAAAGCAGAATAAGGTCATGAGATTTAGATATTTATAAAATACAAGTGTATCCAAGAGGCAAAGTCACCAAGTGCTATCTATCTTTAGCTAACAACCATGTATTCTAAAGAAACAAAAACTATGTTATGTTACTTTGTTGTTGTGTTTGTTGTTATGTGCCATCGAGTCAAACCTGACTCATAGTGACCCCTCCTTGGGTTTCCAAGGCAGTATCACTACGGAAGTAGGATTGCCCAACCTTCCTTCCGAGGAGTGGTTGGTGGGTTTGAACCGCCAGCCGTCTGGTTAACAGGCAAGTATCTTAGCCACTATGCTACCTGAGCTGTGTTACTTTAGTTATGGTTATTAGCCAATTGTCTATTGGGAGATACTTGAGAAAGGTGACTTTTCTAAGTATCGCATGCTCCCATGTGATTAACCACACAATAGCTTCTGGGCTACTTCCCAGTGCTATAGCTCTAACTCCACTCCTGTCTCTCCCATTCAAAGAAGAAGATTAAAATGCAAATGAAGGAATTGTATTAAAGGTATAAGTTGGACTTACCTGTCATTAGTCATTCAGGAAATGCAAATCAAAACCACAATGAGATATTCCTTCACCTCCACTAGTATGTCTATGATCAGAAAAATGGAAAACCAGAAATGTTGGGGGTCGTGGTGAAGAAATTGGAACCCTCACTCATTGTTGGTGGGAACATAAAACGGTGCAGCTGCTATAGAAAACAGTTTAGTCGTTCCTCAAAAGGTTAAACATAGAATTACCATGTTGTTGTTGTTATGTGCCATCGACTCATAGTGACCCCTCCTTGGGTTTCCAAGGCAGTATCACTACAGAAGTAGATTGCCCCATCTTCCTTCTAAGGAGTAGCTGGTGGGTTTGAACAGCCAGCCTTCTGGTTAGCAGTCAAGTGCCTTAGGCACTAAGCTACCAGAGCTCCTATAGCTACCAGAACTCCTATTAGAATTACCGTATGGTTCAGAAATCTCACTTCTTAGTATAGACACAAAAGAATTGAAAGCCGAGACTCAGATACTTGTACTATTCATTGTAATATTATTTACAATAACCAAGAAGTGGAAACAACCCAAGCGTCTATTAACAGATGAATGGGTAAACAAAATGTGGTACATACAATGGATAATTGTTCAGCCATAAAGAAAAACAAAGTTCTGATATATGCTTCAACATAGATCAGTCTATACAATATTAGGGTAAATGAACTAAGTCAGACACAAATTGACAAATATTGTTTGATTCCACTCATATATGTTTGATGTTTGAACCTGCCTAGAAGCTTCTCAGGGAAAAAAAAAAAAAAAAAAAACTTGACTATCTGTTCCTGTAAAGATTACAGCCTAGGAAATCATATGGGGTAGTTCTATTCCATTACATGGGATCACTATGAGTTAAATTGACTTGATAGCACATAATAACAACAATATATGAAATATCTACAATAGGCAAATGAATAGAGAGAAAAGTTTTTTAGTGTCTACAATAGACTCTGGTAGCATAGTACCTAAGGCACTTGACTGTTAACCAGAAGGCTGGAGATTCAAACCCACCAACCACTCCTCGGAAGGAAGGTTGGGCAATCTACTTCCATAGTGATACTGCCTCGGCAACCCAAGGAGGGGCCGCTATGAGTCGGGCCAACTCAACGGCACATAACAACAACAACAACAACTATAGACTAGGAGGAGAGGAAATGAGTTATTGTTGAAAGGATACTGAGTTTCTGTTTGGGGTGATTAAAACCTTTGGAAATAGGTAATGGTGATGGTTGCACAAAATAGTGAATGTAATCAATGTCACTGAATAATATATTTAAAAATCACAAAGTTTTGTTATATGTATGTTATCACAGTAAAATTCAAGAAAAGTATAACATGAGGATTTATTTTAAATAAATAAACCCAAAATCCATCCTGCACCTTAAAGGTTATTTTTCTCAAGAATGTTGTTGTGCAGATGTATAAATGAGATTAGAAGTTAGTGGAATTCCCCCTTGATTCTCTTTCTATCTGAATCTTTACTTTGAAAGTTTCTGGGGATCCTAGGGAATATGTGGCACTTGACATCAACATTAGAGTTGACATTAGTTGGCATTAGAGTTCTGGCTGTGGCACCTACCCATTGTATGACTATAGAAATTACTTGATTAAGATTGTTTTCAAAATGGTAATATCGGAACAAATTCCTTCCAAGAGTTTTGCGAATCATATGAGATGGAGTATATTCAAGATCTTTATATTTAAGGGAGTATGCAAAGGTTAGATAGTATTATCACCTTCTCTGGGATGGTAGCCATTATTTCAGTTTTAAGAGCTCTCTCTGGTGGCGTTCTGGTAGCATGGTGGCTAAAGCACTTGACTGCTAACCAGAAGACTGGTGGTTCAGAACCACCAGCCACTCCTCAGAAGGAAGATTGGGCAATCTACTTCCATAGTGATACTGCCTCAGAAACTCAAGGAAGGGTCTCTATGAGTTGGATCTGACTGGACAGCTGTGGGTTTTTACTTCAGTATTAGATGGCCAACTGTAGCTTCTTCAAAATCTACTATAATAGGTTTAAACCAAACATTTCCAAACTGAGAATCTAAAAATCAAAGTAAACAATCTTGTTTCTCACTGTGAATAGGAACACAAGTTTTTATGTCTGTCTGACTTTCAAGCCAACTTTACCTTTTGATTTTGTTCCTCTGTTTGTAAAATAAGGATTGTAATAATACCCACAGCATAGGATTGCTGAGAAGTCCATGTTGTACAACGTGTACTGGGAACATAAAATGTGTTTCATAATCATTAACTAAAATAAAATAAATAAAATAAAAAAACCTGCTCATGCTCTTTATTAGCACAATTGCTCTCAGTATTCTAATCAAGTACCTAAGGCTACAGACAGAATTTGATCTTAGAATTTTTGCACAGAAATTGCCACTATAAGTTTCTTATACTTCAGATAAGAGATTTAAATCTTTTCTATTTTTACCTTCTTATCCTCGATAAACCACTTCCCACAATTTATTTTTATTGGCAAACAAGTGCAGCTCTAATGGCATGTAGAATTTAATCAATTAATGGAGTTCAATAGGCCATTTCCATTTGTAATATTTTGAGAAGTTAATCTTGCAAATATCTGAATACTTTGGAAGATTATAGAGCAGCCTGAAATTATAACATGAGCTTAATCTCAGTAGGCTGAACAGAGATTGATCAGTACATAAGTATAGTATTTTCTCTACCAAATGTCCTTGGACCAACTGCTAATTACCTACCTTCTCAGTATCTCCATCTTAAATTCATATTCCTAAGTTGTTTTTGAAAATAATTTTGCTAAAAATTATTCATGGTCCTGATGATATTTATCATGTATATTAACATTCTTCTTTCCTATGCCCACTTCCTCCTTCTCATACCCTGGGAATGAACATCTATTAATAAAATATTTATCATTGAAACAAAATGCTATCTCTAAAGGCAACCACAAAAACCACAACAGCAACAACAAAACAGCAAAAAGAAATAGAAAAAAGCAAGTGTGTATGTGTGTGTATATATATGAGTGTGTATCTTTGTGGAGAGCATGATTTAAAATTCTTCGACATTTTCATTTAAGTTTTTAAATTACTGATTAATTTGACTAGTAAATTCATGTGCTCTCTATATTATAAAGAATGGTTAAGAATAACTAATAGTCATAGAACACTGTACCTTACCCCACACAAAAACGGACTCAAGTTTCATCAATTACTTAAATATAAAACCCAAAACTATAAAGCTCATCAAAGATAAAAGAGGGACAAATCTAGGGGCCCTAATCAATGGCATAAATAGATTATCAAGTTTAACCCAAAATGCACAGGAAGTGGAAGAGAAGCTAGAAGACTGGGGCCTTTTAAAAATTAAATACTTATGCCCATTGAAAGACTTCTCCAGAAGGGTAAAAAGAGAATCTATAGATTTTGGGGAAAAAAAAAAAATCTGACTATGACATACCTGAAAAGGGACTTATCTCCAAAATTTATAGAAAACTTCAACATCCTAATACCAAAAAGACAAACAACCCAATTAAAATATCATCAAGGGACATGAACAGACACTTCACTGAAGAAGATTTATTAGCAACCAACAAACACATGAGGAAATGCTCACAATCATTAACAATTAGAGAGATGCAAATCAAAACAACAATGAGATATCATCTCACTCTAGCAATAATAGCAAAGTTCAACAAGACAGAAAATAACAAATGCTGGCAAGGCTGTAGAGAGATTGGAACTCTCATACACTGCTGGTAAGATTGTACGATGGTACAACCATGTGGAAAACATTATGGCAATTCCTTAAAAAACTGAAAATAGAAATACCATTTGAGCCAGCAATTCCATTACTAGGAATATATTCTAAAGATTTGAGAGACAGGACACGAACAGATGTATGAACACCTAAGTTCATTGCAGCATAATTCACTATAGTAAAGAGAGGCAAAGAACCTAAATGCCCATCAACAGATGAATGGATGACGAAACTATGGTACATTCACACAATGGAATACTATGCAGCATTGAAGAATAATGAAGAACACACAAATCATCTCACAACATGGATGAATTTGGAGGATATTATGCTGAGTGAAGTAAGTCAATCACAGAAAGACAAATATTATGTGAGCACATTATTGTAAAAAATCAAGGAAAAGTTTTAGGGAAGGAAATTCACTTTGTTGGTTACCAGGGATGGGAGGGAAGGAGAGGAAAAATTTCAGACTAGTTGGGGGTCATATGTAGATTTGAACGAGGGGAGAGATGGTATGGAAAGAGTCTGTGACCAGCATGGTGACACTGGGGAAAGGAAGGACACTGAAACATGCACATAAGATACAGACAACAGAGGCAAATGGTAGTATATGCACAATATTGCATTACCACCAACAGCAAACACCACGCTACAGATAAAGGAATAGACAGATGAGAAGATCAGATGCGGTAGGCTAACAGGAACATACCCTAGACCGAGGATAGATTTGACTGAAGATAATCTTACGTATGCACTTATGCTACAAAATTAGCCACGTACATTACAGAAGCAAGAGAAAGCAGAGTTTGAGTAACTTCAGACAACCAAACACCTTGAGAGAGAGAATCACTGAACCTGCCGACTCAGGACAATAGTCTCAGGGGATATTGTGCTCAATTGGCATAAAATAGTACATAAAAATCTTATTCCACAACCTACTTTGGTGAGTAGTGACTGGTACCTTAAAAGCTTTTGAGTGGCCATCTAAGATGCAACTATTGGTCTGTCATTTGAATCAAAGAAGAGTAAAGACACTCATCGCAAAAAAAAAAAAAAAAAATGCAACACACTGACATGGAGTCAGATCCTACTCAGAGAGACCCTTCCTTGGGTTTCCGAGGCAGTATCACTATAGAAGTAGATTGCCCAACCTTCCTTCCAAGGAGTGGCTGGTGGTTTTGAACCACCAGCCTTCTGGTTAGCAGTCAGATGCTTTAGGCACTATGCTACCAGAGCTCCCTAAAGATAGGCATCTGGAAAAAATTAGTCTAAACCCAGTGACTCTATGGAAAGAAGACAGGGTAATCTACTTCTGTAAAGATTTACCACCTTGAAAACTCAATGGGATTTTCTATAAGTAGGAACTGATTTGACAGCAGTGGGTGTTTTCATGTTTTTGTAGGATGGAGTACAGAAACTCACATTTGTAAAAAGTTTCCAGGAGAAGTTGCTGGTCTGAGGAAGACATTTTAAGATCCATTGTCCTATAGTAACAAAGATAAGAAATTTTTGTGGGGGAGACTTAGTTTATTTAGTCCTCCATGTTCATGCCTCCTACTCTTAATACCCTTTGCATTTATGTGGGCTAAACTTGTGATTTCCTTTAAACAATAGAATGAGAGGAAAGTGATGCTATCCCAGGCTTAAAATGACCTAGAAGCTTTTACTTTTGTACCCTTGGAAACCAGCTACTATATAAGAAGTCTAACTACCCTGAGGCCCTCATGCTGAGAGAGCTTCAAGATATGCGCAAGTAGAAGAAACATAGAAGTAGGTACCAAGTACTGAGGAATCAAGTTACCAGAAATGACCAGGATCACAGGCAAACAGTCCCATCGAGCCTTCCAAGAGAGAAACAGAACCAACTCTTCTTAAGAATGAGGACATTTTAAACCCTCTAGTTCTCAGTCTACACCAAGGAAAGTAGAAAAACTGCCAAGCCAACACATGAGCATGAGAAATAATAAACTGTTGTCATTTAAACCACTAAGTTTTGGGTGATTTATTAGGCAGTGATAGAAAACCAAAGCAAAAATTGGTATTTATTGGTGGAATGCTGCTACAACAAGAATCTGAATTATATGACTTTAATTGGCTGTGGGACTCAATGTCATGCAGACCCTTGAAGGACCTTAAGGAAGCTTTTACCATAGGCTGGATAAAGAGGGAGGGAATTATAGTGGGAGCTGACAGAAAAGTTACTGAGATTTCCTTCTACTGTAAAGTGGATGATAGAAAAGATAACTAATGACTTGTGGATATGACTAAGGAGACTTCTAGGTAGAATGTTGAAAATGCCAATTTGCCCCTTTATATACCCATCAAGTTACTCACCTTTATCTACCTATCTGCTTGTCACTAACCTGTCGGGGCCTACTCGGCACAACAACAACAACAACCTGCCACCTACCCCCTCTCTGTTCAAAGATAAATGGATCACAAAGATAAGTGGACCAAAATATGTTAAGAATAATATGTTTAATGTTAAAGCAAAATTGTGTTAAGAAAAATATGTTTAATGTTAAAGAAGAATTAAGAATAAATATAAAGAAGACAAGACTTGTTTAATAATAATAATAATTTTAAAAAGTTTACTTTTCAACTATATTTTCTCAGCTTTTTGAACTATTCAATCTCAAAATAACAACTTGAGGGCAGAGATCAAATCAGGTTGTAATCATTAAATTATGGCTTCTGGGTTAGGGCTAGGTTGTAAGATTCTTTGTTAATTTTTTTTTTTTTTTTTTAATTGTGCTTTAGGTGCAAATTTACAGAGCAGAGTTTGTTTTACACTCAACATTTCGTATACATTTAGTTTCACTCCCCATTTACCATCCCCAACCCTAACTCAGTCTCCTCCCCTCCCTTTCTGGTACCCTCTCCCCCATGCTCTTCATAGTAATGCACTCCTGTGTGTCTTGCATCTCCTCCATGCAAATGTTGCCCCTCTAGTGTCCCGTGGTTGATTGTTCCAAGGGATGCATATCTTTAGGGTATGTGGGTGCTGCACCCTGGGTTGAGTTGTCTGTATGTACTTGTTTTTTATTATTGGTCTAAGAGCCAGCCACTGGGAGTGAATTTTGTTCCAGCCCCGAAGTATATGCCTGGAGCTCTGGTAGCGTAGTGCTTAAGGCATTTTATTGCTAACCAGATGGCTGGAGGTTCAAACCTACCACTCTCTTCTCAGAAGGAAAGTTGGGCAATCTACTTCTGTAGTGATACTGCCTTGGAAACCCAAGGAAGGGTCGCTATGTGTCAGGTCCAACTCGACGGCACTTAACAACAACAACACAAAGTATATGCCAGGGCCATAGTCTTGGGGGTCCCACCAGACTCCATCCGACCAGTAATTCAGGTCATTATTGTGTTTTTGGATTTTGTTCACATTTTTCCAGGATCTCCAGTTTTTATCTTTTCCCGAGTGGTTGGCATTGGTAGCCAGGCACCATCTACTTCTTCTGGTCTTGCGGTCCATAATGTTCTAGGGCTGATTGCTTCCAAATGTCCTTGGTTGTTTGCACTCTTCTTCACTTCTGAAGATAGGAGACCATTAGCTGCGTCTTAGATGGCCGCTTGAAAGCTTTGAAGACCCCAGTCACTACTCACTGATGTAGGTTGTGGAACAAGATTTTTATATATTTTGTTGTGCAAATTGAGTCTCATGTCCTCCAATACTGTGGTCTTGAGTTGATAGATCCATTGGATCTCTCTCCCACTGTGTCTGGCTGTCTGTGAGGGACTGTTCTATATCTGTTTTCTGTTGATTCTGTAAGGATTGTGGGTATTTTGTATCACTGATATCTGTGTCAGTTTAGCCTCAACTGAATCTATCTTTGGTCTAGAGTATAATCCTGTTCACTGACCCCCATCTGATCTTCTCAGATGTTTATGTGTTTGTCTCTAGCCTGGTGTTTGGTGTTAATGATAATGCAGTATTGTAAATATACTGGTATTAGCCTCTGTCATCTATATCTTATGTGCATATTTCAGTGTTCTCCATTTCCCCAATGTTATCATGGTGGTCACAGACTCTTTCCATACTATCCCTCCCCTTGCCCAACTCAGTGTGTGGCCCCCAACTAGACTGAAGTTATTTCTTCCTCTTCCCTCCCCACTCTGGTAATCTACAAAGTGAGTTCCCTTCCTTTAGCAAACCATTACTTGTCTTTTTATAGCAATGGGCTCATACAATATTTGTCTTTCTGTGACTGACTTATTTCATTCAGCATAATGTCCTCCAGGCTCATCCATGTTGTGAGATGATTCGTGTATCCCTCGTTGTTCTTTAATGTAGCATAGTATTCCACCATGTGAATGTACCAAAATTCAGTTATCCATTCATCTGTTGATGGGCATTTAGGTTGTTTCCATCTATTTGCTATAGTGAATTGTGCTGCAATGAACATGAGTGTACATATGTCTGTTTGTTTCCTGCCTCTCACATCTGTAGGATATATTCCTAGTAACATATTGCTGGATCAAATGGTATTTCTATTTTCAGTTTTTTAAGGAAACACCATACTGTTTTCCACAATGGTTGTATCATTTTACAATCCCATCAGCAGTGTATAAGAGTTCCAATCTCTCTAAAACCTCTCCAGCATTTGTTATTTTCTGTCCTGCTGGATTTTGCTATTATTGCTGGGGTGAGATGACATCTCATCTTTCTTTTGATTTG
>NW_006921599.1:23454161-23464425 GCF_000298275.1 Orycteropus afer afer
CCAGGAAGCATATATCTGGAATGCCGTTTTTCCAGTTTGTTCCTGGGATAGTATTACAGGTAGGCCACACCCCTGGGGAAACTCCCCCTAGACTGACCGGCCGCTTAGGACACAGTCATGTGATCCATCATGGGAACCACCACTCACAAGTGAAGTCCAGCCAAGTTGACACATCTTCAACTATCACAGCTGCTAATAAATCTTCTTTAGTGAAGTGTCTGTTCATGTCCCTTGCCCATTTTTGAATTGGATTGTTTGTCTTTTTGGTGTTTAGGTGTTGAAGTTTTTTATAGATTATGGAGATAAGTCCTTTGCCAGATATGACATAGGCAAATGTTTTCTCCCAATCTTTAGGTTCTCTTTTTATCCTTTTGATGAAGTCTTTCAATGCATATAAGAATTTAATTTTTAAAAGGTCCCAGTCATGTAGCTTCTCTTCTATCTCCTGTGCATCCTGAGTTGTGTATGATAGTCTATTTAGGCCATAAATTAGGGCTCCAATATTTGCCTCTATTTTATCTTTGATGAATTTTATAGTTTTGGGTTTTACATTTAAGTCTTTGATCCAACTTGAGTTTGTTTTTGTGTATGGGGTGAGGTATGGGTTTTGTTTCATTTTTCTGCAAGTGGATATCCAATTTTGTCAGCACCATTTGTTAAAGAGGCTATCTCTTCCCCATTTAATGGGTTTTGGACCTTTGTCAAAGATCAGCTGTCCATAGATGGATGGGTCTGTTTCTGGATTTTCAGTTCTGTTGCATTGGTCTACCTGTCTATCATTGTACCAATACCACACTGTTTTGACTGCTGTGGCTGTATAATAGGTTTTAAGATCCAGGAGTATGAGACCTCCCACTTTGTTCTTCTTCAGTAGTGCTCTGCTTATATGAGATTCCTTTCCTTTCCATATGAAGTTGCTAATTGTTTTTTTCCATGTCCTTAAAAAATTGTGTTGGTATCTGGATCAAGAATGCATTGAATATGTAGATTGCTTTAGGTAGTATTGACAGTTTTACAATATTCAGTCTACCTATCCATGAACAAGGCAGGTCCTTCCATTGATGTAGATCCTTTGTTGTCTCCTGTAGTAGTGTTTTATAGTTTTCTTTGTATAGGTCTTTTGTGTCTCTGGTAAGATTTATTCCTAGATATTTTATCTTTCTAGTCAGTATTGTAAATGGTATTGTTTCACTTATTTCATTTTCAGAGTTCTCTTTGTTGGTGTAGAGGAATCCCACTGATTTTTGTATGTCGACCTTGTGTCCTGCCACTTTGATGAACCTCTCTATTACTTCCAGTAGTTTTTTTTTTTTTTTTGCTGAGTTTCTTGGGTTTTCTATGTATAGGATCAGATAGAGATAGCTTTACTTCCTCTTGGCTGATTTGCATGCCTTTTATTTCACTTTCTTGCCTTATTGCTCTGGTTTGGACTTCCAATACAATGTTAAATAGCAGTGGTGATAGAGGGCATCCCTGTCTGGTTCCCATTCATAAGGAAGTCTTCTTCCATTTATAATGATATTGGCCATTGACTTTGCACATATTTCTTTTATTGTTCTTGTTGTTGTTATTTGCCATGAAGTCAGACCCGACTCATAGTGACCTCTCCTTGGGTTTCTGAGGCAGTATCACTATGGAAGTAGATTGTCCAACCTTCCTTCTGAAGTTTTTCATAATATTTCTTTTATTATGTTGAGGGATTTCCCTTCTATCCCTATTTTGCTGAGAGTTCTGAACAGGAATGGGTGTTGTGTTTTATCAAATGCCTTCTCTGCATCATTGACATAATCATATGGTTTTTCTTTTGTTTTGTTTATGTGGTGGATTACATTGACTGTTTTTCTGATGTTGAACCACCCTTGTAAACCTGGTATAAATCCCACTTGGTCCAGTGTATTAATTTTTGGATAATTTGTTGGATTTTGTTGGCTAGGATTTTGTTAAAGGTTTTTGCATCTATGTTCATGAGGGATATTGGTCTATAGTTTTCCTTTTTAGTGGTGTCTTTCCTTGGTTTTGGTATTAGTTTATGCTTGCTTCATAAAATGAGTTTGGGAGTATTCCATGTTTTGTATGTTCTGGAATAGCTTGAGTAGTATAGGTGTCAACTCTTCCCTGAATATTTGGTAAAATTCTCCAGTGAAGCCATCTGGGCCAGAACGTTTTTCTTGTGAGAAGTTTATTTTATTTATTATTTTTTTAATGATCTGTTCAATTTCTTACTTTTTTATGGGTCTGTTCAAGTGTTCTGTCTCTGAGTGGGATAGTTTAGGTAGGTCTTGTGATTCCCAAAACTTGTTTATCTCTTCTAGGTTCTCAAATCTGTTGGAGTAAAGTTTTTCATAATATTCTATCAGTATCTTTTTTATTTCTGTTGGTTCTGTTGTGATGACACCCTTTTCATTTAATATTCCAGTAATTTGCCTCTTCTCTTTCTTTTCTTTTGTTAGATTTGCCAATGGTTTGTCAATTTTGTTAATCTTTTCTAAGAACCAACTTCTTATTTTTTTCTATTTTCTTTGTTGATTTTGTTTGTTTGTTTCATTCATTTCTGCTCTGATCTTTATTATTTCTCTACTTCTAGAGATTATAAGGTTCTTTTGTTGTTCTTTTTCTAATCGTTGGAGTTATTGAGTTAGAGTATTAATTTTTTTTTTCTTTTCTAGTTTTTGATGCATGCATTTATTGCTATAAATTGACCTCTGAGTACTACTTTCTCTGTGCCCCATAGGTTTTGGTAAGATACATCTTCATTCTCATTTGTTTCTAGAAATTTTTTTATTTCATTATTTCTTCTGTTACCCAATAGTTTTTGAGTAGTGAATTGTTCAGCTTCCACATGTTTGATGTTTTTTCCTGTTATTAATTTCTAATTTTATAGCATGTGGTCTGAGAATATGCTCTGTAATATTTCAATGTTTTTGAATTTATTGAGGCTTGTTTTATGTCCTAATATGTGATCTATTCTGGAGAAGCATCCATGTGCACTGGAGAAGAATGTGAATTGTGCTTTTGTTGGGTGGAGTGCTCTGTGTATGTCTATGAGGTCAAGTTGATTAACTGTGCTGTTGAGTTCTTCTGTATCTTTATTGAGTTTTTTCTAGTTGATCTGTCCCTCCTTGAAAAAGGTGTGTTAAAGTCTCCTACTACTATTGCAGAGTTGTCTATTTTCCTTTTCAATTCAATGAATATTTGCTTCACATATTTTGGAGCACTTTCATTGAGTGCATAGATATTTATTATTGTAATGTCTCCTTGGTCCATTGACCCTTTCAACATTATATAGTGACCTTCTTTATCTCTTATGTTGTTTATAACCTTAAAGTCTATTTTATCAGAAATTTATATTGGCACTCCTGCTATTTTTTGGTTACCATTAGCTTGGTATATTTATTTCCATCCCTTAACTCTTAGTTTGTTTTCATCTTTGTGTCTAAAGTAGGTCTCTTATAGGCAGCATATTGATGGGTCTTTTTTTCTTATCCAGTCTGCCACTCTCTTACCCTTGATTGGTATATCTAGGTCAATCACAGTGAATGTAATTAGTGATAGGTATGCATTTATTGCTGTCATTCTATTGGTTTTTGGAGTTCCCTTGGTCCATATAATTTTCTGTGTTGAGTTCATTTTGTTGTCAAGTGTTTCCTCTCTTTTCTTCTTTATTGTTGATTTTGTGCTTACTAAACTCATATGTGATCAACAATGTTACTCAGTGAATACTCAATTTAATCTGGCTAAGATCTCAGCAGCATAAGGAGCAAACAGCTAAGTGCTCTGCCACACATTCAATTTAATATCAGTTCAGAGATACAAAGTTTTAAAATTGGTCACTCAAGAAATTTTCTTAAATTCACTATTCAACAACTCACTTGTCTAAGCTCAAACAAGATATTTTGCTGACTTAAGCTTTTTTCTTTTTATTCCTAACAGCTAGATAGAAGCCTTCCATTTATTGATATATTACTCAAGTCTACTTAGTAATAAACTTAGATGTAGCCATCAAATTATCAAGTAACATTTTATTCCAAGTTCATGAAAAATGTTATATCATGTTGCCAACACAATTTATGGTTTGTTAAAACAACAAAAACTTTAATAAAACTTCACTGCATTATCAGTTGCATACTCCAGTTTTAATTATCTAGGCTTCTTACTTGGCTTATGAAGCAGGTTTTATTTACAGCAATCATTTAGAGTAAAATATGTATTTGATAGTTATCTTCAGAACAATCAACATCATGTATCCCTTTTTAAAATCCTAAAACTATATTACCAAGACCTTCAACCACCATCCTAGGTTAAATGAAAGTCAGTATTAGCAAATTCCATAAATTTCATCTCCTTAACAAGTAAGAGGTATCAATGGGCAAGCACTTGATCCTTGGCAATATTAAAAACAAAAACAAAAAAAACTTGGTAAATGTGATAAGAAAAAGCCTAGCTAGGGGGGCAATATTAAGCCTACTCCCAGTCCCTACCCCCACCCCACTTTTTTTTTTTAAACTTTTTCTGATTGCCACTCTTGACTGCTAATGAGAAGGCTGGCGGTTCAAACCCACTAGCCACTTCTCAGAAGGAAGATTGGACAATCTTCTTCTGTAGTTATAGCACCTCTGAAACCCAAGGAAGGGCCACTACGAGTCGGGTCCAACTCAATGGCACATAACAACAATAAACCCATATGTTTTCCTTCCTTCTGGGTTCGCTTAGGGAGATGGTTAATTTTCTCTGTGGTTACCTTGAAGTGAATTCTTGTCTCTATAGTTTTGGAACAGTTTGTTTTATGAGCACATTGTCTGGTTTTCCTCTCCATGTGGAAGTTTTGTACCTAGAACTTTTATTCCCTCTATTTGGTTAGTTTCTGTTGTCATGTGCAGATTGACTTCCTTGTTTTATAGTGTACAATGTTTTATGGTCTTATTTTGAGCATCTATTTTGTATTTGGTTTTAGTGTTGATGTCATGTGTCCTGATTTTGTTGTTTTCTGTTGTGTGTTCTCTATTGGAAGGACTGCCTTAAGAATTTCTTGTAGGGTTGATCTGGTTTTGAGCTCCTTGGTTTTCACAAAATCCCTTAGTTTCTGTTTGTCTAAGAATGTCTTGATTTCACCGTCATATTTGATGGACAATTTGGCTGGATATAGGATTCTTGTTTGGAAGTTCCTTCCATCAGCATTTTGTATATGCCGTACCATTGCCTTCCTGCCTGCATGGTTTCTGCTGAGTAATCAGAACTCAGCCTAACAGTTTGATTGTTATTATTTCTTTTGTCCTGGGCAGCTTGCAAGGTTCTTTATTTGTCTTTCATTTTGTAGAGTTTTATTATAATATGCTTCAGTGTTTTCTCTTAGAATCCATCCTGTATGGGCTTCTTTGAGCTTCTTGGACAAATATCTTTTCTTCCATCATGATATTGGGGAAATTTTCTATTAGTAAGTCTTCCACAATTTTCTCATTGTTTTTTCTTTCCTTTTTTTTTTTTTTTTTTTGCCTCTTCTTGCTCTGGAATTCCAGTAAGGCATATGTTGTTTCTTTTCATGTTGTTCCACATAACTCTTAGGTTCTCTTCATTTCTCTTAAATCTTTGTTCTGATTTTTCTTCATATAGTCTGGTGTCCAGGTATTTATCTTCTAGTTGAGAAATGCTTTCTTCAGCCAGTTCTAGCCTACAGTTTTGTCTTTCCACTGTGTTGTGTAATTCTGTAATTTTAGTATTCATCTTTTGTGTTTCTGGTTTTTTTTTTTTGTTTGTTTGTTTGTTTTATGAGCTCTGATTGTGTATTAATCTTGTTATTTTGTTCTTGAATGGTTTTCCTGAGTTCTTCCAGGGTACTGTCTGTGTTCTCCTTGATTCTGTTTGGGGTTTCCTTGAACTCTTGTAGAGTTCTATAAACATACCTCCTAAATTTCTTCTCAGATAATTCTATTGCCTCTTCTTCCTCCACGTTTAATGAGACCTTTGTTTGGGATTTTGTTGCTATTGTTTTACCCTTTTATTTATTTATTTATTTTGTTTGTTTGATTTGAAGTTACCTGTTGTTTCCTAGACATTTTGAAGTTGCCTTTAACCGTTAGTTATGTATTATTTATTTTGTCTTGATTTTATGATTTAATATTTTTGAAAAGGTGGAGCTGGTGTATTTTATTTTTTTGGTTATTAATTCAGGTGTGTTGGTTTGCTCTGTAGTTTTCTTTATGATGATGGAATCACTGTGTGGAATGTGGATGCAAGTCTATGTTCGTCATGAAGTGGATTTAGGATTTGAGCCAGCAGGTGTTGTAGAGGCTTAATGTGATTTTTCTATTGGATAAGGCAGGGGAGAGGTGGGGAAAGGAAGAAGAAAAGAGGGGGAAAAAAAAAAGCTCCAAGGTGCAGTAGCCATTCCCAGGGCTTTGAATAGGTTGCTAATGATGATTTTATACTGTTACTCACAGGCCCGCTGTTCAAGTTTGACCAAGACCCCAATGGTTGGGGGCCACTACTTTCCTTCAGATTCAGACAGCCACAAAAACCTTATACTCCAGTCCCCTCCATGCCAAAAAGCTGTCCTGGGATAGATGCCCTTACTGTTGCCACAAGTTAGTCCCAGGGACCACATGAGTTAGTCCCAGGGTCTGGCCACTTGTGGCAAGCTTCCCCCTCTGCTCCCAATTCAGTAGCACCCGGAGCCAAAGGGCTCTCTGCTCCCTCCCTGTGGTCCCAAGTCTACCGATAAAATTGGGTGCTGAAGATAGAGCCATGGAGTGGCTGCAGGTCTGCCAGTGCTTTCTCTCCAATGGCCCAGGGAGCCCTCCAATGCCTCATCTCAGCAGCTGGTCATCACTCCACAGAGCAGATTAGCCTATTTATTCTGCCTCTCTCTCCTTTCTAATCCTACTTGCTTGAGTTTGGTGTACTAAGACTTAATGACCTGTTCAGAGAGCCAGAATCCCTGCTTCAAACTGCTGCACCTAGTTTTTCAGGGACTAAGATGCTAGAAGGAACTAGTGTATGGGCAACGGGTAAGACACCATCTTCCCATCTGTCTTTTATTAATTCTTTGGAATGGGTTAAGGTGATTCTTCTAGACTTTCTCTCCCAGATAATGGGACTTCTGGAAATGTTAAAGGAAACTAGACAAAAAGACTTCTAAGAATCTTAAGGTCATTGTTCCCAGCTGAAATTAAAGTGTAGCCTTTTTTGAAGAGATTTGTAGATGTGAAATTTGTCTATTTTTTTTTTTTTTTTAATGGAATGAACTTCAAAAATATTGTCTGGAAACTTAAAAGCTTTTAAGAAAACTGTATTAGCAGAAACACTGACAAATTGGATTAAAAGGGACAGACACATTTCAAAATTAACAGAGGCCTTTGATTCTTTAAATTTTTATTGGCAAGAAGTAGGTTGAGATAGCTTCTGATGTAAAAATATCAGTTATTTGTTATAGAAAAGAAAGAACATCTCAGCAGGTGGGGCCAGTAGTCACAGAGAAACACTTCCAGACCACAGAAATGAGTCCTAAGCAAGGAATTAGTAATGTTAGCCCTTGTAGATTTCAAAATTTCTTTTGACCAGTGATCACTATGTGCCTCCAATATTCTCTGTATTTGAATGGGAGTGTCTATTGGGATTTCTCTGTCCATATTTTACAATTTTACCAATTGAGATATTTCAACACAGAGTTGCAATTCTGGAAGCACTCACTCATCCATGACAATAAATTTAGAGACAGCTACCTAGCCAGCTGATTAGAAGAGATGCATACTTGTGTCCATTCCAAAGAAAGGTGATCCAATAGAATGTGGAAATTATCAAACAATATCATTAATATTACATACAAGTAAAATTTTCCTGAAGATAATTCAAAAACAGATGCAGTTGTACATCAATAGGGAACTGCCAAAAATTCAAGCCAAATTCAGAAGAGGATGTGGAACAAGGGATATCATTGCTGATGTCAAATGTATCTTTGCTGAAAGCAGAGAATACCAGAGAGATGTTTACCTGTGTTTTATTGACTATATTATGGCATTTGACTGCATGGATCATAAAAAAATTATGTATAACATTGTAAAGAATGAGAATTCTAGAACACTTCACTGTGTTCATGCAAAACCTGTACATAGAGCAAGATGCCATTGTCTGAACAGAATAAAGGGATACTGAGTGGTGCAAAATCAGGAAAAGTTTGGATAAGGGCTGTATATTTTTTATTTTACTTGTTCCATCTGTATGCTGGACAAAAATGCAAGAAGCTGGACTGTATGAAGAAGAACATGGCATAAGGATTGGAGGAAGACTGATTAACAAAATCTATACACAGATGATACAACCTTGCTTGCTGAAAGCTGAGAAGACTTAAAGCACTTACTGATGAAGATCAAAGACTACAGCCTTCATTCAGTGTGGATTGCATCTCAACATAAAGAAAACAAAAATCCTCACAACTGGGCCAATACACAACACAATGATAAATGGAGAAAATACCAAAGTTGTCAATGATTTCAATTTACTTGGATTCATAATCAAGCCTGTGGAAGCAGAAGTAAAGAAACCAAATGATGTATTGCAGTGGGCAAATCTGCTGTGAAAAAAAAAAAAAAAAGTCTCTTCAAAGCATTAAAAAGTAAAGATGTCATTTTGAAGATTAAAGTGCACCTGACCCAAGTCATGGTATTTTCAATCACGTCATATACATACAAAAGCTAGACAGTGAATAAGGAAGACTGAAGAAGAATTGATGCCTTTCAATTATGGTGTTGGCAAAGAATATTGAATATACCATGGATTGCTAGAAGAATGAACAAATAATTCTTGGAAGAAATACAGTCAGAATGCTCTTTAATGCATGATGAAACTTTGTCTCATGTACTATGGAAATGTTATCAGGAGGGACTAATTCTCAGTGAAGGACATCATATTAAGTTTGGTGGGGGGTCAGCAAAAAAGAAGACCTTCAACTAGATGGATTAATGCAGTGGTTGCAACAATGAACTCAAACATAGCAACAATTGTGGGGATGCTGTAGCACCGGCCAATGCTTCTTTCTTCTGTATGTAATAGGATAACTGTAAATTAGAACTGACTAACAGTACCTAACAACAACAACAGCAATATCTTACAAGTATATGTTGGAGTTGTAAGGGACAGATAACTTGTTTCATTCATTCACAGATCTTCAGATCAAGAACCAAGCCTGGTGACCTTCATCTTCACCTGGATCTTATACAAGTAATGAGAATCTGGACATTAACCTAAAACTATGCAACAGTAAGACAAGGTTTTGTGGGTCTTGGAAGTAAGTAAGCACGTTTTGCACATGGGAAGGACTTGAAACAGTAAGGGCCAGAAAACAGATGAAGCTAAATGCAGGAAGAGATCATGTTGGGAAGACCAAAGGCCCTGTCTAGATATATATGTAGATTGACTCATCATGGCTAGCAGCCCTGAGCTTCTGACTAACATCTGGCACCAGCTTACAGTCAAATGAGTGGCCCATAATCAAAATAGCTCCTCCAGCCCCAGGTGAATCACCCTAACTGAAACCATATCAATGACAAACCCAAATCACAGAATTGTAAGCAAAGATTTTATTATTAATTTTTTTAACCCACTAAGTTTTAGAGTAGTTTGTTATGCACTAAAAAATATTTTAAATATTTTGCCTATAGCACAAAAACAGATTACTGTCTATCCTAAAAATGTATCATCTAACATCCTTTCCATCTGTATTGCAAGTAATCTTGGTTCCAACCTTTCCTATTTTCTTTTGCTCATTTTTGAGTTTTTTTTAGATAATACAATAGAATTTATCTTCCACTTTTATTATTTTTTCTGCTCATATGTTTTCTATTCAGCATTTGTGATAACAATTTGTGGTCACATTTATAGTCGTTAACTTTTTCCTGCCTTTATGTACTATATCCAGTCTTTGACTTCAAATGAACTTTGACTTCAAAATGAACCTTACAGGTAAGGGAAGAAATATGTCTAGTAAGAATGGGGTTGCAAGTTTCTCAGTCTTTGAGTTTTCTCTGCTTTTTCCCAAGACTGAGAAGATGCTTGAATAGGATTCAAGGGTGACTATGCAGTACCTACAGTGTAGATAAATTCTGGCATCTGTACAACTATCTGCAAATCCAGACAACTATGAACTTAGTTCCTCTTCTTACTTTATTTTATTTTATTTTTATTAGGATTTGGGTGAAGATTTACAGAGTAAATTCACTTTTCATACAGCAGTTCACATATACTTTGTCTCATGTCATTTACCAAAATTTACAAT
>NW_006921599.1:23472225-23475250 GCF_000298275.1 Orycteropus afer afer
TTTTGGTATTTTCACGCAAATTCTTCTGCTAGTTGGGGTTTAGTCCAATTCTGCATCCTATCCTTCAAGGCTCAGGGGTCCCAGATTATCTTCTGTGTCTGTGTTAATTGGTTTCCCTTTTCTTTGTTGAAGAGGGTCTGTGCAATCCTTCTGCCTAGTCCGCCATCTTACCGGAACCCTCTGCTTACTTTATTTTTAAGTCTACTAAATCTCCAGTTCTCTTTTAAGATCCAGTGGTTCAGTCATTAATTTTTCTTGGGAGACTAAATTCAACACTGAGGTAAGATTTGATTTTTGAGCAATTGTAAGTAAGCTATTCAAGAGAGCAAGAGAAATTCTTGATTTTTTGAAAATTGTAACACTAAGTTCACATTCTTCCTTCTGAGGAAGGAAGATGTGGAAATCTGCTTCCGTAGTGACACTGACTTGGAAACCCAAGGAGGGGTCTGACTCGATGGCACATAACAACAACAAAGTTCACATTTGTCTTGCTTCCCAAAGATGGCTTTATTTCATCTTCTGATGATAACGTTGAATAAATAGTCAATATGAAATATATATGTAGATTGCCTCATCCTACACAGTACTTAATTTGACATCATTCATTCATTCACTCACACATTCATTTTTTATGTTCATCTTTTTTATTTTCATTATTTCTGAATGATTCTATATTAAATATTGAAATAAACACACACACACACACACACACACACACAAAGAAATAGGTGTTTTAGTTTCCTAGTGCCCCTCTGAGTGGACTATACCACAAATGGGATGGCTTTTACAAACAGGAGTTTATTCTCTTACAGTTTGGAGGCTTTAAGTCTGAGTTCAAAGTGCTAGGCTCTATGGACTGGGTGAAAGCCCCTCAAACTTGGGCTTTAGCTGCCCCCTACTCCCAGCCCACTGAAGCTAAAGGCTTTTCTTCACTCAGACAGCTGCTGGCTGCTAATGCTGACAAGCCCAAGGTGGACAAGTAAAAAGGCACAGTCCCAATGTTGCCAAACAACCTGGAAGACCACTAATTCAAGTCCAGGAGAAGTCCCAAGATCGGCAGGGCATGGCAGGCTGCTGAACAATGACTTGGCTAAATGCAGGGTTCATGTGTCCCCAAAAGCTGGAGACCTTCCTCAATGTTCCTTCTTATATACCAGAAGCAGCTCACATCTCTAAAGCAGCTATTCAGCTGCACCAATCCAGCATGGAGTCAATTACCAATCTCACCATGGGAAAAACTACATCCAGCTGCCCAGGCACTCAACCAGGCCAGCCAAATTGACAAACAACCTTAACTACCACAATAGGTAATAGAGAATCTGATTCTGACTTTTTGTTTGTTTGTTTTGTTTTAAATCTAGCTGGATTCAAGAGATCCAGGAGTGGTTTGTTGTTCTTGAACTTTATTTCCTTAAATATAATAAGTTATTGAAAGTTTTAAAAAATCAGATAATAGGAAGACTTAACATCATGAAAATGTCAATACTACCCAAAGTGATCTACAGATAAAATGCAATCCCAATCAAGATTCCATCACCTTTCTTTAAAATTAATCACCAAATTTATGTGGAAAAGAAAGAGACTCTAGATATGTAAAGGACTACTAAAGAAGAACAAAGTAGGAGGCCTCACACTCTCCAATCTCAAAATGTACTATATAGCTACAGTAGTTAAAATAGCCTGATACTGGTACAAGGACAGACACATAGACCAATGGAATAGAATTGAGAGCTCAGAAGTAAATCCATCCACCTATGCACAGCTGATCTTTGACAAAGGGCCAAAACTTATTAGATGGGGAAGAGATAGTTCCATTATTAAATGGTGCTGGCAAAACTGGCTATTCATTTGCAGAACCATAAAACAGGACCCATATCTCACACTGTATACATAAACGGACTCAAGTTGGATCAAAGACATGAATGTAAAACCTAAAACTATGAAAGAAAAAAATACGGACAAACATAAAGCCCTTAATTCAGGGCATAAACACACTATTGAATATAACTAAAAATGCACAAACACCAGAAGACAAAGTACATGACTGGAACCTCCTTAAAATTAGACATTTATGTGCATCAAAAGATTTCCCCAAAAGAGTAAAAAGAGAGGCCACAGAGTGTGGAAAAAAAAATTGGCAACAATAAAAGGCTAATCTCTAAAATTTGTAGAAAACTTAAACTTGACAACAAAGAAACAATACAAAATAGATAGACAGACAGACAGACAGATAGAGGATATGAACTCACTCTTCACCAAAGAAGACATAGACAGATAGATAGATAGACAGATGGATACATAGATAGATAGATAGATAGATAGATACATACATACATACATACATACATACATACATACATACATAGAGGATATGAACTGACTCCTCACCAAAGAAGACAGTCAAGCAGCTAACAAACATGTGAAGAAATGTTCATGATCATTAACCATTAACCAAAAACCAAACTCACTGCCCTCTAGTTGGATCCGACTCTTAGTGACCCCTCTTTGGATTTCAAAGATGATATCACTACAGAAGTAGATTACCCACCCTTACTTCTGAAGAGTGGCTGGAGAGATGTAAATCAAAAATGCAATGAAAAATCATCTCACTCCAGCACTAATGGCAAAGTTCAAAAGAACAGAAAACAACAAATGCTGATGAGGGTGTGGAAAGACTGGAAACCATATCCTGTTGGTGGGAATGTGAAACTGTGCAACCACTGTGAAAAATGGTATGGTGCTTCCTTAAGCAGCTGGAAATAGAAACACCATATGATTCAACAATCTCACCACTAAGTATGTTGTTGTTGCTAAGTGCCGTCGAGTCGTTTCCAACTCATAGTGACCCCATGCACAGCAGAACGAAACACTGCCCGATCCTGTGCCAGCCCCACAATCCCTGCTATACTCGAGCCCATCATTGCAGCCACAGTGTCAATCCATCTCGTTGAAGGCCTCCCCCTCTTTCGTTGATCCTCCACCCTACCAAGCATGACATCCTTCTCCAGGGAATGGTCCCTTCTTA
>NW_006921599.1:23476471-23485236 GCF_000298275.1 Orycteropus afer afer
ATGGATGAAGATTGATCAGTTCTTTTTGGTACAGTGACTCTGTGTATTCCTGCCATCTTCTCTTGATGTTTCCTGCATCATTCACTAAGTATATATCTAAAGAAATAAGGACTGTGACATGAACACATGTATACACAGCCATGTTCATCACAATGGCAAAAAGATGGAAAAAATCTAAATGCCTATCAATGGAGGAATGGATCAATAAACAATGGTGCATACACACAATGGAATGCTAGTCAACATTAAAGAGCAATGATAAATCTGTGAAATATAACATGGATTATATGAGTGAAGTTGTTGTTGTTCCTGTTAGATACTGTGGAGTTTGACAGTGACTAATAGTGACCTTATGTACAACAGAGTGAAACGCTGCCTGGTCCTGTATCATTCTCACTATCCTTTCTATGCCTGAGCCCATCATCTCAGCCCCTGTATCAATCCATCTCTTTGAGAGTCTTCCTATTTTTTTGTTTACCCCAAGTATGTTGGGAGCTCTGGTGGCATAGTACCTAGGGCATTTGACTGCTAACCAGTAGGGTGGCAGTTCAAATCCACCAGCCACTCCTCAGAAGGAAAATTGAACAATCTATTTCCTTAGTAATACTGCCTCAGAAACCCAAGGAGGAGTCACTATGAGTTGGATCCAAATCGACGGCAGTGAGTTTGGCTTGGTTTTGGCCCCCTCACGAGTTTCAGTCTAAGAGACTGAAAAGAGGCTGAGAATGCTAGAGAAAAAGAGTATCAGAATTGGAGAGGGCCCTGTGAATTATTATTGTTATTATTATTATTATTAAGTCTAATTCTTTAAAATGCAAAGAAAGTCATGGGACCAGAAATACCTTGTTATCTATTACTGTGTGAAGTCCCTGTGTAGTTTGAATGGTTAAATGTGCAGCTACTAACCTAACAACAACAACAACACTAACCTAAAGATTGGCAATTCAAATCCATCCAGAGGTGACTTAGAAGAAAAATCTGGCAATATACTTTTGAAAGAGAACAACATTTAGAAATCCTGTGGAGTGTAGTTCTACTCTGAAACATGTGTGGTTGTCATGTGTTGGAATCAATGATAATTTTTTTTAACTGCTTGTAAGAAATAACCCTAGAATGTAATGACATAAATCAACAACTCCTTTATTATTGATCAAGATGTCACAAGGAATGTGTGCTGGGATTGCAGTATCCAATATAGCTTCTTCAACCACACATCTGTTGCCTCAGACATGTAGGAAACTCAAAGAGGCTCAATTGGAATCTGAGACTTTCATTTTATCTTTCAATTTGCTCCATTGGTTCTCCTATAGTAGTTTCAGTATTTCTACTTTTTTATATTTTCTCTTCATATGGACTTATCACATGGCTTGTCCAGCAGGGTAGCCATATTTCTTGAATGGAAGCTAGGGCTCCAAAAGATGTCAAAGCAAAAGCTGTCAGACCTTCTTTAGTCTTAGACATAGAATTGGTAGTGTCACCTCCACCATAATCTATTGGTTAAAAAATTATAACAGACCCAGCCCAGGCTCAAGAAACTCTGGTGGTACAGTGATTAAGGCATTCAGCTACTAACCATAAGGTCAGTGGTTTGAATCCACCAGCTGTTCTATGGGAGAAAGATGAAGGAGTCTGCTTCCTTAAAGATTTATAACATTGGAAACCCTATAGGGAGCTTCTTCTCTGTCCTATAGAGTTGCTTTAAGTTGGAATCAACTCAATGGCAAAGGGTTTTTGTATTTTAGCCCAAATTCAAAAAGCAGGGACCACACAGAGATGTGAATATCAGAGGGTTTGGTCCATGGTAGGACACCAATGTAACAGAACACCAAAATGCAATATTTATGTTTATCAAGTGAGTTATATATCTAAAAATGAATTGCAAAATACTCATTCAGCTTCTGTTAAATATACAGCTAGTAAAAAGGAAGGATCGCTATAGAATGATTGATGCTAATCTAAGGATGACTAAGTAGAAAGAAAAAGGAGGAAGATGAATGACTATTTCAGTTGTCATCTTAAACATTAATTGTTTTGATTAAAATCATAATTTTCAATATAAGAGAATAAAATGAGTTTTATCTTACTACTCTGAATCACATTCTAGAAAAATCAGGAGTAAATCTAGAAAATATTCTCTATTTAAATAATGTGTTTTCCGTAATATTTTTTATTCTTGATGTTAATTTCTCTCTCTCTCTTTCTCTCTCTCTCTCTCACACACACACACACAATTATAAAATAAAGGAAATGAAAGACATGCTATCCTAACAGAATCTTACACTTTTTAGCTGAGGACTGCCTTACAGAGGCAGATTAAGTATCCAAAGAAATCTTCTATGTCAGAACACCACCATTTACATCTTTTGTTCTCCTGTTTTCTTACGTATTGTGCAAGGTCCTACCCAAAACGAATTAAAGGGTAACTGTCAAGATGACAGCTTAAAAATAATCTTTTCTGCATTGCTTCTGGGGTGTTCAATTGTGTAGTTTTTAGAAAAGACATGTTTAATCGTCTCCTTATCTGATTAATTTGCATTATCTCATTGTAAGATATTAAAAGGGTGACGAGGCAATTCAGACTTTTTTTTTTTGTATATTTTATGATCTTTTGCTCTAGGATGAGCTCAGTTTTGCAAATTAATATTGGAGGAAATGGCAAGGAACATTGTAAGTAAAAAAAAACCATTTTTGTGTTCACTGGATACTAATTTGTTTTATTAAATTTAAAATCTATTTAATATATTATTTTTATTTTCCAAATCTGTGTGTAACTTCCCAGGTAAGTATTTTCTTTAGCCTTACTCTAATTATAATCCAAAGTTTTATTTTCCTATCACTTAAAATGGTATATACTCTACATACATTTTTATGCAGCTCTGCAGCAGTGCATGAGATGAAATATTTCAATAGTAACTGATGTTGTGTGTGTTATTCACCCCAGGAGATTTCTTTCAAGAAAAAAAACACTGGCCAGGAATGTCTCAGAGTGTCTCTATCAGTATTCACACAGCTTTTGTTTGCAGCTTGTTTTTAATCCTTTAATATCAGAATTGGGGCCCTAAACTCTCTGTTCAGATTATACAAAGTAGCCAAAGAAAAGTGAAAGGTGAAAAAGAAGAGTGTAGAAATAAGATTTGTAAACACAATTGCTTACCTGTGCAAAGAAATTAAATGCAAAACTATAGCCAAAATTAACATGTTCACTTTGTGTGTGTGTGTGTGTGTGTGCGTGCATTAGTTAATAAGCAACATCTTTGTTGAATCATAATTGAACTGCTCTCAGAAAAGCTTATAAACAAACATACCTATTCCACTTTGATACTGGGCTATTTTTATTTTTTAATTTATAGTCTTTAGTGTGTATGGATATATCCACACGATTGCTTATTGTTAAAGGGAACACTTCTGATCATATATCTTCATTAAAAGGTGAATTCATTGCTTGCCTGAAAACCACAAGAGAAGTCAAGACCACTGTTCTCCCCTCTCCTACCACCCGTTTTTCTGAACTGCACTGAATAATCTGAAGCCCTATTCAGCTTGCAGCCAGATGTGAACAATCATGGCTTGACACAAGGTACAAATAACACCTACTTCAGCCATTGCTCTTAAATTGGAACTCTGCCCCTGAGAGGAGCTAGAGATTGCTCTGGCTTTTATAACTTGCACATAAGCAAGTAGTAAACCCAGAGTGAGGAGGATGCCCCAGTTTAGGTTGCTAGCCTGGAGTCAGCCCTGGACTGCGACCAAAGAATTGTCTGTTCCAAATTGGAGCGAGGTCAAAGCTCATAGTTCAACCTGAAGGACTAAGTAGAGCAATGTGTTCAGCAGACACAGAGCAGTTAGACAAAACAAAAAATAAGGTGAGGACGGGTACAAGCCAACTTTGAAACCTAAATGACCATTTGCTTTCATTCTTCAAAACCTTCACAAATCTTCAAACCATCCAAAGCTAAAGCTGTTTATGGTTCATGGTGTTAGAGAAAATGGAGTCCTGACATCTGACCTTGCATTAACCTGAGATAAAGAGTAGAATGGAAGGGTCTGGAGAGGAAAAGTGCTATTCGTGAGCAAGCTGCTATGTTTGATGGTTGTGGTCAGAGTTTACTATGATTCTTTGGATTGTGCTTTAAAAGAAGACTAACAACTCTTTGTAATTCCAAATAGTATTGATTGGTTTTGTTTCTGCTGCATGAGTTTTTTTTTTTTTTTTTTTAAGTTAGATTGCAATTGTTCCCTCCTCCTGGATGTCTAGTGCTTGTTGTGAAGAATAACAGCATGTTCCAACTACAGAGAAGGCCCCTGCTGGGTTAATGTTCAAGTCCAAGGCATTTGAGCTATAAAAATCAGGAAAACAGGTAGTCTTCCTTTATGCATTTTTTTCCTGAACTGTTTCTTTTTATTTACTTTTGCTTTTTCCTTAAGTGTTGTTTTTTCCCTGCCAAAAATGAGATTGTGCTCTCTTTACAAGCTGGCAATTGAATTGAGTCTCTCCGCAAAAACATGAAATGATTGCATCTACCAGGATAAAAATAAATATAGTCCATAAATTGTGGTCAATACTGGTTAATTCATGGTTCAATGATTAGAAAAGGAAAACAAAGAGGAGCATAATATATTCTTCAAAACGGACATAGGTTACTTAAGAAGGCATAAGATCTATGGAAAATTACTCCCATCAAGTGTCATTTGGAAATGAAAAGTGAGATTTGGAGGAGAGAGAAATGCTGTCATATTCTTTAAATAGAAGGAAGAAAATTCTCAATGTCATCTTGGTTCCATTTAATGCTTGTTGCTGTGATGCTCTCTGATTCTGTTATTGGTTGTTCATGTGCAGCCTATGTTGAAAAAACTCACTGTCTCTATTTACGTTAAATTTCAACCATCTTGAGTCTTAGGACTCTGAATAGATCCACCTTTATTTGCTTTGCCTACTGTGGAAATCAGCTCTTATAAATATGCTTCATGATAATGACTCTCCCTGAGAAAGGGTACTAGATTTCCTTTGAAAATAATCTTCATGTACTAAAATTATTCACAAATATTGAGGTTACTGAACTTATATATTTTTTAAATGACCAAATGCAATATAAAATACTGAAAATGCTGAGCCAAATAAATGTACATACAAGTTGAGTAAACTAAATTTATTTTGTGAATTCACTTATATCTTATATACATTAAAATGCAAAGTACTTAAATGAAGATCTTGATGAATTTTTATATATTATATACAGTTCTTTAACCCCCACACAGATCAAAACACAAAACATTTCCAGCACCCTTGCTCTTGAACATAGCTAAAGCAAAAGGAAAAACTGAAGTAAATGAGCTGAACAAAACATTTCAAAAGGGAAGTTGAGAAAGTAAAGTAATGTATTATAATTAAATGTGCAAAGACTTGGAATTAGACAATCAACAGAGAAGAATACATTCAGCATTTTTCAAGCTGAAATAACTGAAGAATAAATTCAAACCTCGAGTTGCAATATTGAAGGATTCTATGTCCACAATATTGAATGATGCAGAAAGCATCAAGTCAAGATGGAAGGTATGCACAAAGTCACTGTACCAAAAAGAATTGGTCAGTGTTTAGCCATTTCAGGACGTAGCATATGATCGAGAACTGATGTACTACAGGCATTGGTGAAAAACAAGACTCCAGGAATTGATGGAATACCAGCTAGGTTTTTCAACAACCAGATAACATACTGGAAATGTTCACTCACCTACATCAAGAAATTTGCAAGACAGCTACCAGGCCAGCTGACTAGAAGAGATACATATTGGTGCCCATTCCAAAGAAAAGTGAGTCAGCAGAATGTGCAAATTATCAAACAATATAATTAAAATCACACAGAAGTAAAGTTTGACTGAAAAGGTCATTCAAAAATGGTAGCAGCAGTACATCCACAGGGAATTGGCAGAAATTCAAACTGGTTTCAGAAGATGATGTAGAATGAGGGATATCATTGCTAATGTCAGATAGATCTTGGCTAAAAGCAGAAATACAAGAAAGATGTTTATCTGTGTTTTATTGACTATGCAAAGACATTAGACTCTGTGGATCATAACAAATTAAGGATGACTTTGAGAGGAATGGGAATTCTAGAAGACTTAATTGTGGTCATGTGGAAACTGTTCGTAGATCCAGAGGTAGTTGTTCAAACAGAGCAATGGGATACTATGTGGTTTAAAATCAGGAAAGGTGTGTGTTAGGGTTGTATCTTTTTTTTCTACCATACTTATCCTGTCTGTATGCTGAGCAAATAATCCAAGAAGCTGGACTATATGTAGAGGAACATAGCATGAGAGAGGAAGAAGATTTATTAACAACTTGTGATAAGTAGATGATACAACTTTGCTGGTTGTAAGACAAAATGACTTGAAACATTTACTGATGGAGATCAAAGTCTACAGTCTTCAGTGTGGATCACACCTCAACATAAAGAAAACAAAAATCTCACAATTCAATCAACAAGCAACATAATGATAAAAGGAGAAAACACTGAAGTTGCCAAGGATTTCATTTTACTTGGGTCCATAATCAAGACCCACAGAAGTAGCAGTCAAGAAACCAAATGACATATTGCATTGGACAAATCTGCTGCAAGAGATCTCTTTAAAGTGTTAAAAAGCAAAGATGTGACTTTGAGGACTAAGGTGTACCTGACCCAAGTCATGGTATTTTCAGTCACCTCGTAGGAATGTGAAAGCTGGACTACGAAAAAGAAAGACTTAAGAAGAATTGATATATTTGAATTATGATGATGGCAAAGAATATTTAATATATCATGTGCTGCCAGAAGAACAAACACATCTGTCTTGGAAGAAGTACAGCTAGAATTTTCCTTGGAAGCAAATATGGCGAGACTTTGTCTCACATATTTCGGACATGTTATCTGGAGGGATCAGTTCCTGGAGAAGGACATCATCCTTGGTAAAGTAGAGTTTCAGCAAAAAAGAAGAAGACCCTCAAGGAAATGAAATGACACAGTGACTGCAGCAATGGGCTCAAGCATAGCAATGATTGCAAGGATGGTCCAGAACCAGGCAGCATTTAGTTCTGTTATACTTGAGGTCACTGTTACTTGACACTAACGTAGTGAAACCTAACAACAACAACCAAAGACTTATACCTCACCTTGCAGTCAGATTGCCTTCTGAGGGCAGCCACTATTTTGTTTTACCTCTTTCATGAATTTTATGAAATATATTCAAAGCCTGTGTATAAAGCTGCTATGAACACTATCATAGTTGTCTTTTGGAGGACACATTTATTTTTTTCTTTTTATTGGGATTTGGGTGAAAATTTACAGAGCAAATTCACTTCCCATACAACAGTTCACATACACTTTGCCTCATGACATTGACCACAATTCACCACGATGCAACAGCTCCCCTCCCACTTCCTCCTGACAGTCACCTCTTCCCCGTGTCCATCCCTTCATGCACCTTGCCCTCTGAGCTGTCTCCCTGTGATAAACAGCCCTTCTTTCTCCAATGACTGTTCTCTCTAAGGAGTATATCTACCTCACATAAATATTGAACTCCTATGCCTGTCTTTTGTTTGGCTGGAAGCCACAGGTGTGGGTTCAATTACAGAACTGAAAGCAGCTAGGGGCCATAGTCTAAGTGGTTCCACCACACCCTATCAGACCAGCAAACCTGGTCCCCCTTTTTTTTTTTTTTCCAAATGATTTTGAGTTTTGTTCCACATTGTTCTCCCTCTCTATTCAGGATCTCCTACATAGATACCCCTCTGAGAGATTGACAGTGGTAGTCGGGCACCATCTAGTTCTTCTGGTCTCACAATCATATAGGCTGCAGATCGCATGGTATACCAGTCACTTGAACTAATTGTTTCCATGAATCTTTGGTTTTCCTCATTCTTCTTTGCTCTGGACAAGGAGAGACCCATCATTTCATCTAGATAGCTGCTTGCAAGCTTTAAAAATCCCAGTCGCTACTTGCCAAAGTAGGAGGTGGAACAATGATTTCTGTAGTATGTTATAGCAATTGAGCTTGATGTCCTTTGTGCCCATGGTCCCAAGCCCACAGGTTCAACTACTCGGTCCCTCTGGGTAGCTGGCTGTGACCAAGCAGTGACTACAAACTTGTCCCTTGTCAACTCTACTATACCCCTGGGAATTCTTACAGAACATACAAATACACTCATAGAATCATTGTCTGCCAAACTTATACATGGTCTTAGGTCCACTCCCCGCTTCAGAGACACACCTAATAGTTCAGCCTGTCCACCCATCTATCTACCCATTAGCCCATGTTTGCCTCCACTGACAACACAGTACTGTATGTGCAAAAGGGTTCATCTTTGTTGTCTGTTCCTCCCATGTGCATTTCTATGTCTTCCTCCTCCTCAATGCTACCATGCTGATCACTCACATTTCGTACATTGCCCTTCTCTTCACCTAAATCAATATTTATTTCTACCTATCTAACAGTGTTCCCTACCCACTCCCACCTCTGATAACCAAAAAAGACAATTTCTTTCCATAGATAAACCTTTCCTTGACTTTCACAATGATGTACTAATACAGTATTTGTCCTTCTGTGAGTGACTTATTTCACTCAGCATAATGTCCTCCAAGTACATCCATGTTATGCATTGTTTTGCAGATTTTAGGTTATTCTTTTTTATTTTTAATTTTATTTTGATTTGGGTGAAGATTTACAGAGTAAATTCACTTTTCATACAGCAGTTCACATATACTTTGTCTCATGTCATTGACCAAAATTTACAA
>NW_006921599.1:23499752-23517667 GCF_000298275.1 Orycteropus afer afer
TTCTTCATAGTATCCTGATATTATCCTTTTTATTTCAGTTGGTTCTGTTGTGATGTATCCATTTCATTTCTTATTTAGGTTATTTGTATTCTCTCCCTCTTTTCCTTTGTTAAGTTTGCCAGTATTTTGTCAATTTTATTGATCTTTTCAAATAACCAACTTCTGGTCTTGTTGATTTTTTCTATTGTCCCTCTATTTTCTGTTTCATTGATTTCTGCTCGAATTTTTATTATTTCCTTTCTTCTGGTGACTGGAGGCTTTTCTAGCTGTTCTTTTCCTAATTGTTGGATATATTGGTTTAAGTTGCTGATTTTGGCTCTTTCTTCTTTTTTGATGTGTGCATTTATTACTATAAATTGGTCCCTGATAACTGCTTTTCCTGTGGGCCAAAGATTTTGGTGTGTTGTGTTTTCATTCTCATTTGATTCAAGGAATTTCTGAATTTCAATTTCATCTCTTAGCCAGTCTTTCTCAAGGTGGGTGTTCTTTAGTTTCCATGTGTTTACTGTTTTTCCATTGATCTTCCCATTGTTGATTTCTAATTTGATAGCATTATGATGTGAGGAGATGCTTTGCAGTATTTCCATGTTTTAAATTTATTAAGGCTTGCTTTAGGGCCTACCATATGGTGTATCATGGAAAATGTTCCATGTGCACTGGAAAATAATGTAAATTATGCTGTAGTTGAGTGAAGTGCTCTATAGATGTGTATAAGGTCAAGTTGGTGAATTGTATTGTTTATGTCCCCTGCACCTTTGTTGAATTTCTTTCCAGTTCTGTCTTTCATTGAAAGTGGTTTATTAAAATTTCCTACTATGACTGTGGAGTCCTCTATTTGTCTTTTCAACTCTTTTAAAGTCTGATTTATGTATTTTGTGGCTCTTTCATTATGTCCATAGATATTTATTATGGTTATATCTTCATATTCAGTTGATCCTTTAATCATTATATAATGTTCTTCCATGTCTTGTATGGTGGTTTTTGTCTTTAAGTCAATTTGATCAGAAATTAATATTGCCACTCCTGCTCTTTTGTGGTTGCCATTTGCTTGATAAATCTTTTTCCAACCTTTGATTTTTAGTCTATTTTTGTCTTTATCTCTAAGGTGTGTCTCTTGTAGACAGCATATTTATGGATTTTGTTTTCTTATGCAATCTGCAACTCTCCATCTCTTGAGTGGTGCATTTAATCCTTTAACATTCAGTGTAATTATCTACAAGTATGAATTGGTTGCTGTCATTTTGGTATGTGTCTTTCATGGTGTCCCTGATTTCTTTGTTTCATATTATTTTCTGTGCTGAGCTCATTATGTTTGTGAATCGTGTTATCATTTCCTTTGTTGCTGTTGTTTTAGTATATGCTGAATGTTTGTGCTTGTCCTCTTTTATTATGATATGAAAGTTCATCATTTTTCTTTGAAGTTACCCTGTTAGTTATAATTTTCTCCCTGAGATTAGGACAGTCCATTCTATATTGCAACTCTCTTGACTTCCTCACTATTTAGAAGTTCTGTAACTACACAATATTTTCCCTCTTTTTGGTTTGTAGTTGTGCTTGCTTGCCAATTGATGTCTCTATTTCCCTATTTACAGTCTTGTAAGCTTATTTTAGTTTGGATATGTCCATAGCTGTGGTTTCTGGGTTATGTTATCTTGTTTATTAGTGGTTGGTTGTTATTTGCTATTTTTGGTTCTCTGTTCAAAGGATTCCCTTTAGTATCTCTTGTAAGGTTGGTCTGGTTTTGACAAATTCCTTCAGTTTCTGCTTATCTGGAAATCTCCTAACTTCACCATCATATTTGAGGGACATTTTTGCTGGGTATATAATTCTTGGTTGAAAATTTTTCTCTTTCAGGGGTTTATATATACCATCCCATTGCTTTCTTACTCGCATGGTTTCTGCTGAGAAATCAGAGTTTATTCTTATTGGTTGTCCTTTGTAAGTAACTTTTTGTTTTTCCCATGCTTCTTTCAGGATTCTTTCTTTGTCTTTGGTTTTGGTGAGTTTGATGATGATATGCCTTCATGATTTTCTTTTGGGTGTGTATCCTGTTTGGGGTTCATTGGACTTCCTGAATGGATATATTCTCATCTTTCATCATATCAGGGAAGTTCTGGAGGAAACTTATTTTTTATGAGTATTTGCTCTGTAGGGGAATTCAGGTCATAGGATATAGGCATATAGATATAAAAGGTGGTACCAAATACTATTCTACTCCCATCTGTAATTCAAGACTGTTTCTCTTCCTTCACTTCCTCTCTAGAACTTTGCATTATCATCTTAATATTAGCTATTTTGGTGATTATTTGTGACACATTACCTTGAATTTATCTGATGAATAATTATGTTGAGCATATTTCCATATGTTTATTGCCCTGCCTGTTTTTTCTTTTTTTAAACATAGGATTTGGGAAAACAGTTTAAAGACTTACTGCATGAAGCTTGGGAATAATTTTGTATTCTTGGCATATAAAAAGAAGGTGAGAAAACAGAACTAATGTTTACATAGTGCTTATTACTTTGTGATAACTTTACATATGTTACTTCATTTAACACTTTTTAACTGCTACATGTGATAGATATTTTTTAATGTCTAGAAAAGTATACACATTATGAATTGAGTCATCCAATTTTCTATTCTCTCTTCTCTTCTTATACTCTGATATGTCCTGAATCTCCTTTATCCCCACCTAAATTGAAAAATAAAGTGTTTTCTCATTCACAGACAATTTTTCCCCCTATGACTTCTTGACAACATTTCCTTAACACATTAACAATCTAACATCATGTGCGATGGTCTTCTGTACTTCTTTTGTGGTTGTTTGAAATTGAATAATAATGTTCATTACCTTTCATAATTTAAAAAACAAAACAAAACAAAACATTGTAATGTTATTTCACTTTGAAAGAAAATTCACCTCTTCTTCCTGTTCAAATGAGAAACTCGATCTTTGCCTACCCAACTTGTATTAATGAGAAAGTAATCAATGATCTGTTTTCTTCATTATTTATTTTGAAAAGTCTTACAGATGCTAGTTTTAAATTAACAAATAGTCTCGTCTCAACTCCCAGTGAATCAAATATTGCACTCCCCTTTTTAATTTCAGCTATTCTCCCTTATCTAGGATTTCCCTGTTAGAAAAATGTTCTCAAACTTATAATTAATCTCATTGACACGATTAGCTTCTTTAAGAAAAAGAGATTGGATATAAAGGGATAACTTAAGGGGAAAAACAGTAATTTCCTTAAGCTGAGAAATCAGTTTATGTGGTGCCTTAGTAGGGAATATTTAAAGTTGGTTGATGGTGTCAATGACTTTATTTTTTAGTAAGAATTTTCCTATATTCCATGCTCTTTTCCCTCTCCTTGCCTAATCCTGCAGCCAAAACCAACCAAACAAACAAAATGAAACCAAAACAAGAATAAAAAAAGTAGCAAAAGCTTCATTAGAAAAAAATTAAACCTGTATATCTGTTTAAAAAAGATAAAAATACATCCTGAATAGTAACCAAAGCCCTTCCAGTTTGGTTCTTAAGAGTGAATGTGAAAGTAAAACCGCAAGACTCAATATGGGGGATTTATCCTATTGGTATTTTACACAAAGGTAGCTACAAATTAGACAGCTACACACACACACAAAAAAAAATACCTTAGTGATTGGTCTCCTTTTTCCTTGTCCAGATACTTTTAAATATCAGTGTTGTCTCATTGTGTTTGCTTATCTTGTGTCTAAACAATAGCCTGTCCATTTCAGTATTGATTCCTTCTACTACAGTACTAAGAACAATGAACCACCTTTTCCTTGAAATGCCATAATAAACCGCTTCAACTTCTGAACCTACCAGGTCCAGATCACAGTTTTATATGTCTTTATTAAAGACTAATTTATTATTCACAAATGTCACCAAGGGCAAAAGCATACAGTTTCTGAAATCTCTTGGAGAATGTCAAAGGACATGGTGTAACTCTAGCATATACATATTATGTATTTTAATTTGTGTGCTTACCTTTGTCTACATTTTCCTATGTGGTATAATTCTTAGTGATTGGAGGTGTACATATAATTTCAAATCCATAATTCACCACACATTTGAGTAGATTCACATAGTAGAGTCAGTTGGAACAAAGCCTGTGGATATGATATAAATGTCCTACTGTCTTGTGGCTGGAAATGGCAGCTATATGTTTGGATAGCCAAGAGGGCTGGCTACCTATGCTCCATTGAGGTAGCAATCTCTGATGTTTTCTCCAAGTCTATTTATTTCCCCTTAAAGTATCTTTGTTAGGTTAAAGAGTCAGCAATAAATCTCTATTATAGAATTCAAAAGACTCATTATTTTTTTGGAGCAACAATGTTTGTCTAGGGGTGTTTGAAATGTTTCAGGTCAGTTGCCTTCAATCATTCTCATTTAAAAATATAGAACAAGAATGTCATCAAGATAGAGTACCACCCATCCACTGCCATAGTCAATTTTGACTCATAGTGACCCTATTAAGACAGAATATAACTGTCCAGAGGGTTTCCAAGACTGTTAATTTTTACAGAAACCTCATCTTTCTCCCATGGAGAAGCTGGTGAGTTTGACCCTCCAACCTTTTGGTTATCAGCCAAGTGTTCTAACCACTAGAAAACCAGAGCTTCTTTGAAGACAGAATACAAAAAAAATAAAATAAATAAACTGCTGTCAAGTTGGACCTGACTCATAGCAACCCCTCCTTGGGTTTCCAAGGTGGTATCACTATGGAAGTAGATTGCCCAACCTTCCTTCTGAGGAGTGGCTGGTGGGTTTGAACCAACAGCCTTCTGGTTAGCAGTCAAATGCACTAGGCACTATGGCACCAGAGCTCCTGGAAGATAGAATAGGAGGAAGAAAAACATAACAAAACAAAACAAAAAACTAGAGGTCATGAAGAGTATGCTGAAACATGACAATATACTGGGTTGGAGCTACTGCTCATGTTGTGAGGAATATTTCTAGGCTGTTATTTTAGACATATGTGAGTGGTCTATTCTGAGATTTATGGATTGGCTGAGTGTGACTCAGTATATGGCTGGGTGTGACTCAGATGTGGCTTCCCAGGAAAAGTAACCAAACATTTGAAAGGAAATGGCATGACAGAAATGCATGCCATTCATTTAGACTGTTGTTGTTGTTGTTATGTGCCGTCGAGTCGGTCCCGACTCATAGCAACCCCTCCTTGGGTTTTCGAGGCAGTATCACTATGGAAGTTGGATTGCCCAACCTTCCTTCTGAGGAGTGGCTGGTGGGTTTGAACCACCAGCCTTCTGGTTAGCAGTCAAGTGCTTTAGTCACTATGCTACCAGAGCTTCTAGGTGCCAGTATCCCTGTAGATTTGAAGTCTCAATCTATGAAGGTGTGGTGTGCAATGGCAAGGTAAATGGAAGTGGCATTTTAACCAATCTCTCTTACTTAACTTTGAGATTCATTGTGTACAACTGTGAGATATGGTACACTGCACCGCACTGAAGATGCTTCTCTCAATAGCAGCATGCCCACAAGAATGATTGCAGGCTACAGAAGACAAAAAGTAGGAAGAGAAGAGAAAGAGCCAATTAGAGTAAAATTCAGGTGAAAAGAGAATCAAGATGCTTCATGTATTTCTAGGTTTCATATGACATAAGTCTTAGCACAAAGTAGTGAAGGCTTTGGAATAGCAGAGAATCTGTGACTGAAAATGAGAGCCAGCCACCTGGTAAATGATCAACAAAATTATATATTTCCCTTCTCTCCAAATTTACAAAGAAGTTTCAATTTTGATTATGGCTCCATAGTAGATTTATTCTAGAAACACTTTCTTACTTATTCACTTTTTCAAAAGATATTGATTGAGGACTTCATACATGTCAGATACTGTGCTCAGTATGGAAATACAGAGATGTGTAAGTTATCATCTGTTGCATTAATGAGCTCACATTCTAGTAAAGAGATAGACACATGAATAGAGTACATCATATAATTCATTCCCATACAGAGATAGAGCCATGTTCAAGATATTATAGGAACATGGAAGAGACATGAATTATCAGACACAAGATAGCAGAGAGAGCAGTGAGAGGAATTTATATACAGGTAGGAGTCAGGTAAATGGAATGACTAAAAGGTGAGGGAAAACATTCCTGGCACTAGGAGTTCAATGAGAAAAAAGAAAGATATAAGGAAAAGTATACAATATTTTTTCCTTTATTCCTCAGAAAAAGTCTCACATTCCTAAAATGTGAATTATTGGGATATGAGTAGATGAAAATTAAATTAAAATGGTAGACCTTGGTCAGGAAGTGGAAGGATTACTTTTTCTACCAAAACTTGGCACTTGTTCTATATGGCCTATAGGCAAAGGAGAGTACTTGAAGAATTTTCAAAAGGAAAATACATTAGATGGTATGTGTTATAAACACTAAACACCTATTTTTCTTTCACTTTAAGTTATTAGCTTAAGACAATGGCCCACAAACTCATCTGCACATTAGAATCTCTTAGGGATCTTATGAAGATTTCAATTTGCAGGCCATGTCCCAAACCAACTAAATCACTGTCTTTGAGGGTATATTTTGGCAACTATTGGTTTAAGGAATAAAGAAAGAAAAAAAAAAAACTGAGTATTATTGGGAGCAGACAGAATTGATACATGAAAAGTTGAGTTGATACCTTTATTTCTTTTATATTTCCTTTTCTCATGACTCTTTACTTCCTAATTTCTAAGTATTGAAGAAAAGTATGATGAAATAATGATAAGCAATTTGTATTCTCCTGGTAGAAATAGGCATTATGGAGAGTCAAGAGAGATGATTTCCAAAGACCACATCTTTGAATATAGAACTTTTTCTTCATTTCTCCTTATGGATTCATGGCACTGGCATAGTACTTTTAATATAGCACAATTACTTAAAGGACAAATAGTATTTATTTATATCATAATGTAATGAAATGTTTAAGTTGCTAGTATATATTATAATAATCAATTGTTGTTGTTGTTGTTGTTACATGCCGTCGAGTCAGACCTGACTCATAGCGACCCCTCCTTGGGTTTCCAAGGCAGTATCACTACGGAAGTAGATTGCCCCACCTTCCTTCCGAGGAGTGGCTGGTGGGCTTGAACTGCCAGCCTTCTGGTTAGCAATCAAGTGCCTTTAGGCACTACACTGAGCTCCCAATAATCAATTAGAGATACTCAATTTCTTTGCTCAAGGAGTTGTACCAACTCAGATAGAAATCATTGATCATGTAAAATGGGCTTTTACGTTATGTTCTGTTCCATACATTTTCTTCTGCTTTGAGTTCAAACTAGATTTTTTTTCCCCTTCCCTCCATGAATGTTGAGGAACCAATTTTTTTTCACTTTTTGCTCTGAAATACATTTTAATTTAGCAGGCAACAATAAATGAAAACTGAGAACTCTTACTGGTCTAGCTAGCAGCCTTAAACTAAGAAAGATGGCCAGAGATGTAGGATAAGGAACCTGGGTACTTCTGAGATTGTTGCTCTGCTGCCACTTTTAGAACCACTGCCTAGGCATTTATGCAAACATAAATAGAGAAAAACGAAAGGGGGTGGGGGTGGGGGTGGGGGAGGCTACTTTGGAAGTGTTTCAAGCCAAAATAAATTTCATAGCTTCATAGCTGTGGTGGTTATGTTTGTGTGTCAACTTTGCTGGGCCTGGTTGAGTGGCTGAGCAGCTAGATGTAGTATTCCCCATGAAGAGACTGGTAATCAACTCCATGGTGAAATCTACTGTGACCAGCTGAGTAGCTGCCTTAGGGAATGTGGTCTGCTTCCTGTATATAAGCAGAAGCCTTGGGGAATGGTCTCCAGCTTATGGCACACTTGGACCCTGCATGTAGCCTTGTCGTTGCTCAGCAGCCTGCCATGCTCTGCCAACCTCAGGACCTTCAATGGGCTTAAATTAATATTCTGCCATGTGGTTTGTTAACATCGGGGCTGTGCCTTTTTACTTGTCAACTTTGGGCTTGTCAGTCTCAGCAGCCAGCAGCTGTCTGAGTGAAGAAAAGCCTCTAGCTCCAGTGGGCCGGGAGCAGGAGGCAGAGCTGAATCCCAAGGTTGAGGGGCTTTCACCTAGCCCCTAGAGCCTGGCGTTTTTAACTTGGACTTAAAGCCTCCAAACTGTAAGAGAATAAGTTGCTGTTTGTTAAGGTCATCCCATTTGTGGTATATTTCTTGTCAGAGCAGTTCTAGGTAACCAGAACAATAACTGTCGTAGAAAAAAATAATTTTTTAAGTCATCACCAGGCATATAATGAATTGAATGTGTCTCTCAAAAATATGTGTTATAAATGCTAACATCTCCAAACTTGGGTATAGGGTTTTCTTTATTATGTTACTGAGTCCGCCATCAGTATAGAGTTGTTTTATGTCAACCACCTTGAAGATGTAAAGCAGGTTAGGCACATGGAAGCAAGCAGAGATACAGAAGATAGATGCCATGCCACATGAAGGTCAGCAAGGAACTGAGGAATAGAAGCCAAAAAGAGACAAGGATCTTCCTCCTAGAGCTGGCATCCTGAATTTAGACTTCTATCCTCTTAAACTGTGACAAGATAGATTTCTATTTGTTATTGTTGTTGTTGTTGTTATGTGCCGTCGAGTCAGACCTAATTCATAGTGACCCCTCCTTGGGTTTCCAAGGCAGTATCACTACAGAAGTAGATTGTCCAACCTTCCTTCTGAGGAGTAGCTGGTGGGTTTGAACCACTAGCTTTCTGGTTAGCAGTCAAGTATCTTAGGCACTATGCTACCAGAGCTCCTTTCTATTTGTTAATGTCACCCATTTGTGGTATTTCTGTTATAAGTAAGACAAGGCCTTACAAAAATCTCCAGGCTGGCCCTCTTCCCTATTTTAAACAGCTTCTCTTGCTCTTTCATTCAGCCTTCCCCAGAGTGTTTGCTTTTCTCTCATCACTCAGACTGGGTTTGTTGGTGTTATGGATTCTCTTCATTTCTCAGTTTCTCCACTGTCCTTCATCTAATTTTCTAACAAGATTGTTTTGGAATTCTTTCATAGGCTCAGCCATAAGGGCACTACCTGGTCAGACCAGCTACTAGTGGCAGGTGAACCTCCTGGGACATCTTTGCCCACTCAGTATCAACTTTGCTACTCAAGTTGTGGAGTGCAGTGGAATGAATATTGGACAATAAAACTTACAGCCTAGCCTATTCCATTTCTAAAGTACAAGTTCCTCTCCCCAAAGTAGGAGAAACTAATTATTTGCATTGTCTACTTCATGGAGGTATTATAGAAAAAACTGAAATTGCTTTATGCTAAAATTATTGGAAATTTTCTAGTTGCAGAAATGTGAAAGGCAGTAGTTCTCGAAATTAAATGTGTACCAGATTCACCTGGAGGGCTTCTTAAATCGCAGCTAACTGGGTCCCATCCCCAGGATTACAGATTCAGGGAGTCTAAGGCAAGGCCTGAGAACTTGCATTTCTAGCAAGCTTCCAGGTGATGTTGATGTTGCTAGCCTGGATCACACTTTCAGAACATTGGTCTGAGACATTATGATAAAATAGTTTAATCTCTTGGTTTACATTGCTTTCAGTGGTCCCCTGTAACTCTAAAACTCTGAGATGCCATTAAGAAGATTAAAGTGTGGTGTCCAAAGAGTAATTGGAAAATTGATGAAGAGTGTTGTTAGTTGCCATCAAGTCAACTCTGACTCATGATAACCCCATGCACAACAGAATAGAACACTGCCCAGTCTTGCAACATCTTCATTATCTTTGGTATGCTCAGGTCCATTGTTGCAACCATTGTGTATTTTGAGTCATTTCCAATATACAGGGATCATCTTCCAGCAGTATATTAGACAATATTCTGCTGTGATTCATAGAGATTTCATTGGCTGACTTTTGAAAGGAGATCAGTTTGTTTGCTTTAGTCTGGAAACTCTGCTGAAACTTGTCTACCATGGGTAGCCTTGCAAGTATTTGAAACACTGGTGGCAAAGCTTCCAGTGTCACAGAAAGAAGCAAGCCACCAAACCAAAAAAAAAAAAAAAAACTCACTGCTATCAAGTTGATTCCAACTCATAGCGACTCCCTTTGGTTTTTCAAGGCTGTAAATCTTTATGGAAATAGGTTGCCCAGTATTCCTTCTTTGGAGTGGCTGGTGTGTTTGAACTGCCAACCTTCTATTTAGCAGTCAAATGCTTTAGGCACTACACCATCACAGTACAATAAATGCCCAGACAGGTGGTGGGACCAGGAGTGTAGTTCTTTGTAAAGTGCCTGCCAAGGGGGAGTTAGAAGTAGCAGAAAAGAAACTTCACATGGGAAGCTCCACAAATCTCTAAGAAAACTGATTTTAAACATTGTTTTATTGAATGATGAGTTAATTTACTTGTTTTACTTTTCTGGTCTTTAGAATGGCCAATATTATCTTTTAACTGAAAACTGATAAACCAGAGTGAGGCAACTGAGAGGGGTCCTCCCACAGAACTTATTTTTACTGGCATGTTGAATGATTCAGTCCTGCTTTGCTGTAATGAAGAAAGGTGGAGCAGGATACTGTCAGCTTCAAAGCCAGATAGCTGTCTATAAATGGGAATGCAAAGGACACACGAAGCCATTTGGGCTAGAAAATTTAAATATGCTGGGACATAGATATAAGACTTGTTATTATTAAGCTAGTATTATGCTGGCTTATGGTATTAGAGCTCACAATAGGAGGTTAATGAAAGAAAACTGTTGTGAAGGGTCTAGAGGAAATTTGATAAGTTGAGTCAAATTTTGTGATGTCAAATAATGCTACAGACACCTATAAAGAGAGTAAGTTGACTGGATGTCAGAGACACTGAGAGTGACTCTAGATTTGTATATGAATTTGGTTCCTACAGAATATTTATATTAGTACATGTACTGGATGAAGAATCATAACAATCAGGCCTTTGATGAAATCATGGGTCAACCGCATTGGTCTGTTCTAAGCAGTAGAGCATACCGTTAAATTAAGAAAAAGAGGGATCAACCTCAGTGATACTCATATGATTAGGATTACCTGTCATGATCTCACAAAGGCCCAAGCCAGAGGTTCCCTGCTCTGGCTTCCTTCTGGGTGCAAGGCTGGATCTGGCTAGCAGCATGGCTCTTGGTTGCCCTCTTCAGGGACAAGCATCAGGAGCCCAGCTTGTCTGGGGGAAAGACTCAAGAGCATTGCAGTCCTTGGAAGGATGTATATGCTTCTGGCAGTAAATTTCAAGCATATATGGCTCTTTAAGGGCCTATCCAGAGTGAGTGATTTAACAAGCAGGCAATATTTCAAGAAACCTGGATGTTTAGTGCTTCAGATGTACAAGGGATTTGCTGACTTGGGAAAATGGAGTAATATGGATCTGGGAAGGAGAGAATAATGAAGATTACTTTTCCCCTTTCTCTTTCACTGGAGGGCTATAGCTTTGTGGGAGTGATCTCAAGGTAAAACAAAGAAAACACAATACAACATACAAACACACAACTCATGTATTTATGTATTTAGTACTGACGTCAGTGAGCTAATGAAAAGCAGGTTGGTCACAGTCACATAGAAAATCAATTCCCAAGCTCTTTCTTATTTGGGTTTTTGACAGTACATTGCTATCATCTGTTGTGTGACTTTCCAATGAAGTTTCTCTAGAGTGGAAATGTAGACACTGAAGACACTTGGCCTAGGTCCCACAAAAAAATAGAAAGGGATCTCTATTTTAAAATGATGCTTTCCTTTTTATAGGGTGATGTGAAAGAGCTTTTATAATTCTGTTCCATGAGATTTCTTCCAGGGAATAGAATATATCAGCTGAAAACTAAGATATGTGAATTACACATGCACTCATAAACTAATATTGAGCAATCTTTGGGATATTTTATGACTATATAGTGGCTTAATGAATTGTCATTTCCTCACATATTAGTAGAATTTGAAACTAGTAAGCCTGGTTATGTAAATACATATTCAAAGATAAACCAGAGACCATAGTCTCTAATGGATAGCCAAAGAATACAAATTTCTCTTAGCAACATTTACATCAGCATGTCTTAAAGAATTATATGGAGAGAAGACATTTAGGGAACATAGTGGAAATGATTTTTAACAAGAAATGTGCATTTAAAATTTTTTCCATTTTGTTGAAAGGATATGAAAGCAGGTTCAGCTTTTTGGGCAAAAATGTGATAATAATTAATGCTGTGGTATATAGAATTTGCTCACTCATGAGCGGCAGTGGCAACATTCCAGAGGAATAAAAATAAAAGGAACAGAAGCAGACAAGTAAGCAGTTTGGGCCTCAGTTACCTGCACATACAGGAAAAAATTTGGGTGATATCAGCATTTCCAAAGTGTATTTTACAGGAATGCAAATTCTATTGGATGTAATGAAGGATCCTCCAATAAAATCCTGTTCAGCTGAATTGAACAGTTTTCATTACTGCAGGATTTTTCATACTTTCATATACCAATAAGCATTGGGGAACTCCAAGAGGTAGACATGATATAATAAGTTTCTGATTTTTTTGACCATGGAAACTTTTTCTTCACATGATTATGAAAATGTTGATTTTGATAATATTTACCATGTTTTCTAGTTCTAAAATTATATAAATATATGTCAAAAATAAGTTATAGAAAAAACAGTAATAAATAGAAAATGGATAAAATTAACTATGTAATTTTGGCTATAATGGCTTTGTTTTGCATTTCCACAATATTATAGCAAATTATTATTTTACTATTATTGTTATTAAGGAGTTCTGGTAGCATAGTGGATAAGATATTTGGCTACTAACTGGAAGGTAGGCAGTTCAAACCCACCAGCTGCTCTGTAAGAAGAAGATGAGGCAAACTACTTCTATAAAGATTTACAGCCTTGGAAACCCTATTGGAGTCCTTATGAGTTGGAATCAACTCAGTGACAGTAGGATTATTGTTATTATATATGTTATATATGTTAACTCCTTGGAAGGAAGATTGGACAATCTACTTCCATAGAGATACCGCCTCAGAAACCCAAGGAGGGGTCGCTATGAGTCAAATTGACCAGTCAGCAGTGAGTTTGGGTTTTTAAAAATAATAGTATAGTAATTATTTGTTACTTATTAATATTTTACATTTTGCCTTGTCAAGGTAGAGTAGCTTAAGGAGGGAAAAAAAAAAGTTCCTAATACACAATGAAATGACCATATTTTTACATGATAATAGAAGAGATTTTAGTATCAAGTTGGTAGTATCTGAAAGCTATATTAGCAACATGATTATTGGTTTTAAAGGCAACACAGTACCCAGCTGTAGGAACAACTCTCATCACTACCTTCAGTTTCCATGGGGAAACTATGAGGTAAATCTCATGCCAAAGAAAGGCAGCCTTACAATGGTGTACCCATTTTGGAGTTCCACAATTAAGAGAGAAAATGTGGAGACTTTAGAAGTGAACTACAAAAGTTATCAATGTGTTGGAAAAAAAACCCAATCTGGAAAGGTTAAATTAGATGGATTTTTTTTTTTTTTTTTTTTTTCAGTTTATAGAGGAGAAAGTAGAGATACCAGTTAGTTATGATTTCTATTATGACAAGTATTATTAAACAGATAAAGTGACCAGCTATTCTTCATTGTTAGCAAGGAAGGAACAAGGAAAAAAAAAATGTGCTGATGTTATAGGTTTGAGGACTTATTTTATATAAGGGAAATGGTTTTCTTACTCTGATGGCTTTGCCCCATGATTGCAGTAACTTACAGTCTGATAAGACTCAAATGAGTTTCCTAAATGACACTTTACCAGTGAATAACTAATAATATTAACTTTCATTAAGGCTACTCTTACATCCATCCAATCATGTAATTTTCATATGAACTTTTTAAGAAATGCATTTTTATCTCCATTTCATAAGAATGAAAATTAAGTATTATGTATATGAAGTCCAGACAATATTTTCTGGAGTCAGTTTTCAAACCCATCTCTCCCTGATTTTAAAAGCTGTGCACTTGACCACCATCTTGCACAACTTCTCTCTTGTTGCATTGTCTCTTTCTGTGGATCAGTTAATATTTATTTGAGGTTATTTTTCAACAATAATATATAATACAGACCTACTGTAGCAGTCAATTAAAAAGAAAAAACTCACTGCCGTCAAGTTGGTTCCAACTCCTAGCGACCCCTCCTTGGGTTTCCGAGGCAGTATCACTACGGAAGTAGATTGCCTAGTCTTCCTTCTGAGAAGTGGCTGGTTGGTTTGAACCACCAGCTTTCTGGTTAGCAATCAAATGTGTGAGGCATTACGCCAAAAGAGCTCCAAAGGAAATTTAAACAAAGAACTGATTTTGCCTTTCTTGGAACAGAGAATCAAGTATAATCTAATTGAAGAAGGAAGAAGACCCTCTTCAGTGTTGTCCTGCTGTTTTGGGAGTTGCAGATTGGATTCTCTGGGATAATCACTACTACTCACACCCTACCTTGACTTTCACTGATTTGACTAGAAAAGACAAAAGATGGGAGTTGTGACGGCAAGATCAAGAGCATGCATTCTAATGGACAGAGTCTGTAACAAAAGAACCCCAGATTTAAAGTGTTTAAGAAAGGGAAAAGTTTGCTCAGAAATAGGATGTAGTAGAACTGGAAACACAGGGAGGAAATGGGTAGAGATTGCAGTCAATGTGAGAAATCAAAATGTGTATGAATTGTTGAATGGAAAACCAATTTGCTATGTAAATTTTTACCCTTATTTACAATAAAAAGGAAAAAGAATGAAAATTAGGATGTGAGGTGCCTGAAAGTCAGTGTCACCTTCCTGTGCAATACATTGGTAAGTAACTAAATTCAAGTTGTAAATAACTTTATGATGAGAGTTTATGTGGACTTGTCTATTTATATTTGAGAATTTGTTTCATGGTAGGTAAGTCAATAATAAAAAGAAATAGAAAGAAGAGGTGTGCAGCATTAGAAATGTAGTAACATGTTCACGATTTCACCATAATTTACATTCAGAAAAGACTAATTCACTCCTTAACGTATTGGCATACTTTACTTTTATTGCCCTTTCCTTTATTGTATATAGCAAATACTGCATTTTTTTTTTTTTTTTTTTTTAACAAAGTGAAGGTTTGTGGCAAACCTGAGTCAAGCCAAATCTATCAGTTCTGTTTTTCCAACAGCATGTACTCACTTTGTGTCTCTGTGTCACATTTCGGTAATTCTCACAGTATTTCAAACTTTTTCTTAATGCTAATGAACATTTAATAGATTACAGTAGAGTGTAAATGTAACATTTATATGCATTGGAAACTCAAAAAACTTCATGTGACTTGCTGTATTGCAATATTAGTTTTTTTTAGGTGGTCTGGAGCAATATCTCTGAGGTATGCCTGTATATGCACACATGATATCGATGACTGTTCTGGTTACCTAGTGCCAGTCTGACAAGAATATTCCACAAATGGGATGGCCTTAACACACATGGGAGTTTATTCTCTCACAATTTGGAGGCTTTAAGTCCAAGCTCAAAGTGCCAGTCTCTAGGGGATGTATGAAAGTCCAGTGACCTTGGGCTTCAGCTCTGCCTCTTGCTCCCATCCCACTGAAGCTAGAGGCATCTTTTCACTGAGGCAGTTACTGACTGCTGAGGCTAACAAGCCCGAGGTGGACAAATAAAATGGCACAGTCCTGATGTTACCAAACCACACGACAGGACATTAATTCAAGTCAATTGTAAGTCCCAAGTTCAGCAGAGCATGACAGGATGCTGAACAGGCTGCTGGCTACATGCAGGGTCCAAGCGTGCCATAAGCTAGAGACCATTCCCAAAGCTGCTTCTTATATATGGGAAGTAGACCACATACCCAAAGCAGATACTTAGCTGCTTGTGGGAGATGCCACGATGGAGCTGATTGCCAGTCTCATCATGGGGAATAACTACCACCAGCTGCCCAGCCATTCAACCTGCCCCAGCCAAGTTGACACACAAATTTAACTACCACAATAACATTAGTAGGGTTTTAGAACCCATGGAAATTGGAGTGGTTACTTGTATGTATTACTACTTGTTTTTTATATTATGCAAATTTACAAAGCAGATTTGATTTGTATTCAATAGTTCATGCACTTTTGATTTCCCAGCCCTGATTACCATCCCCAACCATAAAAAAATCTCTCCTCCTCTCCCCACCCCATGACTACCCTCTCCCTGTGCGCTTCTCAACTATGCACTCCTGTCTGTCCACCTTTCCCTCTATGTGAATGCTGCTTCTCTGGTATTGCATGACTGATTGCTCTAAGGGGTGCATCTCCATAGAGTAGGTGGGTACATTGCCCTGGGGTAGGTGTTCTGCATGTAGTTCTTTCTACTGTTGGGCTGAGAGTCAATCCATGGAAGTGAGTCCATTTCTAGGCTAGAAGGGTAATCTGAGGTCACAGTTTTGGTGGTTTCCCCTAGTCTCTACCCAACCAGTAATTCTGATTATTTGCGTGTTTTGGAATTTTTCCTCATTTCTACATTTTTCCTCCCAATCTATCCAGGATCTACAATTGTGATCCCTTTCTGAGTGGCTGACATTGGCAGCTGGGCACCATCTAGATTTTCTGGTCTTGGGGTTGTGAAGGCTGAGGTCCTCATGGTCTATGCCTTTGATTTTCTTCACTTTTCTTTGATTCAGATGAGAGGAGGCCAATAGTTGAATCTTAGATGGCTGCTCAAAAGCTTTTAAGACCTCAGTTGCTACTCGCCAAAGTAAGCACTAGCACCAAACACCAGGCCATTGATAAATACACAGACAACTGAGAAAATCAGGTGGGGGTAGGCAAACAGGAATATATATTAGATCAAGAATGGATTTGCCTGAAGATAATTTTACATATGCACTTGTGCTACAAAATTAGCCACATACATTAAAAAAGCAACGGAAGACAGAGTTGGAGTAACTTCTCAAAAACAACCAAAGACTGTGAGAAGAACACTGGGCCTGTGAGCTTGGGACCATAGTCTCAGGGGACATCAAGCTCAATTGGCTCAACATAGTACATAAAAATCTTGCTCTGTATTACTACTTCTATACATATCTGATCTTCCTTCTGATGGCCTGGCTAGAGGTGGTCTAGGAGTCTGGACTTGGCATAAGAGAAGCCACTTTGTACATTGTAAAGCTACATTCACCAAACTCCAGGGAGTGTCATTCTTTCCATCCAGACCCTATGCCTTGAGTCTGCATTGAGGTATATAGAACCAGGCAGCATTCCTCTAGAGGGACAAGTCAGGACAATTGGATGAATAATGCAAAGCCTTTAACCAAATTGCATTTAGGTTTTGAGGTCAAGCAGCCAATGACCAAAGGATGTTATGTGAGGGTATTTCAGTTTTACATAACTGAAAGAAGAGCCTACAGGAATGGCCATAAAACATTATATATATATATATATATATATATATACACACACACACACACACACACACATGGGGGTGTGGGGGTGTGTTGATGTGAGTTTTGAGGCTGAGCCACTGGTGTTTCAAACCCAGCAGGATGCACATGGTATGCAGGTATTAGCACAGCTTACAGACTGAGACAGACTAGGAAGAAGGAAGAGGCCGTCCACTTCTGAAAGAATTGGCCAGGGAAAACCTTATGAATAGCAAAGAAACACTGTTTGATACATTACCACGCAACTTTATGAATAGTCCAGTTAGGTTAGAAGGCTCTCAAAATAGTATTGGGAAAGAGCTGCAACATCTGAGTAAGCCCAGCCTTATTCATATGGATCAGGTAAAGCTTTCGAGACCTCCATTTGCTGATGTGAAACCACTCAAATTGAAAAGAAACAGCCACAGACATCCATTAATCAACAGAACATGGAATGTACGAAGTATGAATCTAGAAAAATTGGAAATTGTCAAAAATGAAATGGAATGCATAAAGATTGATATCCT
>NW_006921599.1:23518940-23519340 GCF_000298275.1 Orycteropus afer afer
AGGAATACACAGAGTCACTGTACCAAAAAGAAATGGTCGATCTTCATCCATTTCAGGAGGTAGCATATGATCTAGAACCAATGGTACCAAAGGAGAAAGTCAAAGCTGCAATGAAAGAATTGGCGAAGAACAAGGCTCCAGGAATTGACAGAATACCCATTGAGATATTTCAACAAATGGATGCCCTATTGGAGACACTCACTTGGTTATGCCAAGAGGTTTGGAAGACAGCTACCTGGCCAACTCACTGGAAGAAATTTATATTTATACCCATTCCAAAGAAAGGTGATCCCACAGAATGTGGAATTTATAGAACAATATCATTAATATCACACGCAAGTAAGATCTTACTGGAGATAATTCAAAAACGGTTGCAGCAGTATATTGACAGAGAACTTCC
>NW_006921599.1:23520189-23522205 GCF_000298275.1 Orycteropus afer afer
TACACATAATTTTTTTCTGGCTCCTTACTGTGCTCATTTCATCACACTAGAGAGCTCTAGTCAGGTTCTGAACAGAATTGAATCTTCACATACCCAATTCCTGTTGGCTTAAGTGTGAGATCCTAATTTCCCTTTTATTTTCCTCCTGTCTCATTTGGAAGAAAAGTACTCAGAAAAATTGATTCTACTATCTTGATGTTCACTATTATCTTGCTCATTTAGGAACCAATCTGTCAGGACACTGAATGTTGCTTTTAATCAGTATTGCAACTATGCAGATTGAACACTCAAATTATACCCAGGATCAGCAGTGGCTTTAACACTGCTCAGGAGAATTACTAATTGTATCTCATGCAATTGCCACTTTGGTTGTTGTCCTCAATAGTAACTGAAAATGTGTATAATGTTAATAATCTCTATGCTGATTCTTTTTTATTTTTTAAGAGTTAGTTTTATTTCAACATTACATTTACATTTAGTTTCACTCCCTATTTATCATGCCCAACCCTAACCCAGTCTCCTCCTCTTCCTGCTCAGTAACCCTTCCCTCACGCCCCTCATAGTTATGCATAATTATGCATAGTTATGCACTCCCGTTTGTCCTGCATTTCCTTTGTGTGAATGTTGCCCCTCTGGTTTCCTATGGTGGATTGCTCCAAGGGATGCGTTACCATAGAGTATGTGGGTGCATCATCCTAGGTTGAGTGGTCTGCATGTACATCTTGTTTACAATTGGGCTGAGAGTCAGCCCTTGGGAGTGAGCTTTGTTCCAGGCCCAAAATATATTCCAGGACCATAGTATTGGTGGTCTCACCAGACTCCATCTGATCAGTAATTCTGGTCATTATTAAGTTTTTGCATTTTCTTCCATGATTTTCCTCCCATTCTATCTAGGATCTCCAGATTTGATCCTTTCCTGAGTGGTTGGCTTTGGTAGCCGGGCACCATCTAGTTCTTCTGGTCTTGAGGGCCATTGTGTCCTAGGGCTGATTGCTTCCAAATGCCACCCCCGCCCCCTTTTTTGGCACTCTTCTTCACTTCTGATGATAGGAGATCATTAGCTGCATCTTAGATGGCTGCCTGAAAGCTTTTAAGGCCCCAGTCGCTACTCACCAATGCAGGATGAGGAACAAAGCTTTTATGTATTTTGTTGTGCCAATTGAGTCTGGTGTCTCCCGGTACTATGGGAGAGGGTAGATCCACTGGATCTCTCTCCCACAGTGTCTAGGTGTCTGTGTGGGATTACTCTGTTTGTCTTCTGTTGTTTCTGTAAGGATTGCAGGTATTTCGTACCACTGGTATCTGTGCAAGATTAGCCTCCGCTGAATCTATTCTTGGTCTAGAGTATACTCTTGTTCACTGATCTCCATCTGATCCTCTCAGATGCTTATGTGTTTATCTATAGCCTGGTGTTTGGTGTTAATGGTAATGCAGTATTGTGGGCACACTGGTTGGTATTAGCATCTGTCGTCTATCTTCTATGTGTACAATTCAGTGTCCTTCCTTTTCCTAATGTTATCATGGTGGTCACTTTCCATATATCCCTCCCTTTACCCAAAATCTGTAGAAAACTTCAACACCTCAACACCAAAAAGACAAACAACCCAATTCATAAATTGGCAAAAGACTTGAAGAGACACTTCACCAAAGACGATACACTAGCGGCCAACAAGCACATGAGAAATTGTTCATGATCAATAGTCGTTAGAGAGACACAAACAAAAACAATGATGAGATGTCAGTTCACCCCTGCAATAATAGCAAAGTTCAACAGGACAGAAAATAACAAATGCTGGTGAAGTTGCAGAGAGGTTGGAACTCTTGTGCACTGCTGGTAGGATTTTAAAATGGTACAACCATTGTGGCATACAGTATGGTGTTTCCTTAAAAAACTGAAAAAAGAAATACCAACTGAAGCAGCAATTACATTACTAGAAATATATCCTAAAGCGGTGAGAGCCAGTGCACGAACAGACATATGCACACCTATGTTCATTGCAGCACAATTCTCTTTGC
>NW_006921599.1:23522340-23532964 GCF_000298275.1 Orycteropus afer afer
TATGTATATATATTTATGTATATATGTATATATATATGTATATGTGCCCTCATACTTGACGTAGTTCAGTTTTGAGACTCTAAATCTTATCTCTTTTGTCTCCAAAGAAGTGTGACTCCCCTTTTCTCGAAAATGGATCCTTTCATCTAGATGCTGAATTCCAAAACCTTTCTCTTTCCTCCTTCCTCCTTAGAGAACTTCTTCCAGGAACTAATCCTATACATCCCTGTATCTTTATCCTCTTTGCTCCAATTCTCTTTTTCCTTGTCACATAAACATGGTGAAGTATAAACCTACATTTTTTAAAAGGCCCTCCTCCTGGTGATTTTTATTGGGTAATGTCAAGTTAATTTAAACTCTTAGCGACCTTTTGTTACAGAGTAGAACTGCATTATAGAGTTTTCTAGGCTGTCATCTTTACAGAAGCAGATTGCCAGGTTTTTCTCTCATGGAGTTGCTAGGTGGATGTGAACCATCAACCTTTTGGTTACCAGCCAAATGCTTAACCATTGCACCACCAGGGATCCTCCTTTCTTTGTGGTACAATCTTTTTTGTCTTTTCCTTTTAGCAAAACTTCTAAAATATATCTCTGTCTTGCTGTGTCCATCTCCATCTCTATCTGTGCAGTAATGGTGTCTACTACTTTATCTCTCATTCACTTCAGCTCAACTCAACATAATCTGGCTTATTTTCCCAGCAATTCACTGAAACTATTCTAAGGTTAAGTAGTCCTGGTGATGCAATGCTTAAGCACTCAGCTGCTAACTGAAAGGTGGATGGTTTGATCCCATCTAGCAGCTTCACGGAAGAAAGACATGAAGAACTGCTTCCATAAAGTTTACAGCCTAGAAAACACATTGGGGTAGTTCTATGCTATCACATGGTCACTATGAATCAAAAATTGACTTGATGACACCTAACAACAACAGTTCTAGGGCTACTGAGAGCTTCTTGGATGCCCAATCTAATGATTATTTTTAAACTTCATCTAATATGATATTTCTCTGAAGTTTGATACACTTTCACTTTTGAAACATAGGTTCCCCGATTTCATTTTCCCATTTGTTTCCAGCATCTCTGGTTGTTCCTTATGAGTCTCTAATTTCAGCTCTTTCCTCTGCTTTACACCTAGATCTTGGAGTACCTTAGAATCTGTGTTTGATTTCTTTTCTCCTCCTTTTATCCTCGTAGTACTCACAATCATCCATCTCCTCTAATCATATGACCTTGGTAACTAAAGGGGTAACACTCTCCTTACCCCTGTTCTGTCTTCTGAACTCCGGGAAGTTATATCTGACTGCCTATTTGATATTATCAGTTGGTTGTCTGATTCGTATTACTAAATCCATAAACCCTATTCTAAAGTGCAAAGTGCCTCTTATATGGGAACAATGAGAATGGAGAGAAGTCAAAAGACTAAGAGCATAATTCCTAGACCAAAATTAAGAGCTTAAGTGAAGAACATAAATTTGAATTTGTGGTGGTTTTATCTACATCATGGGTGGCACAGTGTGTGTTTGACTAGTAACTGAAAGTTTGGCAGTTTGAACCTACCCAGCAGCATGGCAGAAGAAGGGCCTCTGGTCTACTTCTGTGAAGATTACAGCCAAGAATTCCATATGGAGATGTTTTACCCTGTAACACACGGGGTCATCATGAATAGGAATTGACTGGAAGGCGCAAGAGAACAATAACAATGTGAATGAAGTAAAACAAACTGCAAATGGATTGAGAGCTTGCTTTTACAACACTTAGCCATCAGATTTATGCAAAATGGCAATGCAAGCTTAAAGGTGATTGGCTCACATTGTCTGTGAAAATAGGGAAAGTGTTGAAGGCAACACTTATTCTCTACCCTTTATATTTCCACAAGAGAAAGAGTAATCACCATACTCTCAGGAGGGGATAGTATGGGACAAACAGTTTCTTCTGTCCCTTAACAACAAATTCCCAGCTAGGAAGAAATCAGATTGCATTGGTGAACTTTGAAGAAGGAACTGAGGATGGTGTTCTGGTCAGATCTCTCCTCTCCCTTTCCTCCTCTTTCTTCTTCTTTTCCTTCTTCTTCATCTTTTTCTTCTTCTTCTCCATCTTTTTCTTCTTCTTGCCCCTCTTCCCCCTCTCCTCCTTATTCTTTTATCTTTCTCTCTTCTCTACATGCCTTCAAGGAGATCAAAGTCTTGTCTGGTCTACTCACCTGAAGTTTTGAGCAATGTACTTTATTAGGAAATCTACTAAGGCTACCTACTTGAGCCATTTTCCTAAATTCAGTTTATATTATCAATTAAACTGACATTATGATTCCATATGTTTGATTTCTTTATTGCATATATATTTTTTTAAAGTTTAGAAAGGGGTATTATCTTTTGGCTTACAAACCTCAAAACATAAGTAATGTAATTTCCAACAGAAATCAGATGTGACCAAAAATTCTTAAATTTTGAATTTATAAATTTCTCAAGATATATTCCCTTATGTAACTCTATGGGAGCCCTGGTGGTACAGTGGCTAAGCACTCAGCTGGTAATTGAAAAGCCAGTTGTTCCAACCCATCAGCCCCTCCATGGAAGAAAGACGTGGCAATCTGCTTCTGTAGAGATTACAGCCTTGGAAATCCTATGGGACAGTTCTCTGGCATCCTACAGGGTGGCTATGAGTTGGAATAGACTCAACAGCAATGAGGTTTTTTTTGTGTGCTTTGGAAGAAAGAGGGAAAAGGAACTATTTAGTAAGATATATATTTTTTTTATTGAATTATAACAATGTATTTGTTTATTTTATTTCTTGAAAAGGCATAACCTTCTAAATTCAGACATACTGACTAGATGGGAATTTTATTATGTTCAACATTTTCATTATATTATTTGAAAAAGGTATACAGTCTTATAAATTATTGTATGATAATAAAAGGAAACTCAAATACCTGGCATGGTCTTATGTAAGGAATAATGTTAACTATCCTTGAAATACCTTGAAAATGAATGTCTTTGATCTAAATTACAAATTAATGTGTGTGAGCAGGGTTTGGTGAATCTTACAATCAGAGATATAACTTTTTTTATATGGTTAAAATAATATAATAAAAAAATGCTCAACCATTTGAACAATGAACAATCTTAAGAAACACTGAACAATCTTTACCCTTTTGTTTCTTATTCATGCTTTAAGATACTAATTGTCTTAGGAGCAGCTGTGGAAACAGGGAAGAGAACAGGATAGAAAGGGATAAAAATGCATTCAAAATTCCTATCATGCAATCACAGAAAAAGACATTATAATACTGAAAAAGTACTGTCTTTGAAGTGCATATGTTTATTTAGCTATTGTTCCAATATTTATGCTCTATTATTAAAAACAAAACTTTCAGTGATTTCCTAGGGCAAGGATTTTATTTGTGTGCTTTGGAAGAAAGAGGGAAAAGGAACTACTCAGCAACATACATACAGTTTTTTTTTTGTTTTTTTTTTAAACAGATTCATAAGCAAGAGTGTTTTTAAATACATGAAATAAGCCTTCTAGAAGATGCAGGGCTATAATATTTTACTCTTTGTAACACACATTGAGTAAATATGTTTCTGAGTATGGACTGATCCCTTCATAATGCACAATTTTCAGGGGGGAAACATTTCAATAAAGAAATTGAGTCTATATTAATCAGATTTCATCAATTTGACTCACCCAGTTCTCTTCTGCCAAGTTTCACTAAGTTCAGGCTCTCAATCACTGGTTCCATTTTGCAAACACACCTGTTGTATCTCAGTTGCTGGGGCAAATGGAGTTTCTAGTAGTCATCCTGATCTTGCAGAGTTGTCTTTAATATTCTCATTTCTACTCTATGGACATAAAGGCTGGTGCTTTTACATAGATGAAGGCTGTGTTCACCTGTTGTTCTGGTTACCTAGTGCCACTCTGACAAGAAATATACCACAAATGGGATGGCCTTAACAAACAAAAGTTTATTCTTACAGTTTGGAGGCTTTAAGTCAAAGTTCAAAATGCCAGGCTCTAGGGGTTGGGTAAAAGCCCCTAAACCTTGAGGTCCAGCTCTGCCTCCTGCTCCCAGCCCAGTGGAGCTAGACAGAGGCTTTTCTTCACTCAGACAGCTGCTGGCTGCTGAGGCTGACACACCCATGGTTGACAAGTAAAAAGGCACAGTCCTGATATTACCAAATCACACGGCAGGTCATTAATTTAAGTCCACTGTAAATCCCAAGGTTGGCAGAGTATGGCAGGCTGCTGAACAAGGACACAACTACATGCACTATTCAAGATGTCATAAGCTCGAAACTATCTCCAAGGCTTCTCCTTATATACAGGAAGCAGAACACATATGCTAAGGATTCTACTCAGCTGCTCACAATAGATTCCACCATGGAGTTGATTACCAGTCTCATCATGGGGAATACTACATCCAGCCGCCAGCCACTCAACTAGCCCCAGCCAAGCTGACGCACAAACTGAACTACCCCACCTGTTTAGATACCGTTTATGAAAGACTGGTCAGATATGTAGGATCTAAGTATCAATATCATAATTGTAGATCTCAGATGAACATAGCACAGATGTTTATATTTAACAACACATTTTTACACAGGTGATGGAACGAAATACATTCATGGAGTATATTGTATGGAGTATATGTGTTTTATGTGAGGAGTCCCTGGGTGGTGCAAATGTTTAACATGCTTGGCTGCTAACCAAAAGGTGGTGGTTCAAGTCCACCCACAGGCAATTTGGAAGAAAAGCCTCGTGATTCACTTCTCAAAAATTGGCTATGGAAAATCCTACAGAGCATAGTTCTACTCTGACACACATGGGGTCACCATGAATTGGAATAAATGTGACATTGAGTTGATTTGAGGTGACCTGATTGCCCCTAGGAGTGCTGTGTTCATGAGATGCAAAAATTGTACTTTTGGGAAAATGGAAGGATTGCCTTAGTTGTATTCATATGACTTGTTTAGCCAGTGAAATTTGAGTGAACATAATATCTAGATGGAAGTATTTGAGTAATAGTGGACAATTCTTGATCATTCCTTTCTACTACCATGACAATCAGAAATGTTACAGCTGGTAGATCTCCATCATCATGAGTTTTCAAGTCAGGACAACATGGAATTGAGTCTCCACTGAACCAAAACAAATATGTATAAATTGAGATTCAGGAATTATTTCTGACAGTATAGTCTATCTTATAGTAATCCAAGATATTATAGAGTTAGATAAATGGTATATATAATCTGATATATAATATATGTAGCAAGCATGCACTTATATATGTACATGAAGCTTTATATTATAATATAATACATTGCCATGGTGTTGTTTCAATGGTAATTTCCTTCTCTCCAGAGAATTCGTGAAATTCTGTACTAGATTGGAGTTGCGTTACTCTCAGTCCTAGCTGAATTATTTTCTTTTATCATCAAATTCAGAGAAATATGCAGCTCTGTTTCTGTGTACCAAACTATCCCATACAAATCAACATTAGCCTTATTACTTCTTTGTATAAAAGATAATGTATGAATTATAGAGTATTCTCATTCTTTCAGTCTGAACGTTTGGAAAATTAAATTTATAAATTATATCTTCAATAATACATTTAAATCATCCTAGTTGTTTTCTGTTTCTAATTACTGATTTTTCAGGAATTGAAAAATGCTGGAAAGGTGACTCTACTTGTATTTCTACAAGTCTACGGAAAATATTTCTAGTAGATTTTTTACTTTCCTTCTAAATTTGTCTTCTTATGATTTTTGCTGAAAGTTACATTGTCATAGAACCCTGCAGTATTCCTTCATTGAGACCTCACAATGGTAATTAATTTTTTAATATGTGCAACATTTTTTTAAAAAATATCTCTTTCAACAATTAGACTGTCAGTCCTAATAGTATCTATATTGTTTACTCCATCTCCACAGGCCAAGTCTTTCATGTAGTAGGTTTTTAGTAGACAATTTAGGAGTCTTGGTGGCACAGTGGGTAAGCATTTGCCTGCTAACTGAAAGGTCAGTGGTTTAATCCCTCCAGTGGCTCCCTGGGAGGAAAGACCTGGTGATCTGCTCTTGTAGAGATTTCAGCCTAGGAAATCTCATGAGGCAGTTCTACTCTGTCCTACAGGTTTGTTTGTTATGAGTCAGAATCAACTCAAAGACACACAATATTAACAGTAAATATTTACTAACAAAAGGCTGAACACATTTTCCAAAGTTAATTGCTTCACAGCTAGCACTTCCAGGGACTCCTTTTTGCTTTCATGAAACTTTATTGAACATCTATGGAGGAAATAATTGCATGGTCAGTATAAGAGCTATATTTTCCCTCCTTCCTCCCAACCAGATTTCATCTGGTATGATAGGAACGTAACTGAAGCTTGCATTTGGTTATGAATGCAGAGCACACAAAACCATGTAAATCACTTCATTTCTTTTTAACTTTTTTTTACGATTGCAATGTATGGTGGTGATGGTGAGATTGGGTCACAGGAAAGAGGGTTGCATTTGTAATTAGAGAGTGAAACATGTTGAAACCTTCATTTTAAATGATATTTACATTCAAACAGTCCTCATTTCTTACTAATCATTTTCTATTTCACTTATTGAAATTCTCATTGAAAAGATCCGGTTCTCCAGATAAGCTTCGAGGAAGTGGAGTACTAAAAAAAAATTTGATTCATGACACTCAGGAAACAAGACCCCAAAACATTCCATGTATAAACCACAGAAATAGAAAGTAATTAAAATAACTGATTTTTTTTGAGTCGAATTATTAGATATATAATCATGGTTATATTATAGAATTTACCTAGGTAATCATCTCCACCAAAATCTACTTTTTCTAGCTGATCAAAGGAAAGATGCATCCTAAACCAATTCTAGCCCTGTTCAAATGTAATTATTGTTAGGGTAGGTAAGCAAGTATATCTCTCTGCACTGAGATATGTGATAAAAAATACCAGTTACACTCTCTCCGCATTGTCCCCAGTCTGAGCATGCCTCACAAAAACTGCTCTGATGGAGCCCAAACATTTTTTGTATATTTCTGCTAACAATAACACCTGGGTGGTAGAAAGGATTGGGTATTGTTGATTTCAGTGCAGTTAGGATTTATTTCGAAGTACTTTCACATTCTCCTGCTAATCAGGAATTCGGTAGTTTGAACCCACCAGCTGCTCGATGGGAGAAAGATGAGGCAATCTGCTGCTATAAAGATTTACAGCCTTGGAAACCCTATGGGGACAGTTCTACTCTGTCCAATTGGCTCATAATAAGTCGGATTTGACTCAGTGAGGTTTTTTTTTTTTTTTTTTTTCCATTTGGTTCTGCCATTGAAATCAGGAGATCCTGCCTGGATGGTAGAAAATGGTAAGTGCTCCACTACTAGCAGAAAGGTTGGCAGTTTGCATCCATCCAGATGTGCCTTGGAAGACAGACCTGGTGATATGCTTCTGAAAGGTCACAGCTTTGAAAACCCTGGAGGTCTGTTCTACTCTGCACACATGGGGTTATCATGAATCATAACTGACTTGATGGCAAACAACAACAAAGTGTCGTTGAAGGAACCCCTAAGTGGTACAAATGGTTAATCACTTGGCTGTTAACTGAAAGATTGGTGGTCTGAATGCACTCACAGAGGCCTCTGAAAAAAGGCTTGGTGATCTAGTTCTGAAAGATCACAGCCATTGAAAACTCTATGGTGTGTAGTTCTACACATGAGGTCATGATGGGTTGGAATCAAGTAAATGGCAACTGGTATAGTGTCAGTGAATAGGAATAGATATGAAAATAGCAGAACATGTCATAAATAGATTTAGGCCTATTCATCTCTCCCTCTGCTTTTCTCATGCTTCCTTCATTCCTATTTTGAATATGACAGAATGTACATACATCCAGGTGAAGTTGATAAAACCATGATGTATCATAAATATGCCTAAACTTTGGGACTTGAGAACAAAAGGCCTATCTTACCACCTACAATGAATGCATCATTAGGAAAAGGATTGTGTCTATTCTGTTTTCTATCTAATCTGCTGTGCCTAAACACAGTATGTGGTATACGGAAGGGACTCAGTAATTAAATAATTACCATTAAGCCATCTAACGTACCAGCAACATTACTCTGTAGTAAACAATTCGTTACTAGTTGTGAGCCTTGAGTTAGTGGGCTCAGACTACAGACTCAGTAAAGAATGAAAAAAATATCAATTGCCTGGAGAGTCTGCTGACAAAGTTCTCTTGCCTTGAAGAAGAAACATTTTCTGTCTGGTTTCACCCATGGAAATTATTGCCCACCTCTGAATAAACCATTCTGTTCCTTCTTCAAATAGAATGCTGCTCTTGAGAGGGAATAAACATCAGCCAGTGAACAAATGGAACTACATAAGAGATAGCACATTTAGGTAATGAATTACAGAGATACATTGAACAAATCCGCTTTGATGTGACATTGGAGTGCTGGTGGCAATACGATGTTGGCCAAACTGGTTTGATAAAGCCCATGGAAAGACAAATTTAATCTTTGAGCTTAAGAGCCTGCATAAATGTGTGTGTGCACACACATTTCTCTTTGATCAGTTAATGGAATCTTTACTGAAACACATTTTCATCCCCAAATGGTTGTTAGTCAAGTTTTTTTTTTTTTTTTTCCACCTTTTACTTTGCATTCTTCCACACAGCCCCTTGACTTTGTGGAGTCACTCTCAATTCTACTTCAAAGAGAAGTGTATGTTTATCATCTTCATGAGAAGAATAGAAAGCTTTTAAATGGAGTGTTGCAAATTTTCCCAGAATACATAGCACTGGGTGGAAGAAATATTGTGTTTAAACACAAGCTTGTCAAATTTCACCATTCAAAGAGAGATGCTCTCAGAGAAATTTCTGAAACTGTTTCCCTCCATAGGGATGATTATTCTTCTGAGATTTAAAAGAAGACATTTATCAGGTCAGTCATCAATTTTCAATTAGTAAGTACTTTAATTTTTTAGAGAATGAGAACTATACATTTTTTAATTGCAAATGAACTTGAAGAATAAATCCCAGTTCACAGGTGAGTCAGTCTTGTAAGCAAAATATTTTAGTGTAAACTACATGAGCCTCAAAACAGTATCACAACAAAAATTCTTCAATCTAGGTTACCAGATCTACTCTTCCCAGGTATTATCACTAACACTTTACTTATATTTAGTTGCACTACTTTTAACTTGAGAATAGGTATAGGGTAAACTGTTTAGAACAAGAATGCTGGCTGTTGGTGGTAGATGATGAAGCCCTACATCCTGGTCTCTAAAACTCTATCATTGAATTAACAGAATGCAGATCAAAAGAGAGGCCAAGTGACTTGTCATTAGGGTGCTGAGGAAAACCTCTGAAATATGTATAACCAAAACTAAAACAAAATAACCCATTTCTATTGAGTCAGTTACAGAGATATGCATTACAGAGTAAATCTGTAATAAGATACGTATATGTCTAATACAGATATGTACTGCAGAGTAAAACTGAGTGCCATAGGGTTTTCTTAGCTATAATTTTTACAGAAGCAAGTTGGCAGTCTTTATTTTGTGATATGCCACTGGCTGACTTCAAGCCATCAATCTTTCTGTTAATAATTTATCACAAACCATTTGTCCTTTATGTATACGTATACATTACCACCTGTCTGTCAGTTTGTCATACTGTGTTGGCTCATGTGTTACAATTGCGATGCTGGAAGCTTTGCCACGGCTATTTCAAATACCAGAAAAGTCCACCAGGGTGGACAGGTTTCAGGGAAGCTTCCAGGCTAAGGCAGTCTAGAAAGAAAGATCTGACAATCTACTCACAAAAATTATCCAATGTAAACCCTATGAATCATAACAGAATATTGATTATTGTCTTATATAGTACTGGAAAATGAACCTCTTAGGTTGAAAGGCAGAAGAACAAACAAATCTGTCCTGGAAAAAGTGAAGCTGGGATGCTCTTTAGAAGCAAGAACGGCCAGGCTTTGTCTCACCGACTTTGGTGATGTTGCCAGAAAGAACCAGTTCCTGGAGAAGGATATCATGCTTGGTAAAGAGGAGGATCAGAGAAAAAAGGGGAAGACCCTAAATCTTTTTGGGTTGATACAGTGAGTGCAACAACGAGTTCAGGCATAACAAGGATTGTGAGGATAGTGCAGGACTGGGCAATGTTTCCCTCTGTTGTACATAGGGTCACTATGATCAGAAACAGCACAATGGCACCTAACAACACGTTGAAAGGCACTCAATAATGAAATCAAACATACTGACAGTCATGAAGATGGTACAGGCCTAGGCAACGTTTCATTCTGTTACACATAAGGTTGCCATGAGTTGGAACCTATTTTATGGTAATTAACAACAGCATATTTAAACACACACACACTCACGCACGCAGAACCCTGGTGGTACAGTGGTTAGAGTGCTCAGCTGCTAACTGAAAGGATTGCCGTTCGAACCCACCACCAGGTCTTCTATAGTAGAAGGATGTGGCAGCCTACTTCTTTAAAGATTTACAGCCTTAGAAATCTTAGGGCAGCAATTCTACCCTGTCCTATAGGGTTGCTATGAGTTGGAATCAACTCAACAGCAGTGGATTGGGTTTAGTGATGACATATATATAT
>NW_006921599.1:23533064-23584202 GCF_000298275.1 Orycteropus afer afer
CACTCCTCGGAAGGAAGGTTGGGCAATCCTACTTCCGTAGTGATACTGCCTCGGAAACCCAAGGAGGGGTCGCTATGAGTCGGGGCCGACTCCACGGCACATAACAACAACAACAACAACATATATATAAAATGTATATATATGTGTATATATGTGCATATATGTGTGTTTGTATATATATGTACATATAATCAGACATATATATGATTACATATATATGTATGTATGTATGTATATGTGTGTGTGTGTGCATATATGTATATATATTGCCTAGGAAGAGAAAACAAAATCAAGAGTTGTTTGTTATTCAGGACTTTTCTTTGCTCCTGCCATTCCTATACTCTCATCTGAATTTTTCACTCATCATGGATGAGCAGATCTGGAAAGACAGTGTCTCTTTCATACGACAATCTGGCATCTGTCTTGTTTGTATCCCTGATGGGTCATGGCTTCCCCATTAGCACCAGTGCTGCTGTGCAGAGAACAGGAGTGTGGCGGCTGGGCATCTGCAGGTGATGGCTCCCAGGTGTTAGCCTACAGGAAATTTCTGAAAGTCAATGCAAATGTCAAAGCTCTAGACATTCAGCTGCAATCACCTTGCAGGCAAGGTCATGCTTTTTATACTTGTAGCAAAAACTGAAGAGAAACTCAGAACACAGTGCCTAAGTTGTCCCAGAGGGAGAGGCTGACAAAAGTTTGCTCCACTACAGAAAGACATTTCACATAAACAAAATGTCCACTGTTCCTGAGGCAAAAAAAAAAAAAAATAGAATTTAATGTATGCATTTGAAGGAATAAAAAACTACCTCACAAATGTTGTCCACGCATGGCAGGTAAATGAATTTTCTCTAAGTGAAGGCCCCTTTGTCTCCTGGCAACTTAGCTTTTATTCCTTCATGCTGAGTGACAAGAAACTCTTCCTTCCAAAATTCAAGCCATCTGGGCTATTAACAACATAATCAATTCTAGCCAATAAATCACCCCACCCAATGTTCTTGACAACACAAATTTCTGTAGTATGTTAAAATATTATAATAAATGACAACATGGTATGATCTATGAGGCCTTTAAGCACCATCCACTTTATCCAGCTGGGAAAATTATGGCCTCCAAAATCTTCATTTTGGAGGACTTATGTTTCCTGAACAGACTTCTAAAATTGTGTCAGTTTTGTAGATTTTAAAACAACTCATCCATGGAAGAAGCCTCTTCAGCTTCTCTTTTTGTTTTCATTTTTAAAAATAATTTATTTTTTGTTATTGTTGAGAATATATACAGCAGAAAATTAAACCAGTTCAAGTTTCTACATGTACAGTTCAATGACATTGATTACATTCTTCAAGTTGGACAACATTCTCATCTTCATTTTCTGCTCCCTATGTTCCTATCTATTCTTTCAAGTTGTTGCTGTCAATTTGATCTTATATAGGTAGATCTTAAAAGAGTATGATGCTCAAGGAGGACAACCCCCTGAATTATTGTCTTAATATAATCTTTGAAGCAAATCTTTAAACTAATGTCCCCTGAAGTCTTCTTAAAACCAAACATAGTTTAACTTAACCACTATTTCTAACAGCAAAATACTTGAAACCATCCAAATGGCCATGCAGAGAAGAATGTTAAAGTATACTTAGCACAGTAAATTGCTATGAACACAAAGGCAGATAATTAATAAAATATCCGCCTAAGGCACTTGATTGCTAACCAGAAAGCTGGTGGTTCAAACACACCAGCCACTCCTCGGAAGGAAGCTCAGGCAATCTACTTCCATAGTAATAATGCCTCCGAAACCCAAGGAGGGGTCGCTATGAGTTGGGTCCAACTCAACGGCACATAACAACAGCAGCAATAAGCTGCTGTGAACTAACTTCCAGGATGTACTGTTAAGAAAAAAAACCCTCAGCTTTTTTTGAGGGGAGACACTGAGACCAAAACTTAACTCTTTCTGTAGAGAAACAATAAAAAGAGCTAATAAAAAGAGTAGCCATTTTCAAGCTAGTTATCAGGACAATTGTGTTCCTGTGGTAGAAAACTAAAATGTATTTGACATCAGTGCTTTCATATATAGTTCTCTTTCTTGAGATTGCATTTTATAAATGAGACATCCTGTTCTCTGCTGTGAGAATATATAGCAGCTTGCAAATATTAAGCCATTAATATCCTCAGTCTCCTTAGGGCAACAAGGAGGTGGCATTTAAATTTAAAAAAATTCAGAATCAATGTACTAATTTTGTGCACATTTCTCCCCACAATGGCCACAACGATAAAGCATCGTGTAGAGAAATGCACCGAATGACTCATTATGAATCTTCTTGATTCTTCACCAGGTAACTTTTCTTGAGACTCCACCAAACTTCTGTAATAAAAATAATGTATGGTGATTCCCAATACCAGAAATGATATCCTATGTACATTTATGAAAAACCCCCAGGAAAGTTGTGGATTAACTCTTATTAGTAATACTGAAGATATGAAATATTTAAAGGGAGATATAAATAGGTGCCTGTAAGTCATCACTAGGTACATAATATTGTAGACGGCTGAAGAATTTGTTTTAGTCCAACTCTGGCGTTTCCTCTACCATAGTGACAGTTAGACAGTCAATTATGCTGTACAGTGATGATGCATCAATAAAATGTTATTCAAGAGAGGGCTATAGCCCAACTAGTGTGCAAGATGTTGAAATAACCAACTATTTAGAGGGGAGAAAATTTAAAAAATCCAAAACACATCTCAGGTGATAGAGCTGAGAAAAAGCTGTGTACTTCTGCAAGACAAGCAAATATTTCTATATTAAAATCAATGTAATTGATATGTCATATATTATTTATTGTCTAATGATACACAAATACTTATGGTCATCTACACAGAAAGCCATTCTGACAGTCCAGAGCACTAAGATTCAATGCATCATTCTAGAGACTTTTTTTTTTAATGACAATCTGTCTACCTTTAAAATATCTTCAAAGGATGTTTCTCAGAATAGTCTTCCTGATTGACTCCAGCAACCTTCATCACTCGTCAATCAATAAACTATTCAATCAATCAATCAGAAATAGGTATTCTCATAAAAAATCATTCGAGGGTTTTTGCATTTCAGCAACTAGTAAAATGAGGAAAAAAAGAAAAAAAGAGGAGGGACGATTGCTGACATTTTATTTTCCAAATAGAAATATAAATAACAGAAACTTCTAGTAACGTGTTATCACCATTATTTGAGAAAAGAAATTATAATTTAAGATCAACAGAGAAAGAGAGATATAATATTATTAAAACACAATACTTTCCAAGAATAAAACAGTTGGGAGTATTCATACACATATACACACACATATACACACACATACATATATATATATAGAAGTAGGATTGCCCAACCCTCCTCGGAAGGAAGGTTGGGCAATCCTACTTCCGTAGTGAGTCAGGGCTGACTCGACGGCACACAACAACAACAACATATGTATACATATATATGTGTGCATGTATATATATATTTTTTTTTTTTTTTTTTTGGTTGTTGTTAGGTGCCATTGTGTTGGCTCTGACTGACAGCAATCCTATGTATAATAGAATAAGACATAACCTAGTCCTGCGCCAGCTTCACAATCCTTGCTATGCTTGAGCTCATCGTTGCAGCCACTGTGCCAATCCATGTCATTGAGGGTTTTCCCCTTTTTCACTGACCCTCCACTTTACCAAGCATGATATCCTTCTCTAGGGAATGATCCCTTCTGACAAGACCAAAGTAGTTAAGACGAAGTCTGGCCATTCTCTCCTCCAAGGAGCAGTCTGGCTGCATTTCTTCCAGGACATTGTTGTTGTTGTTATGTGCCATGGAGTCTGACCTGACTCAGAGCAACCCCTCCTTGGGTTTCCAAGGACAGATTTGTTAATTCTTCTGGCAGAATATGGTATTTTCAGTATTCTTCACCGTAACTCAAAAGCATCAACTCTTCTATGGTCTTCCTTATTCATTGTCCAGTTCTCATATGCATATGAGGCAAGTGAAAAATACCATGGCTTGGCTTAGCTGTACCTTAGTTTTCAAAGAGATTTTTTGCTCTTCATCACTTGAAAGAGATCTTTTGCAGCAGGTTTGCCCAGTGCAGTATGACATCTGATTTCTTGACTTCTGCTTCCATTGGTGTTGATTGTGGAACCAAGTCAATCTTTTCTCTATATTTTGTGATGCTGCTTATTGGTCCAGTTGAGAGGATTTTCATTTTACTTATGTTGAAATGTAATCCACACTGCAGACTGTCATCTTTAATCTTCATCAGTAAGTGGTTCAAGCCATCTTCATTTCCAGCAAGTGAGGTTGTGTTGTCTGCATATTGCAGGTTTTTAATAAGTCTTCTTCTAATCCTAATGCTGCATTCTTCTTCATGTAGACCATACACACACACACACACACACACACACAGAGTTGTTGTTGTTAGATGCTGTCAAATCAATTTTCACTAATGGTGACCCATATAACAGAGTAGAACTGCCCTGTGTAATTTTCTAGGCTGTGATCATTGTGGAAACATTTTCTAGGCTGTCATCATTGCAGGTTTTTCTCACTGGGGGCTGCTTGTTGAAAGCCCAACAGCCAACCTTTCAATTAGCTGCTGAACACTTAACCATTGTTCCAGCAGGGATATATTTTTATCAATATGTATATCCATACCTATATCTATATCTGATTCAAATTGGCTAATACCAGTCCATTTCAGTTCACTAATGCCTAAGATATCAATCTTTGTGTGCTCCATTTCATTTTTGACAACTTCCAGTTTTCCTGGATTCATACTTCATACATTCCACATTCTGATTATTTGCTAATGAGTATTTGCAACTGTTTCTTCCCATTTTGAGTCATGTTCCATTAACAAATGAAAGTCTCAAAATCTTTACTCCATCCATTTCTTAATGTATGCCCCATTTTGAGAAGTTATCTATTCCCTGATCATACTCTGAGTGCATTGCAACCTGAGGGGGCTCATCTTCTGGCACTATATCAGACAATATTTCACTGCTATTCATAAGGTTCTTAGTGGCCAGTTATTTCAGAAGTAGATGACCCTGTCATTTTTCCCAGTCTGCTTAGTCTGGAAGCTCCAGTAAAACCTGGCCACTATGGTTGACCTTGATGGTATTTGAAATACCAGTGGCATAGCTTCCAGCACTACTGCAATATGCAAGCTACATGAGTAGGACAAACTGACAGATGAGACTGACAGTGACTGACAAGATTGATATCCCAGGCATTTGTTGTTGTTGTTGTTATGTGTCATCAATTCAGCCCCAACTCATAGCAACCCCTCCTTGGGTTTCCAAAGCAGTATCACTGTGGAAGTTGATTGCCCCATCTTCCTTCTGAGGAGTGGCTGGTGGGTTTGAACCACCAACCTTCTGGTTAGCAGTCAAGTGCCTTAGGCACTAAGCTACCAGAGCTCCTATTCCAGGCATTAGTGAGCTGAAATGGGTTGATATCAGCCATTTTGAATGAGATAATCATATGATCTCCCACACCAGAAATGACAAGTTGAAGAGGAATGGCATTGCATTCATGGTCAAAAAGAACATTTCAACATCCACCCTGAAGTACAATACTGTCAGTGATAGGATAATATCTATATGCCTACAGAGGAAGAAAGGAAAGCCAGAGAGACCAGGACAGAGTGAGTGAGCAGCAGGGATCCTGGTAAAGGGAGGGACCCAGGCCCCACCCCCAATTGGCAGGGATCCAGGTAAGGGAAGGGTAGAGAGGTTTCAAACAGGTAAAGGAGACAAACTTGTCTGTCAGTCTGTCATACTGTGGTGGCATGTTGCTGTGAGGCTTGAGGTTGTGCCACTAGTGTTTCAAATGCCAGCAGGGTTGCACATGGTACATAGGTTGCAATGCAGCTTGAAGACTGAGACAGAGTAGGAAGAAGGAAGAGGCCATCCACTTCTCAAAGAATTGACTAGGAAAAACCCTATAAATAGCAAAAAAAACACTGTCTGTTACATTACTAGGCAACGTTATTAATAGCCTGGAAACTTTTTCTGATACAGTGCAGGAGGATGAGCCACTTAGGTCAGAAGGTTCTCAAAATACTGGGAAAATACTCAAAAGTCTAGGAAAAAGCTGCATCATCAAAGTAGAACAAGTTTCCCAATATGGATAAAGTAAAGCTTTTGAGACCTCCATTTGCTGATGTGACATGACTCAAATTGAGGAGAAACAGCTGAGAACATCAATTAATAATCAGAAGATGGAAAATACAAAGTATGAATCTAAGAAAATTGGAAGTTGTCAAAAATGAAACTGATATCCTAGGAATTAGTGGGCTGAAATGGACTGATTTTGGCCATTTTGAATCAGACAACCATACGATCTACTCTGCCGAGAATGACAAGTTGAAGAGGAATGGCATGGCATTCATCATCACAGAGGATGTTTCAAGATCTGTCCTGAAGCACAATGCTGTCAGTGATAGGATAATATCCATACGCCTACAAGGAAGACCAGTTAATATGACTATTATTCAAATTTATGCACCAACCTCCAAAGCCAAAGATGAGGAAATTGAAGAATTTTATCGACTCCTGCACTCTGAAATTGACCAAACATGCAAGCAAAATGTGTTAATAATCACTGGTGACTGGAATGCAAAAGTTGGAAACAAGAAAGAATCACCAGTAGTTGAAAAACTTGGCCTACTAAGAAATAAAATAGTGACAGAAATAATCTGATCTATTAATCTAAATAATCTAATCTCCAGCAGGAGATCACATAATAGAATTTTGCAAGACCAATCACTTATTCATTGCAAATATTTTTTTTTCAACAACAAAAATGGGGGCTGTATATGTGGACTTCACCAGATGATATGCACAGGAATCAGATTGACTACATCTATAGCAAGAGGTGGTGGAAAAGCTCAATATCTTCACCTAAAACCAGTCCAGGAGCTCATTGTGGAACAGACCATCAACTGCTCATGTGCAAGTTCAACTTGAAGCTGAAGACAATAAAACAAGTCCACGAGAGCCAAAATATGATCTTGAATATATCCCTCCTGAAATTAGAGGTCATTTAAAGAATAGATTTGATGCATCAAGCACTAAGAAAAAAAATCAGAAGAGTTGTGGGACAACATCAAGAACATCATCCATGAAGAAAGCAAGAGGTCATTAAAAAGATGAAAAAAGAAGAAAAGAACAAAATGAATGACAGAAGAGACTCTGAAACTTGCCCTTGAGCCAAAGCAAATGGAAGAAATGACAAGATAAAAAAGCTGAACAGATTTCAAAGATCAGCTTGAGGAGACAAAGCCAATTACTATAATGAAATGTGCAAAGACTTGGAGTTAGAAAACCAAAAGGGAAGCCCACACTCAGCATTTCCCAAGAAAGAATTAAGGAAAATATGTAAGCCTCGATTTATAATATTGAACTATTCTATAGGCAAAGTGTTGAATGATTCAGGAAACATCAACAGAAGATGGAAGAAATACACAGAGTCACTATACCAAAAATAACTGGTAGATCTTCATCCATTTCAGGAGGTGGGATATGATCAAGAACCAATGATACTGAAAGAAGAAGTCAGAGCTACACTGAAGGAATTGACAAAGAACAAGGCTCCAATAATTGATGGAATACCCATTGAGATGTTTCAACAAACAGATGTCCCACTGGAGGGACTCACTTGGTTATGCCAAGAGATTGGAAGACAGCTACCTGGCCAACTGACTGGAAGAGATCTATATTTGTACCCATTCCAAAGAAAGGTGATTCCACAGAATGTGGTAATTATAGAACATTATCATTAATATCACATGCAAGTAAAATTTTACTGAAGATAATTCAAAAATGGTTGTAGCAATATATTGACAGAGAACTTCCAAAGGTGCAGCTGGATTCAGAATAGGATGTGGAATATAGGATATCATTGCAGATGTCAGATGGATCTTGGTTCAAAGCAAAGAATATTAGAAAGATGTTTATTTGTGTTTTGTTGACTATGTAAAAGTATTTGATTGTGTGGATCAGAACAAATTGTGCATAACATTGAGAAGAATGGGAATTCCAGAACACTTAATTGTACTCCTGAGGAACCTGCCCATAGACCAGGAGGCTATCATTCAAAAAGAACAGGACTGCATGGTTTAAAATCAAGAAGTATGATAGTTAAATTTGTATGTCAACTTGGCTGGGCCTGGTTGAGTGGCTGGGCAGCTGGTGGTAGTTATTCCCCATGATGAGACTGGAAATCAACTCCATGGTGGAATCTACCACAAGCAGCTGAGTAGCTGCCTTTGTGATATTGTCTTCTTCCTGTATATAAAACGTCTTGGGGATACCTTCTAGCTGATGGCACACTTGGACCCTGCATGTAACTGTGTCATTGTTCAGCAGTTTGCCATGCTCTGCCGACCCTGGGACTTTCAATGGACTTGAATTAATGGCCTGCTGTGTGGTTTGGTAACACTGGGACTGTGTCTTTTTACTCATCAGTCTTGGGCTTGGCAGCCTCAGCAGCCAGCAGCTGTCTGAGTGAAGAAAAGCTTCTAGCCTCAGTGGGCTGGGAGCTGGAGGCAGGGCTGAAGCCCAAGGCTGAGGCACTTTCACCCAGCCCCTAGAGCCTGGCACTTTGAACTTGGACTTAAAGCCTCCAAACTGTTAGAGAATAAACTCCCATTAGATAAGACCATACCTTTGTTGTCAGAGTGGCACTAGGTAACCAGAACAAGAAGGGAGTATGTCAGGGTTGTATCCTTTTACCATATTTATTCAATTCATATGCTGAACAAATAAGCCAAGAAGCTGGATTATGTGAAGAAGAATGTGGCATCAAGATTGGAGGAAGAATCATTAACAACCTGCGATATGCTGATGCCCCAACTTTGCTTGCTGAAGGTGAGAATGACTTGAAGCACTTACTGATGAAGATTGAAGAATACAGTCTGCAATATGGATTCCATCTCAATATAAAGAAAACAAAAATCCTCACAACTGGAATTATAAGCAGTATCACTATAAATGGAGAAAAGATTGAAGTTGTCAAATACTTACATTGCTTGTTTGTACAATCGATGCCAATGGAAGCAGCAGTTAGGACATCAGACGATGTGTAGCACTGGGCAAGTCAGCTGCAAAGGACCTCTTTCAAGTGTTGAGGAGCAAAGATATCTCCTTGAGGACTAAAGTGTGCCTGATACAAGCCATGATATTTTCAATCATCTCATATGCATGCGAGAGCTGAACAATGAATAAGGAAGACCAAAGAAGAATTGATGCTTTTGAGTTGTGGTGCTGGAGAAGAATGGTGAAAGTGCCATAGACTAAAAGATCTAACAAATCTGTCCTGGAGAAATGCAGCTGGAATGCTCCTTGGAAACAAGAATGGCCGATTTCCTCTCACCTACTTTGGACGTGTTGTCAGAAGGGACCACTCCCTGTAGAAGGATGTCATGCTTGGTAGGGTGGAGGGTTGACGAAAGAGGGGAAGACCCTCAATGAGATGGATTGACACAGTGGCTGCAGCAATGGGCTCAAGTATAGCAAGGATTGCAGAACTGGCATGGGACCGAGAGGTGTTTCATTCTGCTGTGTATAGAGTCACTATGAGTAGGAGACGACCCCAAAGCACCTAACTACAGTAACAACAGAGGAAGATCAGTTGATGCTATTATTATTCAAATTTACACACCAACCCCTAAAGCCAAAGATGAAGAAAATTAAAGATTTTTTTACCAACTTCTGAAGCCTGAAATTGAACAAACATGTAATCAAGAAGTATTGATAATTACTAGTAATTGGAATGCAAAAGCTGGAAAGAAAGAGGGAGCATCAATAGTTAGAAAATATGGCCTTTGTAAAAGAAATGATGCTAGAGATCACATGACAGAATTTTGCAATACCGATGGCTTATTCATTGTAGATATCATTTTTTGGGGGATGACATTTTTCTTGTTGTACCACCATCATTGCTATTCTTTTCCACCACTATTAGCATAAACTCAATGCTCCCCAAACAAAAGCTTCCCCTTACCCCCTCTTTCCTACCTTTGGTAATCACTAATAATTTTGGGGGTGTAGACACACACACACACACACACATATATGTGTGTGTGTGTGTATGGTCGTGTGATGCCTAAAGCATTTGATTGCTAAACAGAAGGCTGGTGGTTCAAACCCACCAGCCACTCCTTGGAAGGAAGATTGGGCAATCTAATTCTGTAGAGATACCACCTCTAAAGCCCAAGGAGGGGTCACTATGAGTCAAATTGACTCAAAGGCATTGAGTAGTAGTAGTATGTACACACACAGAGATACACACACACACACACACACATATATGTATGTATATATATCTTTTTTTTCAACCTGTCTAGAAAATTTTCCTCCTCTTCCCTCCCATCTCTGGAAACCAATAAAGAAAGTTTCTTTTTTATGTATAAAGTTTTCCTTGACCTATTAAAATAGTGGACTAATAAAATATTTGTCATTCTGTGATTGACTTATTTCACTCAGCATAATGTCCTCCAAGTTCATCCATGTTATGTGGTGTTTTGCAGATTCTGCATTATTCTTTAGGGTTGCATAGTATTTCATTGTATGTATGTACTTCAGTTTGCTACCCATTCCTCAAGTGATGGGCACTTAGGCTGTTTCCCTCTCTTTGCTATTGTGAACAATGCTGCAATGAACATGTGTGTGCATATATATTCCTGCTTCTCACTTGTTTTAGGATATATACCTAGTAATGGGATTGCAGGGTCAAATAATATTTCTATTTCCAACATTTTAAGGAATTGCCATACTGATTTCCACAGTGGTTGTATCATTTTGCAGTCCCACCAGCAGTGTATAAAAGTCCCAACCTTTCCACATCCTTTCCAGCATTTGTTATTTTCTGTCTTGTTGAACTTTGCTATTAATGGTGGAGTGAGATGGTGTCTTGTGGCTGTTTTGAATTGCATCTCTCTAATGGCTAATGATCACAAACATTTCTTAATGTGTTTGTTGGCTGTCTAAATATCTTCCTTGGTGAAGTATCTGTTCATATCTTCTATTCATTTTTAAATTGAATTGTTTGTGTTTTTGATGTTGAAGTATTGGAGTTGTCTGTAAATTTTAGAGATAACTCCTTTGTCCAATATGGCTTTGCTGAGTATATATATATATTTTCCCATTCTGTAGGTTCCCTTTTTATTCTTTTAGAGAAATCTTTTGATGCACATAAGAATTCAATTTTTAGAAGGTCTAATCATCTAGTTTACCTTGTGCTGTTTGTGCATCATGAGTAATGCTTGATAGTCTATTTATGCCATAAATTGGGGCTTCTAAGTTTGTCCCTATTTTTTCTTTGATGAACTTTATATTTTTAGGTTTAACGTTTAAGTCTTTGATCCAATGAGATACCAACACTAGGCAGGTAGGAACCAGAGGTCTAGGTCCCAGGCCTCAAATCTTCTCTTCTACACTTTCAGTTCATGACAATCCCGTGTCTCCTCTCTGTTTCCTTATCTGTCAGGATGGAAGATGTTTCCTAAGTTGCCACCTCTGTGATACCTTACATCAAGGTTGGAAAACTACCATCTATGGGACAAATCTGGTTGGATGCCTGTTTTTGATCAGTAGAGGTTTATTGGAATGCTGCCAGACTCTTTTGTTTAGGTATTGTCTGTGACTGCTCCCCTGCAAAAACCGTAGAGTTGACTACTTGTGATGGCCCGCAAAACATAAAATACTTACTATCTGGCCCTTGCCATATCCTGACTTAGAATTCTCTTTTCATTCTTTCATTTACCTACTTAACAACTTCATATTTACTTAACTATTTTTTAAAATTTAATTCCCTTTGTTCTAACAAATGGGTGAAGTTTCTGTTTTCAGAATAGTATAATGTATAACTTTTGTAAATTAACAAGAAATTGGCAGTTAAGAATACTGCAAGAGAGACACTGGAAGGGAAAAAACAAAGGAAACAGAAGATCACCGAATTCTGGAATTACCGTTTTCCTGAAACAAAGTAAAATAAAATAAAATAAAATCAGTTGTAGTCAAACTGATTCCAAGTCATGACAAGCCCATGTATGTCAGAGTAGAACGGTGCTCCATAGGGTTATCCCTCCATAAGGTTTTGAATGGGTAATTTTTCTGAAATAGATCATTTGTTGTTGTTGTTATGTGCTGTCGAGTTGGACCTGACTCATAGCTACCCCTCCTTGGGTTTCCAAGGTGGTATCATTATGGAAGGAGGTTGCTCAACCTTCCTTCCAAAGAGTGGCCAGTGGGTTTGAACTGCCAACCTTCTGGTTAGAAGTCATTAGACATTTTAATTGCTCAAGGTACCTTTGGGTTTACTCAGACCTCCAAACTTTATGTTAGTAATGCAGTGCTTAACCATTTGCACCACCCAGGGATTCAACTGCATTCTTAATGCTAACCAAAACAAAATTAAACAAAGCTTTGTCCCAAGGAGAAATGATGAACAGTCAAGAGACTTTTTAAATTCATATAGTAAACTCAGATATATCTGCAGCAAGACTATTTATGGAAAAGTACAAGTACCAACAACAGATCAGAAGAAAAACTTTGTAACCAAACTATATCCCAATGAAAGAGACCCATCGGTCCATTTAGTATTTTCTTTTATTCTAATCTCATAATTTTAAACATATCTCATTAAAATTAGAATTATGGACTCAGATTACCTTCTTATATACTTTTACAGTCTTTTACTTTACCTGGCACATTTTTGTTACAAAAAAAAAAAAAAAAGCTATGTAATGATGAGAAAAAAGGTATTATTTAGAGATGTGGGTATCTATCTAACTCATTTTATTCAATCTTTTGACAGGAACCCATTTAGGATATAACTAGTGGGAATAGAATTTCAACGTGATGTTCCATTAGGCAACTTATTTTTGGCTGCTTATTAAGAAGCATTGTTGCCTAATGCACTGTTTTAATGACTTAATCAAGTTTTTTCTACCTAGTACACAAGGAAAGCATTTTTAACTTTCAAAAGTAAATGTCAGACATTACAGAAAGATAACAGTTCTTTTCTACCATTATCAGAAATCACTTTTGTAAGACATTAAAAACCTGATTAATATTTCTGGACTCCAAAGCTTAGAATAGATGAGCTAGCTATCTTACCAAGATTTTCCACCAGTATTAGTAGTTTTTTAGTTAGCTTTTACATTTTCCAGAAGGATATTAACATATATGTGTGTTTGTGTGTGTATAGAACTGATAACAGCAATTTTCCTCTTTCTCTGTTATTTCTTAATGCATACTTAATGTGAATTGGTAACTATTTTGCATTTGAAACTGCCACAGTCTTTAATTATGGAAAAGAAACAAACAAACCATGTGTGTGTGTGTGTGTGTGTGTGTGTGTGTGTGATATGTGATAGGAATCTGCATTGAGAAGGAAACATCTGGGGTAAGTTTTAAACAATTGAAAATAGATCTAACTTAAGGATAGTAAATACGACCTTCCTACACAATCCCAGGGAAGTATTTTTCATTATGATATTCTTTCTGTATTAATGCTGCCTCTGTATCAGGGATCAACAAGGTATGGATGGCTGGGTGGTGGGCCATATATGGCCTACTGACTCTTTTTGTAAATAAAGTTTTATTGAAACACAGTAAGGCCCACTTGTTTACATATGTCTACGGATTTTTAGAGATCGATGGGAGATGCAATCATTAATGTACTCTGGTGCTAACTGAAAGGTTAACTGTTTGACTTCACCCATGGCACCATCTACTTCTTTGTGGTATTTGATAAATTATTGCACTGGCCACACAGAACTCAATAGATGATACTCACAATGAGGGAAGTAACAGGTAACAATTCAGGTTCAGCAATACTCGATACAATTCTTCAATTAGGATAGCTTCCCATTAGCCATGCCCGCAGGCACACTTCTCTTTGGCTGGCCCTCAGTCTTTCAGCCTGGCCTCTAGCATGCTCCGGCAAGTTACAATACTCTTTAAGTACTGCCAATAGGTGCCCAGGAAAGCACTGTACTCTGTCAGAAAGCCACCTGCTGGAAGGCACTCACTCAACTTTGTTGCTCTGAGGGTCAGGAAGCACACCACTCATGCCAGTCTCTTGGTTTTGTTGGTTCTACTGCTGCTGTCTGTCTGCAAGGACTTTGAATCCAAAAACATGCTCCACTCCTGGCTCTCCTCTCTTGATGGTGGTGAGATCCACCCCTCAGATAGCTCATTTTAAGCCTAGCAAGATCGCAAAACTCGTCAATCCCTATGTTAGGGTTCCATATACCTTACTGGCATGGTCCCAGCCCTACGTGGGTCCCATGCACCTTATTTAAATTACTTATAATCTATATGTATATATATATATATATATGAGCTATGGTGATGCAGTAGATTAGGCATTTGGCTGCTAATCAGAAGGTCAGTGGCTCTGACCTACCAGTTGCTCTGTGGAAGGAATATAGGTCTATCTACTTCAGTAAAGATTTACAGCCTCAGAAGCCCAAACTGTTACAATGAGTTAGAATAAAATGTATATATAAATGTGTGTATATCTACACACACACACACACACACACATAACTGTAATTAAAGAGTAGAATTATTAGATGATTTATTTTTGATGATTAAGAAAGGATTCTAGATTATCCCTCTATTTAACTTTATTCTCTGGGATTCAGATAAGTTTTTCTCAAGAAGGAGAGAATTGGATGAAGTTACAGCTAGCTTACCTGGAACTATGCATTAACTTTGGTAATATTAACTCCCATATAAGTGTGGGACAGCGGGGAGCATAATTTTTCTTTTGAAAGTTGATCTACAGGGTAAGGCCTGAAATCTTACGCAATGATTTGATCCACATTTTCAATGGAATCTCCCATGAATTTGTCTCATAGGACCTCTGCCTATGATGATGATGATTGTGAGTCCTTGGCTGCCATTTAGTCTTCTTCACCTCTTTGCTTTGGCATGCTGTGTCCTCTGCCTTCAATGCTCTTTCTCATCTTGATGCTACATGTACCCCTTTTAATCCTTCAAGATTTGGCTTCAATAACTCCTATTTAAAAAGAAATCTTCCTGATTTCTTCAGGCAGAGTTAAGCATATCCATTCCTGTTTTATCCAAATATCTTGTTAATCCTTTGGTTGCAGTGACTGCCAGATACTGGCTCCACTTATCACCTGTATATACAATATTCAATTATCATATTGTCTTCCCTCTAGAGGACTTAAAATGTTGTTTGCTCCTTCTTCTTCTTCTTCTTTATGTTGGCAGTACCTGGGTTCACAACTGTCATATGAATAAACAGATCTCTTTACACACTATTTTCAAAAAGCGAAGAAATCATTGATGGCTACTTTTGTAACTCTGCCCTAAACTCTCTTCCTTGGGAGTCAATCAGGGAAGCAAGTTCATTCACATGCAAGCATTATGTATTGGATGCTGCATATCCCAAAGCTTTGAGTGCCTCTTTTTGCCAAGAGCCTTATTCCAAATAAATGAATTCCCAAATGACATAATTTCAGATTTCAGTAGAAGTGTTTTGGGACAGCAGCATACATAGCATCATTTGCATTGAGTTGTATCCTCCACCAACTGAGAAAATGTACTATTTTTCTCTGTATAGATAGAGTGACAAATGGAAAAAAAATACTGGAAAATCCCATACAGCAAAAAAAGAAATTCAGTTGCCACCAAATTGACTCCAACTTATGGTGACCCCATATGTGCAGAGTAGAATTGTGCTTCATAAGGTTTTCAAAGTCTTTCAGATTCAGTAAACAGGACTTTTATCCTAGGGTGGATTTAAACTACCAAAGTTTGGGTTAGTAGCTGAGAGCTCAATGGTTTACACCACCCCAGGACCTCTCCATATGGTTATTTATATGAACTCTGAAGAAGAGCAGAATATTAGATGTAAGCAGCAGGGTTGTTTTAGAAGAGTTTGGCAGCTATGTAAAATAAAACACTCTTTCTCCCTTTTTTTAATCCTGCCTCAGCTCACTGCTGCAAATACAATGCTTTAAAAGGTTATAATAATACCCAACCAGCATTTTGAATTTACAGGATTTTTTTTTTTTTTAAACCATAGGTTTTATTTTTATCTGTTGCTGTCAAGTCCGTGGGTGGTGTAAGTATTTCATGATCGACTACAAACCTAAAGCTTGGTGGTCCGTACTTGCTCGAGGTGCCACAGAAGAAAGTCCTGGTGACTGATATCTGTAAAGATTATACCAAGAAAATCCTATGGAGCAATTCTACTCTAACACATAGGGTCATCGTAACTTGAAATTGACTTGGTGGCAAGGTTTTTTTTTTTTTTTTTTGTAGTTGTTGAAACAATTAATAGTGAAAATTTCAAATAACCAACTTATACACTGTAATGCCATATAACTGTCTTAATTTAAAAAAAAATACTTAATTGGCTATATTTCTCATGAACTCATAGTGTTTAATTAGAGCTTATGACCTAGTAACAATAAAACAGCAGATTTTCACCTTTTAGTTAGTGTCTAAAAAAGGGTATAAGTCCTTTATAGGAGCAGCTTAAGAGTTTTGCCATGAGATAATTCAGTCTGACCATGAATTGTGAGTGAGAGTTGATTTCTGGGTTTTCAATAATGGCACAGGAAATAATTAAACTTGATCAGTGACAAGAAATCTGTGAAAATGACAATGTCAATGGGGCTATTTTGCCCTCAAAAGTTTTCCTGAAAACATAGGGTAATGCCATTAGTGCTGACTTTGCCCACCTGTAGCAAAACTGTTTCCTTAGGGGAGGGTAGATATGAATGGGAACCACATCATGATGGAGAAAAAGTCTGGGATGATTTATGTGTGTGGTCTGGCTTGAAAGTAGGAGGCAGAAGTAAGGGGGAAAAAAAATTAATGAACTTTCCAGAGCTTTTTTTCATTCCTTTAATTCTATGGAAAGAGCTGTGCTCCCTGGAATTGGAGTGATAAAATCAGGGCTAAAGGAAAACAGAACAAGGATTTTTAAAATTCTTATAGAGATTTAGAAAGTGAGATGTAGTGGCATGATTTACACTGGAATAATATATATCACATATACATGCATGCATGTTAAAGTTGTAGCCCTGGTGGCACAGTAGTTAAAGTGCTTGGCAGCTAACCAAAAGGTCAGTTGTTCGAACCTAACAACTGCTCTGTGGGAGAAAGATGAGGCAATTTGCTTTCCTAAAGATTTATGGACTTAGAAACCCTATGGGGCAATTCTACTCTGTCCCATAAGGTTGCTATGAGTCGATATTGACTCCACGGTAATTTTTTTTTTTTTTTAATGTTAAAGATGGATAATGGGGAATAGAACAAAGCAGGAGAATTTCTAGGAATATTTGTCAAAACACATGACTTGAAAAATAACCAAATGATAGTCTCAGTAAACCTTATTTATTTTCTTTTAGAAATCCCCACTTAGTGCTGCTGTGTGTCTGACACAATTCTAAGTATTTTTCAAATATCAATTTATTGAATTTTCATGGAAACCCTACTTAATAGATACTTTTGTTATTCCTGTTCTACAGATAGGAACTCTGGTGATGTAGTGTCTAAGGCACTTGACTGCTAACCAGAAGGCTGGGGATTATTCAGCCACTGCTCAGAAGGAAGGCTGGGCAATCTACTTGCATAGTGATACTGCCTCAGAAACCCATGGAGGGGTTGCTATGAGTCGGATCCAACTTGACGGCAGTAAGTTGCATTGCATTGCATCCTATAGATGCTAGGACAGAGGCTCAACAATATTAAGTAACTTATACAAAAGAACATGGAGTCCTTGATTGGTACAAATAATAAATGTACTTAACTGCTAGCCAAAATGTTCACAGTTTGAATTCATCCAGAAGCACCTCAGAAGAAAGGACTGGGGATCTACATCCCAAAAATCAGCCATTGGAAACCCTATGGAATACAGTTCTACTCTGATATACATGGAATCATCATGAGCCAGAGTCAACTTGATGACTTATACAAGAGCACACAGCTAGTAAGTGTAAGACCAGGATGCAGACAAAAGCAGTCTACGTCCTGATCTCCCACTCTTAACTTCATGGATAATGAACTTCTCCAGAGAGGAAAGACGTGAAATATCCTTGGAAGACACAACATGCACTGTGCTCAATGCTGATGTTAATGTAAGAAGCACCAGAACAATTTGTTATAGGACTCAAGCATTTTCCATAAGGCCCTTGCCTCACTTTCCCCACTTGCCATTCACCTTTGCTTCTTCTCCACTGTGGAGTGGGGTGCAATGGGCAGTGGAGTGATAGCAAAATGACTCAGACATATTAGTGAGACACTACTTGACTGAGATATTATTTCTTAGTGCAGTGGTTCTATTGATAATGGTGAAAGTAAGTGTTACATTTAAACAGTTTTCATAGTTCACAGGGGATGTCTCTTCCACCTTCTTGTTCATTTCTCTATTTTTTTTTTTTGAAGAAGCTACCCTTAAACTTTCACCTCACCAGAGGCCCAGGGAAATGACAGATGATAATGTCTACATGATTAAGAATATTGTATAGTTATCTTAACTATTTCCATAGGTGCCAAATTCTCAGTTACATAGAATAAGTTCAACTTCCTTAATATCAACTGGAATTAATAGGGCATTTTTTTGCACATCCAGCAGAAATCTGTATGATTTCACAGATTTTCTCTCTGCCACCACCTAGATGATCCTATTCTCCTTAGGGTCAAAATATTACTAGGAAACATGTTTATGTTGCCAACCACTTAGACACTTCTTTTCTCTCTTTCCTGTAACTTCTTTGACATTTCTTGCATGTGTTCTGTGAAATGGAACTGACTAATGACATATGATCAACACTACTCCAGGGCTTCCATAAGTCCTGAAGGATGAATGACTCCTACAATATCAACTAGGTTTCTACTGAGTCACATTTTTTAATGATTGTGGTCCATACAGTCAATTGGCCTTATACTCAGCAACACTGAATGTCTTGTGTCATTCTTGGTCCTTATTCATGTAGCTATTCCAAGTCTCAGATGAGCAACCTACATGATACCGTGTATACTCGCTGCTGCCAAGTCAATTTGACCCATAATGACCCCTCCTTAGGTTTCTGAGGAGGTATAGATTGCCCAGTCTTTGATACCATGTATAGAAGCCACTGAAATATGTGGCAAACAGGCACCAGATATATGCAACACAGAATCCAAGCCCCAATCTGAAGGTCAAAAAGCTTTCTCAAGGCACAGTACATGTACCCTGAAAAGCAAGATGCTTGTTTATTGTTAGAGCTTTAATAAGATAAAGAATACCAGTGAAAACCTATGTCATCAATTCCTTATTAAAGTAGACTTATTTAAGTTCCAGTTAAAAGGCTAAAGTCTTTATGATGCCTTCCCTCATCACCTCAGCTTGAAATAACCCCTACTCTGCCCTGAGTGATTAAAATGAATTGCTGTAAGACAATAGTTAAGACATACTAAAATTTATTACATATTGTGTGTGTGTGTGTGTGACACAGAGAGAGAGATAGAGACCTTTCTCTTCTGAGCTTAGGAGCTCTAGGAGGACAGGTAAAATATTGTATACAACTTTTACATTAAGCACAATGACTAGTACATAAAATATATAAATACATACTCATCAAATACCTGATTGATCTGCAAAACTTGTCTTGCTTGCAAGTATATTTTTAGGCCCATAAACACATTGACACTCTTAGCGATAATATTTCAAATGTTTCCCTGGGTCAGAACAATGATCTATCTTGCCTGTTTTCCTCATTTGTTAAATAAATTATTTAAAGAGTATAAACTTATAAATAGCTACAAAAGGCAGTTTCTTATTTATGATTCAGAGAAAATCATGGTGGCTTTAAAAATAGAAAAATGTTCCAGGAGAATTAAGTCTCCTACATTACTGTTTCAATCTAGCTCCAAAGGCAGTTAAATAAAACCCTTTTGGATCTTTAAAGACATTATTTTAGAAGAAACTGGAAATTTCTAAATCTCTAAATTTCAAAATCTCTTTCTCTGTTTCTCTGTCTCTCTCTCTCTCCATTATGGTTAGTCATCTGCTACATGATACAGTAAGAGAGAAAAGCGATGTTTAATCTGAATAGATCTGAATTTCCATCTTAACTCTTGCACTGACTAGTTCCTGAACTTAGGTGAATTGGTTTATTAGAGGTTTGGCTTTTATATCTGTGAATGTGGTATTGTGGTGCAGTGAACTACTTAATATGGCGCTCCGAGCCATGGTCTTTGTGACCCCTAGCAGATTATTGCAAATGTGAGTTTCCTGTGGCCCTCCAAGGGGATTGGATAGATTGTGAGTAATGTAAATAAGATCCATGGGACTCACGTGGGGGTGGGACCATATCAGTAAGATACATGAAACCCTAACATGAGGATTGGCCAGTTTTACCATCTTGCTAGGCTTACAATGAGCCACCTGAGGGATAGAAAAGAGGGATCTCACCACCATCAAGAAGGGAGAGCCAGGAGTGGAGCATGTCCTTGGACTCAGAGTCCTTCCAGAGAGACAGCAGCAGCAGAACCAACAGAAGCAAGAAACTGGCATGAGATAGCGTGTTGGGCTTCCTGGCCCTCAGAGCAACAAAGCTGAGTGCCCTCCAGCAGGTGGCTTGGTGGCAGAGTGGGGAGCTTCCCTGTGCACCTATTGGCAAAACTAAAGGAGTATTGTAACTTAGTGAAGAATGCCAGAGGCCAGGCTAAAAGGTTGAGGGCCAAACAGAAGCATGCCTATAGGCATGGCTGAAGGGTAGTCAATCCTAATTGAAGAATTGTATCTTGAGTATTGCTGAACCTGAATTGTAACCTGTTACTTCCCTCATTGTGAATATCATCTGTGAGTTCTCTGTGGCCACTGCAATGAATTATAAACCCAGCAAAGAAGTAGACTGTGCCATGGGAGGGACATTTATTGCCAAAATTGGCAAGAAGTTTGGAGGTTGGTTTCATGTGGACCTCTACTTCATAGGAATCAGCCTTTGGCTGTTGATGCTTCTCTCCCCCTCCTGAAGTTGGAGGAAGTCAGCCAATGCCACCCTCATGCCCTTGTTGCAGGTATGAAAGAATTTTTTAGCAATTTATAATCTATTAAAAGCAATAATATATGTATGCATGATAATTCCTAAATTTTATTTAACATATGTAGATGCAATAGCTATCAGTTTCCCTTCTCTTTTCAGTTTTAAATGCCAAGTAGAAGAATGAGTCTTTAAAATAATTGGGATTTACTTTAAACAGCTGGGCCACTGTAAGTGAAAATCTGTCCCTAGCTAGGGTAAATTCTAGAGATCTGAGGACCTACCTTCAGCTCTTTCCTCCCACCTTTGTTTTCTCTTCTTTGATAATTGAGGGCCTGTGGTATTTGTCTTCAAAGACAGGATGTGTGCCCATCTATTTTGCTTTGCACTCTGTCTTTATTGGATTATACAGCATTATCTAAATAAACACGAAGATACTAAACATATCCTTCCCATTGAATGCAAAGCCAACTGAGTCAGAGTATAATTTCTTTGTAGGTAGACACACCTCAGGAAGATCAAATACCAAGCCACCTGGCAGCTGCAAGTCCCTAAATAGGGATCCCTTAGGGGTGAGGCCATCTCTGTGATACCTGAATGACTTTTGGTCAAGTCAAACCTATTACAAGCTGATGAAGCAATTAATGACAAAAAATTATCTGACATCTGCTCAATTTTGTATGTATACACATAAAGAGCCCTGATGGCAGAGTGGTTAAAGTGCTCAGCTGTCAACTGAAAGGTGGGCAATGGAACCCACTATCCACCCTGCAGGAGAAAGATGTGGTAGCCTGTTTCCATAGAGTTTACAGCCTTGGAAACCCCATGGGACAGTTCTATTCTCTTGGATTGCTATGAGTTAGACTTGACTGGATTGCAGTGGGTTTTTTTGTTTCTTTGTTTTACACATACATTGGGTGATACCTATTTTGGTAAGCTGAATGATAATATTTCAGAAGATCTACTATGGGATGCCAGTAAAATATCTGCCTACACAATGCTTCCCTCTTACAAAACAGTCAGATTTAATTTTCTTTTTCTTAATCCCTTTTATTCTGTTCTATTACAAAACTTTGTTGATTTTTTTCCTTCAAAATATGCTCAATCAACATGGCTACTACCTTGGACAAGGCCTGAATTTCTCCCTTAGTACTGGGAAAATCTGCTGCAAAAGACCTCTTTAAGGTGCTGAAGAGCAAAGATGTCTCTTTGAAGACTAAGGTGTACCTAACCCAAGCCATGGTATTTTCAATCTCCTCATATGCATGGGAGAGCTGGAAAAATGAATAAAGAAGGCCAAAGAAGACTTAATGCTTTTGACTTGTGGTGTTGGCAAATAATTCTGAAAGTGCCAAAGACTGCCAAAAGAACTAACAAGTCTTTCCTGGAAGAAGTGAAGCTGGAATACTCCTTGGAAGCAAGAAGCACCAGACTTCATCTCACCTGGTCATGTCAGAAGGGGGCATTCCCTGGAGAAGGATATCAAGCTTGGTGAAGTGGAAGGTCAACGAAAAAGGAGAAGGCCCTCAATGAGATGGATTGACACAGTGGCTGTAAGGAAGGTCTCAGGTATAGCAAAGATTGTGACACTGGCACAGGACTGAGCAGTGTTTCATTCTGTTTTACATAGGGTTGCTGTGAGTTGGAGCTGACTCAATAGCACCTAGCAATGACAACATTTTGCAGTAGATTCCTAGTGAGGCATTTTCCCTCTTCCATTTTTTATCCTCTTCAGTTTATTCTCCAATTGTAAAACAATATTTTCAAAAAGTAAAACAGTTCAGGATAAGTAGTTTATGGGTTATCCAGCCCAGTTTAGGGAATTCCCATTCCCAACCAGAAACATAGCTCCTGTAACATCTCAACATCTCAACATCTAGAAGCATGAGTGGGACAGAATCTGTGACCAAACCAACCCTGCCTCCCCACCTAACATTAACACAACTCACCTGCTGAGACACTGTGAGAAGGTAGGACTTCTTTAGTTGCCATAGATGGTATTGGGAGACAAACTGTCACTAGGTTCTGTGCTTGCAGGGAGGGATCAGATGAACTTTTGACAAGACATATTGCACTGTGGTCATTTTGCATATTGCTACCTCATACATGGATCCTGGAATGACAATCAGAAAAGCAGCAGTACCCATCAGTTTAGCAGAGTACTTCATTCTGTGTAATATCCTAGAGAAGCCTTTCCTTTTGTTTTTAAAATAATTTTATTGACTTATGTTTTACACATCACAAAATTCACCCATTTCAGGTCTATAATTCAGTGATAGTAATTTTATGGAGTAGTGCAGCCATCAGCATAAATTAGCCATTTTAGAACATTATCATCAGCCTAAAGAGATCCCTCATGCCCATTTACACTTAATCTTTGTTCCTACTCTCAGTCCCTGGCAACTACTCATCTGGCTCAATAAATAAGGTTTTCTTACACATTTTATACAAATGTGATCTCCTATATCTGGCTTTTTTTACTGAGCATAACATCTGCAAGTTTCACCCATGAAGCAGCAAATGTTACGTCAATGGTTCACTTCTACGCATTGCTAAATAGCATTCTGTCATATGTATACCCAACACTCTATTCTACATTTACCAAGTGTTGACATTTATATTGTTTTCAGCTTTGTTTTGTTTTGTTTGTGGGTTTTTTTTTTTTTTTTTATGAATTAGGGGGCTGCTTATATATGTGTGCAAGTCTTTGTGTGGGCATAAGTTTTTGATTATTTTGTGAAGATACCATGGAATGAGTCTACCCAATGGGTTGTATGGTAATTTCATGTTTAAATTTTTGTGAAATTTCCAAACTGTTTTCCAGAGTCGTTACACCATTTTACAGTCCTACCAGCAATTTGACTGCTAACCAGAAGGTTGGTGGTTCAAATCTATTAGCCATTCCTCAGGAGGAAGACTGTGAAATCTATTTCCATAGAAGAGGTTGCTATGAGTTGGAACTGACTCAATGGCAGTGAGTTTATTTTTTTGTTGTTGTTATTTGCTTACCTGCAATATATTAGGGTTCCAGTTTCATATTAGGGTTCCAGTTTCTGCTCACCCACTCCAACATTTGTTATCATCTAGCAGATATGAAGGAGCCTTGGCTAAACTCTCAGGTGCTAACCAAAATGTAGATGGTTCAAACCTACATGGCAATCGGCTCTTATAAAGATTACAACCTGGAAAATTCTATGAGTCAGAATCAACTAGATGGAGCACAAGATGTAGATATAAAGTAGTATCTCATAGTGGTTTAAATTTGCATATTCCTAAAGCCTTAAGATATTGGGCATCTTTTCATATTCTAACTATTACTATAACTGCTTTGGTGAAGTGCTATCTCTTTGTCCATTTTTTTATTGGATTGTTTGTCATATTGTTATTGAGCTCTAAGACTTCTTTGTAAATTCTGGATAAAAGTCCTTTTTAGGCACATGTTTTGCAAATATTTTTCTCCAGTCTGTGGCACCTTTTTCCATTTTCTTAATTTACTATTTATTTTTACAGTTCACTTACATTTATGAATGTTTATATTCCAGTCAAGGTAGTGATAGAAGTTTTATTTTTGGTTAATTAATACTGTTTTAAAAGCTTTTGTGATATCTATAATTCATATGCCATACATTTACATATACTTAGGAGTGGAATAGCCAAGAGTTGTAGTACCTCAATGTTTAAAATTTTGAGGAACTGCCAAACTTTTCCAAAGTGGCTGCACATTTTATATTTCTGCCAGTGGATGACAGTTCCAATATCTCTACATCCTGATCAATATTTATTATGTTTTTTTATTCTAACCATCTTAGTGGGTGTTGTGATAGTTGGAGCTGTGTGTAAACTTTGCTGGACCACAATTCTGTGTGGTTTTGATGTGGTTATTCCCATGATGGGATCAGATGATTATGTTTTGAGCAGGCAATCTGTTGAAAGGGAGTTTCCCTAGAGATGTGGCCTCCTTCCAGTATATCCAAGGACATCCTGGGAAGAGAGACATTCTTCTGTGGATCAGCATTCTGTTGTGCTGCCTACAACTGTCCATGAGTGAACAGTCCACCATTCGGCTAAGAGATCTTGGATTCATCATTCTTTGGAGTCAACAGCTGGTGTACTGACTGCCAACCTTGAGCTCCACAGCCCCTGCAGTTGCAAGAATTGGGAAAAACCTCCTGCTTGATGTTTGATCCAGAAACTTTGGACTTGCCAACTTCTATGAGCGTGTGAGCCATTTTCCTAAGATAATTTTTTTTCTCTCTCTCTTTATATATATATATAAGCTTTACTGGTTTTGTTTCTCTAGAGAACACAGTCTATCACAGGTGTAAAATGACATCTCATTTTTGTCAATATCCTCTTCTTGAAAAGAAAACAAAAACAAAACTATCCATTGTCTTTCAACATATAATCAAAATTGGCATCAGTAACAATAAGCTAATGAGTGAATTCTGCAAAAGACAACTAGGAGAAATACTTACATCAGTTGTTGCTGACTTTTCCACTGAAGGGATGTGAGACATAAAAAAAAAAAATAATAATAACAGAAAGGCATATAATACATTTTAGGGGGCCTTTTCTTTACAAATATTAAGAATAATCTCTGCAGCAGACCCTGATGAATGGATGCACCCTTATGTTTCTCTTAAAATGTACATAGAATGCCTGGGTCTTTGGCTTTGAGTAGACATCTACCTGTGTCCCTCATTATTAGAGGAATGATACAAGAATGGGAAGAGGGAGAGCAGCTCCTTTAATTTCTGCTTCTGCAATATATTCTGGAAAACTGCAAAATTGTTGGCTAGTATGACTGTAACAGATTAAACTGAACAGGGGCCAAAAAGCCCTTTAGCAAATTTCCATTGCTATAGGCTTAGGTGAAGTATTGATGGTTCGCTGATAGCATTCTTGCCTTCCATGATGGAGACCTAGGCTGGATTCCCACCCAATGCACTTCATGAGTAGCCCACTACTTGCCTGTCAATGGAAGCTTGTATATTGCTATGATACTGAGCAGGTCTCAGTGGAGCTTCCAGGCTAAAATGTACTAGAAGCAATCTGGTGATTGAGTTCTGAAAATTAACCAGTGAGAACCCTATGGATCACTACAGTCCAATCCACAACCGATAGTGAGATGGTGAAAGACCAGGCAGAGTTTAATTCCATTGTGCATAGGGCAGTCATGATTTTGGGGCTGAATGCCCAGCAGTCAACAACAATAACATGGGTTGAAGTGAAGAGTTCTGCTCAAAATATCCATGTCATCTTATGAGTGTCATATTATGCCACAATTTATAGTGATCAGGAATACCAATAATTTGACATTTGTCTCACACAGACAGTATTATATGTATATATGCTCTTTTAACATAAAGCTAAGTTAGTGGTATCCATTTAAATTTGGCCATATTTCAAGTTGTTAATCAATCACATATATATATATATATATATATATATATATATTAGGTGCAGTGGAGTTGGTTTCAATTGACCCTAAGTACAGTAGAACAAAACACTGTCCAGTCCTGTGCCATCCTCACAATTGTTACTGTGTGCTTGGGACCAGAGTCACAGCCACTGGATCAATCCATCTTGTTGTGCCAGTGGCATAGTACCTAAGGTGTTTAACTGCTAATCATAAGGTTGACAGTTCAAACCTACCAGCTGATCCACAAAAGGGAAATGGGGCAATCTACTTCTGTAAAGATTAGCTGCCTTGGAAACCCAATGGGGGTCTCTATGAGTCAGAATCAACTTGATAGCATTGAGTTTGTTTTTATGAGTTGATAAGGAAGCTCAGGTAATACAATTGCTCTTCAAATTTGTGCACTAACCACTACTTGCACAAGCAAAATTTATGAACAACCAAAGATGAAAATTGAAAGATTTTTGCTAACTTCTGCAGCTTGAGATTGATCAAATATGTAATCATGGGGCACTGGTAATTACTGGCAATTGGAACACAAATACAGGAAACAAAGAAGGACCAGTAATTGGAAAATATGACCTTGGTGATGGAAATGATGCCAGAGATTGCATGAGAGAATTTTGTAAGACCAGAAACTTATTCATTGCAAATACCTTTTTTTCAACAAAATAAATGGGGACTAAACATGTGGACGTCACCAGATGGAATACAGAACAATCCCAATGACTACAGCTGTGGAAAGAGATGATGAAGTAGCTAAATATCATCTGTCAGAAGATGGCCAAGGCCTATTGTAGAACATACCATCAATTGTTCATATGCAAGTTCATGTTGAGGTTGAATAAAACTAAAATATGTCCAAGATCCAAATCCAATCTTAAATGTATCCCATCTGAATTTAGAGACCATCTCAAGAATAAATTAATGATTGAAGACCAGGCAAGTTGTGGGACAACATCAAGGACATCATACATGAAGAAAGCAAAAGGTCATTAAAAGGCAGGAAAGAAAGAAAAGACAAAATGGATGTCAGAAGAGACTCTGAAACTTGCTTTTGAACATATAGTAACTAAAACAAAAGGAAAAAAAAAGATGAAATATATCACCATTCAGTGAAATTACACTCTGGTCATATTCCCTCATGGTTTCAGTCTGTAACAAAACTTTAATTTATAAAAGCTTCAAGAGTAACCAAAATAGCCTAGGACAATAGATAACTGCAGTGCAATGGGTATTCTTGTTGAATCAGCTGGAATGTTTCTTAACATCTATATATAGCTTAAACCAAACCAAACTAAACTTGTTGGCATTGAGTTGATTCTGACTATTGTAACCTGATGCGTGCAGATAGGACTGAGTTCCACATGGTTTTCAAGGCTGTGATCTTTGGGAAGCAGATTGCCAGGTTAGCCTTGTAAACCACCTCTGAGTAGATTTGAACTTTCAACTTTTTCAACTTTTTGACTAGTAGTTGAGTACTTAACAGTTTGGGTCACATATTTGAAATAGCCTTCTTAGTCAATCTTCTGTGATGACAAGGAATGCACTCAAAACATTACTGGTAAGGGAGGGTAGTATCAAAATACAGTAAAACACTGGCACTGAATTGTGTGTAGTTAGACCTCATAGGAACTTAGTGAGGAGACATGGAAACAATTTTCTTTCAGTATGTCAGAGTTGCATATTTTGCTAAGTTCTCAAGTTTTCTCTTTGCTCTGCTTCTTCTTTCCCTCAATATCCCTAAAGTAACTGCAGTGCAATGGGTATTCTTGTTGAATCAGCTTGGGAATGGCTTAGTTACCTTAGTGGGAAGGGACATCCATCTGTGTGCAGAAAACAAACTAAAAGAGGAAAGTCAATGGAAGCACACTAAACTGGGGCAAGGGAAACTGGAGATGAAGCAAAGCAAAAGAGAGAACTGCTAATAACCTGGTTAAGAGACAGAATGAGCTATAGACAGGAGTAGTTCTGGGATGAATTCCACAAATACTGAAAGTCTACAGGGCTTTCTTTGTACATATAGCCCGGTATGTTTTAACAAACCAGGAACATACTTTTAAAGGAACCAAGCAAAACTAAGCAATGCATTCTTATTTTTCTGAGTTGACGTTACTGTTTAGATGTTGTATTCACTAACCTTTGTGAACTCTCTGGATTACTTCTAAGCAATTGTAGTGGAAATAGATAACATCTCCTTTAACTTTTACAAAAGAGACTCTTCTGTAGCATAAGAAGATACTGCTTATTTAAGAGGAAAATGGGAGAGATATAACCTAAATGAATAGCTACATCTTTACAGTTTCATTCAATGTTAAGATTTTATATGTGACCGACCTAAATGCTGTATTCAGAAGTACAGCTCTTCTTGAGGGGTGAATTCACTCAAGATCTGCATTAATACTCTAGAAACACATTGACTGTCACTTGTTACTGCTTGCTGCTTAATTAAAAGAGATGTCAGACACTTCTGAAAAGACTCTGGTAAATTGTCAAATTCAACAAAAGGCAGAAAATTTTAGATAAAAAGCACCTTATGTAAATTAGACCCTCCCCCTAGCCCAATTTCCTTCCTTCTTCTAACTACTGTTACCAGCATTTTAGGTGACTTTTGTCTGGCATTTAAAAATGAAATGGATTCTCTTATTCATTCCCTGGCAACATTCCCTGAAATATTGTGTTAAGTGTTTTCAATTATATTCCAGTCCCAATAGCATCTCAATAAGAGCTTTTAAAAAGATGTCTTAGCCAGTATATTATATTTTTCAGTTTGAATACTATCCTTGTTGCAATGCGCATAGACAAATTAAGCAATGCTCCAAAATCTGATAACTTTAAATGTATATATGGCTGAACAGATATTCCAAGAGATTTAAGATTTTAAAATGTCTTTTCAAATCTTTGCACTTGAAAGATCATCCTATTCATCCAAGTTATAAGCAACTAGATTGCAACAACAAAAAAAGGTAAAACTAAAATTATCCATTATAACAACAAGGTCTCTGGTATTATTTGGTTATATGAATTTAATTAAAGTTACTTAGAAAGTAATTTGCTTATTGGCATTTAACTTTAAAATTAAAAGTAGAAAAAACAAAATCTTATATATATGGGATAGGTTATTTGGCAGAAACAGTGGTAGACTACGAAAGAGAATTCCTGGATCCTAGTGAAAGAATCTTAATTTTCTATATTATATGATCTTTTGCAAAGTACTTAAGTATTCATACTTCAATTTCTCCATCTTTTAAATGGGGATAATAATATGTGCCCTGCTAATCTCATGAGAATAATGTTATGTTCCAATGAAAAAAATGTATTTCAAAGGTCTGGTAAATTGTAATGTGCTGCATATGCAAGTCATCAGTTTCTCTTCTAATTATGATAAATCCCATTACCACTCTTTAGCAAATAATGGTTTTAAAACTTATCATCATTTTAAATTCATTCATCTCTCTCTTATGGGTTGAATTGTATACTCTCCCCCAACAAAAAAAAAAAAAAAAAGAAGAAGAAGAAGAAGAAAAAGAAAATTTGTGTTGAAGTCCTAACACTTATGAATAAGACTTTGCTTGAAAATAGGGTCTAGGCAGATAATATCTGTTAAGCTAACATGAGGCATACCAGAGTAGATTGGGTTGTAATCTCATTAGTGTCCTATAAAAGAGACACCAAAACAAAACAAAACAAAACTCACTGCCTTTGAGTCAATTGCATCTCATAACGACCTCTCCTTAGTTCTGAGACAGTATCTATGAAAGTAGATTGCCCAGTCTTCCTATGCCACGTGACACTGCAACTGCAAGCTAAGGAATGCTGGAAGCTACTAGAAGCTAAGGAGCTCTGATGGCATTTGGTTAAAACATTTGGCTGTTGACCAAAAGGTCAGCAGTTTGAACCCATTAGTTGAACTGTGGGAGAAAGATGAGGCTGTCTGCTCCTATAAAGATATATAGTCTTGGAAACCTTACCCTGTCCTATAGAGTTGGAGTTAACTTGATGGCAGTGGGTTTTTGTTTTTTGTTTTGTTTTTTTTTTTGGTTATTGAAAGCTAGGAAGCATAGAGTAGATTCTTCTTCAAAGCCTCAGAAGGAATCAACATGGCTGACACTCTAACCTCAGACTCCTAGTCTCCAGAATTGTGACACAATAACTTTCTGTTTGCAAAAGCCACCCACTTTGTGCTACTTGTTACAGCAGCACTGGAAAACCAATATACTTTCTTAGATATTAAGGTAAACAAAAAAGAATGCCTTTAGAGTTCAATTTGGTTGGTTTTGATATTTTTAATTTGTTGTCTTTTTTTGGGGGGGAGCAAAGACAGTGATTTTATTTATTTATTTATTTTTATTGTGATTTGTGTGGAAATTTAGAGAGCAAATTCACTTTCCATACAGCAGTTCACATACACTTTGTCTCATGACATTGACTGCAACTTACCACAATGCAACAGCTCCCCTTCCACTTCCTCCTGATAGTTACCTCTTTCCTATGTTCATTCCTCCATGCACTCCTGACCTCTGAGCTGTCTCCCTGTGCATAAACAGTCTTCTTTTTCCCATGATTGATCTCTCCAAGGAGTGTTTCTACCTCAGGTAAATGTTTAACTCCTATGCCTGTTTTTGTTTGGCTGGAAGCCACAGGCATGAGTTCAATTCCAGATGTGAAGGGCAGCTAGGGGCCATAGTCTCAGTGGTTCCACCAAGCTCTATCAGACCAGCAAAGCTGGTCTCAGCCCTTTTTTTTTCCAAATGATTTTGTGTTTTGATCCACATTATTCTCCCTCTTTATCTAGGATTTCCTACATAGATCACCCTCCAAGTGGTTGACAGTGGTAGCTGGGCACCATCTAGTTCTTCTGATCTCATAGTCGTATAGGCTGCAGATCCCATGGTGTACCGGTCACCAGGATTAATTGTTTCCATGAATCTTTGGTTTTCTTCATTCTTCTTTGCTCTGGACGAGGAGAGACGGACCCATTGTTGCATCTAGATGGCTACTCACAAGCTTTTAAGATCCCAGTCACTACTCACCAAAGTAGGAGGTGTAACAATGTTTTGTATAGTATGTTATGCCAATTGAGCTTGATGTCCCCTGCGACTATGATCCCCAGCCCACAGGTTCAACTACTCACTCCCTCTGGGTAGCTGGCTGTGTTGTCATTTTTTAACAAAGATGCATAATGTGCTTAGAGATTTAAAACCAAAGCTTCAGAAAGTAAAACAAATGGAGAATGGCAACAAAATTGCCCTAACAGAAATCTAAGATTGAATTATGATACCTAGCATAAAATAAATTAGAAAAGTGAAGATTTTTATAAATTGCATAATTATTTTAATTATGCTTGAAATATTTATAATATTTAAGCACAGTTGCAATATTCAAAAACTACATAGATGGAGTTACAAATGGATTTTCAGAATATTAAAATGAAGGACTTCCAAACTCTTTGTAATTTGGAAAAATATAAATTAACCAAACAACTCGACCCATGTCAAATTCCTATTTTGATAGATTAAGTAGGCTGAGAGTATTATTGCTGGGAAAATACCTTGTTTGGTTCATTTAAAAAAAAAAAAAAGGAAAATTCTTTGTCATTTGCCATCAGGATGAATGCTGTAACAAGTAACTTTCTGAGTAACAGCTTTTCAAAAGTGTCATTTCATTCCTTTTTTGCATGTTTCACAAATTTGAATATTCCCAAAAGACAGCAGTATGCCTTCAGCATGAATAAGATGATTATAGGATGACAGAATTTTTCTTGAAAGCCATTTTGAAGAGTCGTTATATATACTTTGTCAGCTTGCAGTTGGATGTCAGATGACTGAGGCAAAGATAACTACAATAGAAAATAAAACAGAATAAAATAATTACAGCAATTGGCCGGTTGCAAAGTGAAAAGGGAAGTTTGCATATTTTTTTTCATTATTTATTTTTGCATGCATGGGTTTGTGTCTAAGATTAATAATTGTACCCATTAACTTTTCAGTTCTCCTTCACATCTCTTACTGATTTCCAGGTAATTAAAATTAGGAGGCAGTAATGCAGTATTCACTTTTGCTACTGTGTAAGTACCAATAATCAGGTTACAGTCTTTTTTCCCCCTTTTTTGCAAGTGTGCTGCAGTCAACATAAATCGAATACTTATAATTGTCTGCTGCCTCATATCAATAAAGAAATTTCTTCACGTATCTTGAAAAAACTATTCTTGAGAAAAAAGCCACCCTATATCAGGGAAAATGTTAGCAAATTGATGTGCATTTAGTGTTCAAGTTATCTGTCAACACAAATGTTGTGGAGCTTTGACCAATTGGATCATCAGGTGACAATGTATGATCAATATATATATATATATATATATATATATATATATATATTAATTAATAGAAATAAAGGAGAAGGTTAGGAGCTAGTCTATAATATAATTTAACTCCAAAATTTTCTTGAAAGTGAGATAAAGAAAAATAAATGAAGAATGTTATAGTTTCTTCCTTTCTTCCTCCCCCCCCTTCCTTCCTTCCTTCCTTCCTTTCTCTTTCTCCCTCCTTCCCTTATATCTCCTTCTATTAGTCCTGAGCTATCCATTCAGACTACTCATGTTTGAAGCAGGATAAGATCTATCAAATTATAAGGACTTTTTTTTAATCCAACTAGTATGTATTCAATAAATTTCTTATACTGATGTCATTCTACACATACCCACTGCAATCGAGTCAAATCCAACTAATAGCAACGCCCCCCCTTGGGTTTCTGAGGCAGTATCACTACAGAAGTAGATTGCCCAACCTTCATTCCAAGGAGTGGCTGGTGGGTTTGAATTGCCAACCCTTCTGGTTAGCAGTCAAATGCATTAGTAGTCAAATGCACTACTCCACCAGAGCTCCTCATTCTACACATAGGTGATATTGAACTCTGAAATATAGACAAAGTCCCCAAAGTCCCTATTACAATGGACCTTATGTTCTAGTATGCATATGCTGCAGAAGATCTTTTCTGAGGTGAGCTTAGAGCTGAATCCTGAATGATCAGAAGAGTTGCTGTCCATATCACCAAACACAAAACTGGAAATGAGGTTGCTGTATTTGAGAAACTGAAAAAAGGCCAACCAATCCAAAGTACAGGAGTATCAAGGAGAGTATCATAAGAAGAAATCGAAGGTAAATTAATGTTAGCCTAGCCCTATGTGTGAAATGCATACCTTTTTGTCTTTTTGAAGTATAAGTAGTACCAAACTATGACAACTAAAATTGGGATATTCCCAGCATGCTTTACCTAAGTAGCACAATAATACTAGAAAAGGAATACTGTCGTAGGATTAGTATTGCTCTGCCTGATAGACCCTACTCTGCTGGATGATTTATGATTTAAGGAAAGACAGATCACCTTATCTACAGGCACAACATATTGCAATATTTCTGAGGTGAGGAGGTATTAAAAGTTTTATGTTTTTTAAAATAGGACAAGTAAATGGTTCCTAGAAATTCTGATAGTTCTTGAGGAGAAACTACTCAATTCATGTAGATATTTTTCTGTATAAGAGGGAAACAGAATGTCAATCATTAGTAACTTCAATGCTTTTATTCCAATCTTTCTCTTCATTAGAAGTGTCTTCTGATTATAGGATCATATTTTTCAACTATTCTAAAATAGCACACATTCACAAATAATTTTTAGAGTAACGATCTTAATGTAGGCTTCAGAAGTTGAGTGAAACCTTTTGCAATTGTTTATACAATTTTGTATGTATCTATGTACATAGGGGGAGTCCCTGGGTGGTGACAATTATTGCAATTATTGATATGTTCAGCTGCTAACTAAAAAGTTGAGGGTTTGAGTCCACCTAGATTTTTTTTTTTTTCCCCACTTCAGGGTGGCTCTATTTTAAGGCCAGAGCCCAAGGTAGGTGGGTGCTTTTTACTTGGGTGTGGCTCTACATTAAGGCTGGGGTCTGAGATAGGCAGGTGCAGAAGAGTTAGGAACAACTAACGGAGAAGAACTTGTCTGTCAGTTTGTTGTCCTGTGGTGGCTTATGTGTTGCTGTGAGGCTGGAGCCTATGCCACTGGTGTTGCAAAATACCAGCAAGATTACCCATAGTGGACTGGTTTCAGGGGACCTTACGGGTTAAAACAGACTCAGAAGAAAGAAGAGGTCATCCACTTCTCAAACAATTAGCTAGTGAAAACCTTATGATCAGCAGTGAAACACTGTTTGACATATTACCAGAAAACTTTATGAATAGCTCTGAAACATTGTCCAAGGCTGGAATAAGAGCCCATCAGGTTGGGAGGCACTCAAAATTTGACTGGGGAAGAGCCGACTTCTCAGAGTAGACAAGACCTTAACAATATGGATAAAGTAAAGCTTTTGTGACCTCTATTGGCTGATGTGGAATGACTCCACATGAGTAGAAATGCATGCAAACATCCATTCATAATTGGAACATGGAATGTATGAAGTATGAATCCAGGAAAACTGGAAGTTGTCAAAAATGAAATACAACACTAAAGATTGATATCCTAGTCATTAGTGAGCTAAAATGGACTGGTTTTGGCCATTTTGAATCAGACAATCATATGATCTATTATACTGGGAATGACAGATTGCAGAGGAAAGACATGGCATTCAACATCACAAAGACTGTTTCAAGATCTGTCCTGAAGTACAACGCTATCAGTGATAGCATAATATCCATACACCTACAAGGAAGAGAAGTTAATACTACTATTATTCAAATCTATGCACCAACCACCAAAGCCAAAGATGAGGAAATCGACAATTTCTACCAACTTCTGCAGTCTGAAATTGACCGAACATGCAATCAAGTTGTGTTAATTATCACTGGTGACTGGAATGCAAAAACTGGAAACAAAGAAGAGTTACCGAAGTTGGAAAATATGGCTTTGGTGATAGAAATAATGCTGGAGATCACATGATAGAATATTGTAAGACCAATGAGTTATTCATTGCAAATAACTTTTTTTCAACAACATAAGTGATGGCTATACACATGGACTTCATCAGAATGAGTATACAGGAATCAGATTGACTACATCTGTGGCATGAAGAGATAGAGAAATTCAATACCTTTGGCCAAAACAAAGTCAGGAACTGATTGTGGAACAGACTATCAACTGCTCATATGCATATCCAAGTGAAGTTGAAGACAATTGGAGCAAGTCCACAAAAGCCAAAATATGACCTTGATAATATCTGTCCTGAATTTAGAGACCATTTGAAGAATAGATTTGATGCATTGACCACCAATGATCAAAAACCAGAGTAATTGTGGGATGACATCAAGAACATCATCCATGAAGAAAGCAAAAGGTCATTAAAAAGTCAAGAAAGGAAGAAAAGACCAAAATAGATGTCAGAAGAGACTCTGAAACTTGTCTTTGAATGGAGAGTAGCTAAAGCAAATGGAAGAAATGACAATATAAAAAAGCTGAACAAAAGATTTCAAAGAGCAGCTCAAGAAGTCAAAGGCAATTACTATAATGAAATGTGCAAAGTTCGAAAAACAAAAGAGAAGAACATACTCTGCATTTCTCAAGCTGAAAGAACTGAAGAAAAAAATTAAGCCTTGAGTTGCAATATTGAAAGATTCTATGGGCAAAATATTGAATGATGCAGGAAACATCAAAAGAAGATAGAAGGAATACACTGTACCAAAAAGAATTGGTTGATGTTCATCCATTTCAGGAGGTGACATATGATCAAGAACTAATGGTGTTGAAGGAAGAAGTTGAAGCTACACTGAAGGACATGGCAAAGAATAAGGATCCAGGAATTGACAGAATACCCATTGAAATGTTTTAACAAATGGATGTCCCACTATGTTTTAACAGATGGAGTCACTCATTTGGCTATGCCAAGAGATTTGGAAGACAGCTACCTGGCCAACTGACTAGAAGGGATCTATATTTATACCCATTCCAAAGAAAGTGACCCCACAGAACGTGGAAATTATTGAACAATATCATTAACATCACATGCAAGTAAAATCTTACTGAAGATAATTCAAAAACAGTTGCAGCAGTGTATTGAAAGAGAGCTTTCAGAAATGCAAGCTGGATTCAGAAGAGGATGTGGAACAAGAGGTATCATTGCTGATGTCAGATGAATCTTAGCTGAAAGCAAAGAATACCAGAGAGATATTTACTTATGTTTTATGGACTATGCAAAAGCATTTGGTTGTGTGGATCATGACAAATTATGGATAACATTGAGAAGAATGGGAATTCCAGAACACTTGATTGTGCTCATGAGGAACCTGTACATAGATCAGGAGGCTGTCATTCAAACAGAACAAGGAGATACTGCATGTTTCAAAATCAAGAAGGGAGTGCGTCAAGGTTGCATCTTTCCACCATGCTTATTCAACTTATATGCAGAGCAAATAACCTAAGAAGTTAGACTATATTAAGAAGATTGTGGCATCAGGATTGGAGGAAGACTCATTAACAACCTGTTATACACAGATACAACTCTTTGCTTGTTGAAAGTGAGGATGACTTGAAGCCCTTACAGATGAATATTAAAGACTAGAGTCTGCAGTATGAATTAAACCTCAGTATAAGGAAAACAAAAATACTCAAAATTAGTTCAATAAACATCTTCATGATGGATGGAGAAAAGATTGAAGTTGTCAAGGACTTCATATTACTGGGTTCTACTATCAACACCCATGGACACAGCAATCAAAACATCAGACAGCATATTGTATTGGGAAAATCTGCTGTAAAAGACCTTTTTCAAGTAATGAAGAGCAAAGATGTCTCCTTGAAAACTAAGGTGTGCCTAACTCAAGCCATGGTATTTTCATTCACCTCTTATGCATATGAGAGCTGGACAATGAAGAAGGAAGGCTGCAGAAGAGTTGATGCTTTTGAGTTGTGGTGTTGGAGAAGAATGCTAAGAATACCATGGTCTATGAGAAGGACTAATAAATCTGTTCTGTAAGAAGTGCAGCCGTAATTCTCCTTAGAAGTGGGAATGGCCAGACTTCGTCTCACTACTTTGGTCATGTTGTCAGAAGGAACCATTCCCTGGAGAAGGATATCACTCTTGGTAAATTGGAGGGTCAATGAAGAAGGTGAAGGCCCTCAATAAGATAGATTGACACAGTGGCTGCAATGATGGGCTCAGGTATAGCAGGGATTGTGAGGCTTGCACAGAACTGGGCAGTTCTACTATGCATAAGGTCTCTATGAGTCGCAGATGGCTCAACAGCACCTAACAACATAACAGCAAGATGTACCTCAGAAGAAAGATCTGATGGTCTACATCTGAAAAATAAGCCATTGAAAACTCTACAGAGCACAGGTCTTCTCTGACACACATAAAGTTGCCATGAGTTTGAATCAACTCAGTGACAAGTGGAAGGATACATGTGTAGTGAACTATAGACTCAGGTAGAATCTGGAACAGTGCTGCTTGATTTGAAATCCTAGCCCTGCCACTTACTAGCATGTAAATTTTGGAAGTTATTTATCTATCTGTGCTGTTTGGAAAATTGATAAAATAGTCTTACCTAGCTGATAAAAGTTGTTTTGATACTTAAATGATTCAATGGCTACCAAGTATATAGTACAATTCCAGGAATATAAATAATTGTTGTTGTTAGCTGACTTAGCAACAGCCTTAACCTCAGAGACCCCAAGCACTCCTACACAACTAAAAGATGGTTAGTTTTGTATCATTTCCATGATTTATTGATGTTGGACTATTTTGATCCATCTGGTTTTCACTGGCTAATTTCTGGAAGTAGATTGTTGTGCTTTTCTTCCTAGTTCCTCTTAGTCTGAAAGTACCACTGAAATCAGTTCAACATCACAGCAACATGCAGCTTCCATTGACAGATGGGATGTGGCTGGAGATGAGATGCATTCAATTAGGAATTGAACCCAGGTCTCCACATGGAAAGCTAGAGTTCTACCTCTGAACAACCAATGTCCTCTAATAAACATTGTGGAATTCACATATTTCTTATGTGATTTTTTCTAGGAACAAAGTCCATGCAAAACCCTCCTGTTCCCCAACCTCAAAACAGAAAAAGATAGGAGCAACTGTCTGAGAAGGAACACTTGATGAATATGACACTTCAAGAAAGATGAGTTTTTTAAAATGGCAATAGATTAACATGTTGTGGTAATTAAAATATCAGTCTGTGCTTGTTATTTTCTCTGAGGATATACTCATTATTCTGACCTTGTTTCATAACCACTGGAGTTAACATCTTAACTTCCTTTATTATTAATTCTTTCAGTATCATGTAAAATATTTTGTTCAAGTTGAAATAGTATTAACAACTTTGCTTTGAAACCCTACTTCCACTACGGAATTATCTATCATGAAGGAGGAAAAAAAAAAAGTACAATTTACATAGAATTTTAGAAATTATCTTCAGTTAAAGCAATTATTATTTTTTCAATTGCTTCACTGTTGCTCTTTAATATCCCTTCCCTGGTTGGTACAAACAGTAAACTACTTGACTACCAACCAAAAGGCTGAAGGTTCAAGTCCATCCAGAGACTCCTTGGAAAAAATTCTAGTGATCTACTTCTGAAAAATCTCCCATTGAAAACCCTATGGAGCACAGTCTACTCTGACACACATGTGATGCCATGAGTCAGAATTGACTTGACTGCAACTGGTCCCTGATAACTTTTTTGCTAAAACAGAGCACCTCACACCAGTAATAAATAACAGTCTTGTGTATGTCAACAGTTGATACTTTCTTGGGAGAGGGTTTTCCAAAATCCCAAATAGAAGTGTCCTCAGGAGTTGAATTTTTTTTTCTTCTCTGATACTTTGAGGGATGATCAGTACCATGATGGGGGTAATGAGTGTTTCCTAAGCCTGCATGCTCTGTCTCATCAGTATTTTGAATTCTCCAGTTGTGATAAAGCTACAGGGTACTTCCTTGGTACATGCAACAAAAATGTTTTCATATACATAAATAAATAAATTGTGATTAGCATCAACAATAATCCTCAGAGTCTATTTAACATAACAGAAGTAGATTGCCCCATATTCCATATGTGGAACAGTTGGTGGGTTTGAACTGCCAACCTTCAGGTTATCAGTCATATGCCTTAGACACTGTACCATCAGAGCTCCTTATATAGCATGTAATTTAGCTGAAATGGAATATATACATTTACACATGTATATGTATGCCATTCTTGGAAGTAAAGCCTGGCCATCTGCTTTTGAAAGGCCAGAGCCTTGACAACCCTTTGTAATAGTTTTACTCTGCACACATGGGATTGCCATGAGTCAGAATCTACTCCACGACAACTCATACCAACCACACACACTATTACAATAAGTGAGAAAACTATTTAAAATCAAATATATAATACACTCTTTAACTTGTGGTCAGGGTTAAATAAGCATTTGTATGCTGGTATAGGAAGCTAACATATATTCATCACACTGCTTCTATGAAGAAAGCATTCCATTGTCCAAACCATTAAATTTCAAATAAATGTCTAAAACAACAAACTCTTTGTAAACAGAATAATCCCTCAATATAAGTCAGTTTATATTCAACTGCTACTTTTCAGTTCTTTTTTTATTCCCTTGACCCAAATTATCCACCTTCATTTCTATATTCTTTTGGCTCCTGGCAAATTTCCCAGAGAGTACTACACTTTGTCAGTCACATTGATTAGTCCAACTGACAAGGCTTGGGACCAATTACATTCCATTTGTCTACACAGCATTGAACTAAGGCTACTATCAACAGGATTCTGAGCAGCAGAATGAAGTCCATCTTCTGGGCTCATCTCACCCAAACTCTCCAGATTCCTGGACTCCACTACTTGAAAAAATTCCATGAACCATCAGGGTCTACTTTAGAGAGCCAAATGGTTTTCCTTAAGTTTCTGTATTGACCTTTCCTTTAAGTCCAAGGCATTAATTCAGGTAAGCAGGATGCATTTGTGACTGCACTATTAAAGACTCTACCTTAGTTTTCAAGGAGGATGTTCATGATCATTCTATCATTCATGACAACCTTGGCAAGTGAGTTGAGGTTGATCTGAATTCCTTCTACAGCCAAGGTGGTGGAACTGATTAATTTAACTAATATCAAGGACAAGTAGGGTATTAAGTATGTCTTAAATTTAATCAACATCATGTTGTACCATTCCCCACAGCTGGCTCTGACTGTGACTGGATTGCCATACAGTTACCTTTGCCCAGACTCTATTGGTAAAATGGATTTGTTCTGGTTCCTATTACTTCTATGCAAAACATCTCCAGATGTCTCACTGTGCCCCTCCCTTCAAGTCTGTTCTCTTCCCAAAGAAGTTTCCTAGAATACTCAGATTCATATAGTCTTCAGTCACCTTCAGGGACAGAAACACCTTGATCCAATTCCTATTCTTTTTTTCCTTAAGTAGCTGAGGTTAGGGGAGAAGGAGGTGAGGAGATGAGGTGGTATTGAGGCATACAACAGCTTCATGCCAGTAAGAAAGGTACACTGGTTGTTCATGGCACAACTCAATGATCTTTCAATGTGTTCTGACATCCCAAAGCCCATTATGTGTTTTGGAGACTCCTTGACCCTTCCCTCTTCCATCTGCAAAAGAGTGAAAAACTAAGGTGGCATTCAATTGATTTGGTTCAATCTCACCTTACTGTTTAAGCTATAAACATTCACTCACAGATAGGACAGTGGAGGATTCTTACTCTTTCCATCCCTTTATCCACCGCTTGAACCAGAGCATTTATTTCTGGATACCAAGGAGCCTTCTCCCATCTCTTAACCTTATCCACAAAGCATCTTCCTTTTTTTTTTTTTTTTTCCCTTTCCCAAAATGTCATGCCTCCATTAGCATCCCATCTTTGTTGTCAAAAATTGTCACACATTCTAAAGGATGCAAAATTTTATTATTCTTGAGAACTGACAAATTAGCCTGCCACAATTTTATAAACATTATCAGAAGACATGAGACTCCTGGGTCAGAGACAACTTTAATACTCATGGGACAGCAGAAAGTATGACTGGTTCCCCATGATCCCCAAATCCCATGGGAGTGATGCAGAGAGGACCAGGCGAATGTTACACACACAGTGGGTTTATGTCACAGTGGAGGGACGTTAAGCTTAGGAAAACTGTTACAAGGAATCTAGTCTATTAGAAGGGGCAACAAGAAGAGCTACCCAAACTTTGCTATAGAGAAAGGCATTATCTTTATTTTATTGACAGCAAACAAATTTTCCCTTGTTCCAAAAAAGGACAGTATGTCTACCTTCTAAGGTGAGTCAATATATAAACATTCCTGGAAGGCTAGTCTAGAATAAAAGGGGTTTCAGTAAGTCTACTTTTAAGATGTTCAGATAAACAGGTGACCCATGGAAAATTGTCTCTCATAGTACCTAACTCATAGTGATGTTGGAATGGTTATAAGTGATAAAATGAGATAAATTAACTTATAAAGCATACAATTAATGCTGGTTATTATTGTTGTTATGTCATTTATATAGAGGGAGGCTTTTTTAAATAGAGTTAATATAATTTAAAGTCATTTTACTTTATCTCTCTTTTTTTTTTTTTTCTTATGCGTAAGAGATACAACTATATGCACATTTAATCTGTTCAAAGCCAAGATCCAGGTGTGCCTAAAGGACATGAAAATGATATTTAACTCCTAGTATGCAGAAAATTCTAAAGATGGTATAAATGACTAAAAGCAGATCCTTCACTCTTATACTAAGTGGGTTTATGCATTTCAACGAGGTTAGGTATTGCCATAATCAAAGCAGTCTATTTAAATGTTTTAAGTTAATAAATAGATACCATATTATTAACAAATGTTTTGGGTAAGAAAGCAGATCATTTTTTTTAATTGTTCTGTGAGTTTTGGGTGCTGTATTTTGTGAACAGTTAATGTGCTCAGCTGCTAACTGAAGAGTTGGCACCTGGAGGTGCCTCAAAAGAAAGATCTGGCAATCTATTTCTGGAAAACCAGCCATTGAAAACCCTGTGGAAAATAGTTCTTCACTGACATGTTTGGGGTGGCCATGAATTGAACTAGATAAGTTGTAATTGGTACTGGTACTGCTACTGGTATTAGTCTCATTGTGCATTATTAATGTTGGGATTTTCAAAGTTTATCAGATAGTTGGCTAGACTATCTGTCTCTAGCTTGAAACCTCCCCCCCCCCCATAGCTTTATCATAAGACTTAATGTTTGTGGAAGTGAGGTGGGGCAAATGGTACCTGCTTTGGTGATATCACTCCTTACCTGAGCCTTAATATTGTTATTGTTAAAAATTTTTATTATGTACATTTTACACATGCACAAAAATAAAGAAAATAATAAAATACATTTGTTTTACTTATACCCAACCCTAATAATTATCATGACCACTTTTGTTTCATTGTCACATTTATGCCACATCTTTCCCAACTTATTATTTTGAAGCTAATCCTAGAGAAAACATTAGCCTGCTACAATTTTATAAACACTGGCAGAAGACATGAGACTCCTGGGTCAGAGACAACTTTAGTACTCATGGCACAGCAGAAAGTGTGACTAGTTCCCTATTATGCCCAAATCCCATGGAAGTGATACAGAGAGGACCAGGTGGATGTTGCACACACAGTAAACATTTGTAAACATTTCAGTAAATTAAAAACATTTCTCTAACATCTAAGGAATTTTTTTTAAAGATATAGCCACAATGCTTTAATCATACTTAAAAATAACCATAATTTCTCAGTATTATCAAATTCATATTGATTTTTCATGCTTCTCTATTATCTTATAATTTAATTCAATTTTTAAATTTTAGTTTAGTTCAGTTTAATTAATCAATCAGTTAATTAATACCAAACACTAAGTAATTATAGGTAAATTTTAATTGGAGTCCAAATAAGGTCCCTATATGGGGATATAACTCTCATGGGCCTTTTTTTATTCCATTTGGCCCCACTTGCAATTTTTTTGTTGAAGAATCAAGACCTTTTGTTCTGTAGAATCTTCCATATCCTTGATTTTTCTGATTTCATCTCTGTGGTATCATTTATCCTATTTTTCTGTCCCTTATATATATCTCCTGTATCTAAAAGACTGATAGGATTTGAGTTCAGCTTTGCTTTTTCTTTGTTTTGACCAGATGACCTCAAAGGTGTAATGGTGTACTTCCACTACAGGTAACGTTGTCATTGTTAACTGTCCTTGTTGAGTTGACTCATGGTGACTCCATGAATTACAGACTAGAACAGCTCCATAGGGTTTTTTTTTTTGCTATAATCTTTACAGAAATAGATCACCAAATCTTTCTTGCTTGACGCAGCTGCAGGGACATCATTAAGGGAGGGCAGGGAATATGAACTGTACCATGTGTTACTGTCAGGGGGGAACACCAAAATGACTGTGCAGTGCAGTGAATTGCTTAACATGGCCCTCCTAATCATTGTCCTCCATTTTGTGATGTATTATAAATCTTAGCCTGTATACCTGTTTTGGATGATATGTATCTTGAGTCCTGCCTTGCTGGAGAGTATGACTCAAGTCATCTCCCATTTTTGATGTATTGTAAATCCCATTTTCTATGCCTGTTTAACATGGACTATATCGTGAGTCCCACTTTGCTGGAGGATGTGATTCAAGTCACCACCCTTAGCTTCCTTGAGGTCATATATGTAAATGTTCTGGGAAAGTTTGCTCTCTTGTTCCCATTCGGTGTTTGGTTCATCATCCTCTCACCTCTGGACTCGAGACAGCAGCCATTATCTGACCTGTTAATTTGGGTTTGCCAACCCCTGCAACCATGTGACTTGTAAGAATCCTCTAGACCTACCCACAGACCTGGACTTGCCAGCCTGCCAGCCTCCCGGCCTCTACCACCACCACGTGAGCTGTCTCCTTGGGAGTTTGTGAGTTCTGTGAGACATTATTAGTGAACTACCGAACCCTAGGATGGGAGGGAGATTCTTGAAGGGAGGAAGAGGAGATGATGTCAGAGATGATGGAGTTGCATGGCAGTTTGGAAAAGTTGGACATTTGGTATGTCTGTTACCTTGGCCTCATAGGGACTGGCCTTGTGCTGATTTTTCTAAGAGAAATTATTCAAGCAGACTATCTATAAAATTTTGGGGGATTGTTTCAGCATGAATTTACTTTTTTTTTTTTAACAGAAATATTCCTGTAGTTAGTTATAACAACAAAACATTTTTGCATAAGCCCAGTTTATATGTATAAATATACATAGAAAGCTACAACTCCATGCTAATTTACTTTTTCAACCTTCTTACTCGTTCTGGTCAGAGCTGTCATTATTACCCAATTACATGTGAATCATGTGGTGGTGCCTCACATACTACAAGCACATAGTCTTGTTTTCATTGTTGTTGTTGTTGTTATGTGCCGTCGAGTCGGCCCCGACTCATAGCGACCCCTCCTTGGGTTTCCGAGGCAGTATCACTACGGAAGTAGATTGCCCCATCTTCCTTCCAAGGAGTGGCTGGTGGGTTTGAACCGCCAGCCTTCTGGTTAGCAGTCAAGTGCCTTAGCCACTATGTTACCAGAGCTCCTAGTGCCAGTGTTTTATAGTCACTAATTTTGTCAAATCTTGTGGTGTTTTAGGTACAATATTGTGGTAACTAGTATTTGTGAAGTTATACCAATGACTTCTTTGAGAATGAAATAGTAATTAAAGGCAAAGAAGAACAATCAAAGCAGTCTTCTGCTCAGTTACTAATAATGTTGTCAACTAACAATGTTGTAGTTCCATGCAGAAAGATTTTATAAAACTATTTTGTTGTTTGTATTCATATAGCCTATGAAATACTATGTTTAAGCAATTTTCAATTATATTTATAGTATATTATTGTATGATTAAAATTGATAGTAAGCATTTCCATGGTCTTGGTCTGGTAGCAGAGGAGGTCCATGGGGATGGATCTAGTATTTCATAAGGGCTTACAACATGGAGTTATTCTAAATTTATTATTTTCATCAAGAAAAACTTCCCCTCATCAACTATTTGTTGCCCCGGATGTTGTTGTTGTTATGTGCCGTAGAGTTGGACCCAACTTATAGCGACCCCTCCTTGGGTTTCTGAGGCAGTATCACTATGGAAGTAGATTGATTGCCCCATCTTCCTTCTGAGGAGTGGCTGGTGGGTTTGAACCACCAGCCTACAGGTTAGCAGTCAAGTGTCTTAGGCACTATGCCACCAGAGCTCCTATTGCCCGGGATAGTGATATTGATTCTACAGGGAAGGCAGGATAATTGCTTACATAGGAATCACTGGATGGCACAAATACTTAAGCACTCAACTACTAGCCGAAAGACTTGTTGTTCAAACACACCCACAGGCATCTTAGAAGACAGGCTTGCAATCTGCTTTAGAAAAGTCACAGTCTTCAAAACCCTATAGAACTGTTCGGCACTGCATACCTGGGGTTACCATGAGTTGGAATCGACTTTAGGGCCACTAACCACAACTACAACAACCCTTTAAATTACCATTTCTCATTTTAATATATAAAATGACATAATAATAAATTTAGGTAGTAAGAGTTTATTTAGACTGGCTCCTAAGTCTTTTGATAAGAACTTTTTGCTTTCTTGTGTGACATGAAATCCATGCTCATTTTGTTCATTTCCTTCCCCAGATCTGGAATCAGCCATTGCTCTAAGAAGTCTTATGTCCTTTCGTGGGAAATAGTATTTATAGGGAACATGATGACATTTTGAAGGGGAGAAAAGGAGCATTCAAAAAGAGGCATTCCAGGAAGGCAATAAAATGCTGGATAATGTTAATGTAGACAAGGGAAAACAGTAACAAAAGAGATGTTGGAAGAATGTCCTTTTTCCACTATATCTAAAAGAGCACAAAGAAGATTCAAGCCAAATTCCATCTATTGCTTCCGATAGGAGAACCTAATAGTAACTGGTTACCTAAGTATGCTTTATAAGATCAGGATTTTTAATATTGTTATTAAAAAAGGCTAATAAGTACCCCTTTTGAAAACTGGATTTGCTTTGGTAAGATGTTTAAAAAATTGAGTGTGGGTTATTCTTATATATTTTTTTTATTCTTTTAGCATCATTACCACTATTTATTTCCAGTACATTTTCATTGCCCTAAATAGAAACTCTGTACCCATTCTCTCCCTATTCCCCTACCCCCATCCCATGGTAATTTCTAATCTACTTTCTATCTCCATGCACTTAACCTATTCTAGATATTTCTCTGAGTATGGTTTTTCAATGATGGTAATGTTTTAATAATATTCTTCTTCATTTTTCTTATGTACACTTATTTTAACTGCTTGTTCTATGTAGTCTGTTTTAAGTTTAGTACTATTATTTGATCTGTTGCTTTGAGTTAGAGTCTAAGGAAATAGCTAAAACCAGCATAGACATTCTCCTCTGTGATCCCAGTGATGGGACAGTGCTGCATTTGGTGATCTGCAATCACAGAGCCTGTGGATGGGCAGCTTCTGGTGTGGACAAGCATTTTGATGAGGCTCCCATGACAAATCTAATGGAAGGCTTTGGCTAGCTGATGCGTGGCTGGCCTCCTGCCCTCATTTAATACAGAATGCATTCCTCATTCCACATACCATAGTCTATTTATGGATTCTGCTCAGACCAGCCCAGAAAATAAAATATATTTTTGGCTTATTTAATAAAACTGGACACATAGGACAAGAAGGGAAAGAATTACTCAAAGTCACATTTTAGCATACAGATGGTAACTATAGGAGGTGTTAGTGGCAAAAAAAAAAAAAATAGGTTGATCAGGATGATTTGCTCGAGTGAATTTTGATTTTGTTTCCAGCAGACCTCCTCACATGGCATTGTTTATGCAAATAGACCCTCTTTTCAGAAACCGTCTGGCTTCAGAAAACCCCTGTCAGTAGAGCATAAAAGCTAAGTTGTACAGCAGCAGTCAGCAGACCTGAAAGGCCAGCTGAATGGAGCAATAGAGGCAATATACAGGCAGGCAAGCAAACAGAGAGTCCATTCTTCTCTGGGCACCAATGTGTAGAAAAGACAGTGAACCCCAGAGGAAGAAAGAAAAGGCCTGGGGGAAAAGGGGTAGTCATCTTTCTTCTGGAGAGGAAAAAACCCAAGGAACAGTAGTCCAGGATTTATCCACAAGTGTTTGGGGAAGATAAGATCATATTTAGCACTTCCTACTATATTATTTTCAGTGGGTCAGATATATACATTTTTTTTTCTTTCCCTCTATCTTTTGTTCCTCTCAAATAGGAGTTAGAGAAAGAAAGTAATAATGTCATACTTAAAATAATAAAAACAAGTTTTTGCCTCCATTTTCCTTTTTATTTGTATCCTGATGAGCATTTCTTATAGGAACAAATGGATATATTTTATTAACATTGATGGCAGAGGTAAAATGGGAAACCTGAGATTTTTACTTTGTTATCTGTTTTTTCCTGGATAGTGTGCTGGGTACAAAGAGCTGGAAATCTCCATTTCTTTGTAGTTTGCTTGTATTTACATGTGTTTATATGCACAAATAAATAGATAGAGCTGTCTATATATACTGTTATATATATTGTGTGTACACTATTCACGGACTCTTCTCAAAATATAAGTATTACACTAAGCATAATGACTTTATAAATCAACCAGCAAGGAACAAAGAATCATATAAATTCTGAAATATATTTTTTTTCCTGTGGAAGACGATTTTATTTTCCACCTACTAAAAATATGGATCTTTCCACAGAATTTTCTTGAGAGGTGAAAGTCAGAAAATCAGAGATTGTAAAGGAATTTATCAATAGATTGAATAACAATTGATTAAATTTTCCTTTGCATCATTTATTATCATTCAGTTTAAAAGAGAGTCCAGACTTTCATTTTTTCCCATTTGAATGAATTTCTTTTCTTAACAGAACACATCAGTATATGTAATGACCTAGACTGCAGGATGTGATATACTTCTGTATAAATGCAGAAAATACTGACTGTCCAATAATGAATATATATTTTCTACTTCAACATAGGATAGTGATTATTGTATCTATTCTGACTTTGGCTTTTGGAGTATTATTATTATTATTATTATTGTTTTAACCAGGGTAACAAACCATCCATTTTGATCTGGGGAAAAATAAAACCATAGGCCAATGCTACATAAGGTAAATGAATAATGTATTTTTAATTTTAATAATTCTGCCTCTCTTGCTTCTGCTGCCTCTTAAAGTGATGAACAACTTGCAGAAGTCTTTTTTTTTTTTTTTTTCTTTTCAGGGTATTGGGTGATAACAACCAGGAACTTCAAACAGCTTGCTTTGTGGGGTTTGCAAATATCTGGTCATTATGTTCACCTCAGAACCACATCTTTTTGAACTTTGCAACCTTAAAAAAAAAAAAAAAAGCAAAGAAAGAAGATAGGGCCATCATCTGCATTTCATAGACCTCGCCTCTTTTCCAAATGTTACTGCCTTTTCTGTTCTTTATTGCCTTTAAGAATAGCAACAGAGATTTTAGGAGGAATCTTGGGGGCTCTTATCAAAGGGTTATTTTCCACCTGTCATCAGTTTGGGTTTTGCATATCAATAAAAAATTAATAAACTAATTTCAGGCATATATGACATGGTTAATGTGGATAGCCTATTGTTCGGAGAGAAATAGTATATTCTTATCAGTGGATTTAAACAGCTATTCATCATTTCTAAAGGGCAATTATTTAGAATCCATTAAACTGGAATTCGTAATACCCCTGCATACTGAATTTTAAATAGAAATCTGTATTTAGATGAAGGAATACATTAGTATAAGTCATTAGAGCACTGAAAATCCATGACTTGTTCATTTTTCACTTTTTTTTTTCCCAGATAAGATGAAGCGCCAGGGATGTTGGTCCTTTAATAAAATCAAACAAAGAAGGAAACCATGCAGTCTTTTTGGTAACACTGCTATGGATAATGTTAAGTTCTTCTTCTTTTTCTTCTTCTTTTATTTTCATGTTCTAGTTTTTTCTAATTATTATTAAAATTAATCATCCCATGGCATTATTCCCCCAAACCCAGTAATCAACAGAGAATGTCTGACTCAGAAATGGTGGCAAATCTCTCTGCACATATACATTTCCTGCCTACTTGGACATCTGCATCCTGAAAGTTATGGATTAAGGTGTACATGAAAGCTAAAGATAGATGTTGCTGTTGTTATGTACCTTGGAGTCAGACCTGACTCATAGCAACCCCTCCTTGGATTTTCGAGGTGGTATTACTATGGAAGTAGATTGCCCAACCTTCCTTCCGAGGAGTGGCTGGTGGGTTTGAACTCTCAGCCTTCTGTTTAGCAGTCAAGTGGCTTAGGCACTATGCTACCAGAGCTCCTAAAGATAGATGTGTGTGGACAATTAGACAACTTCAGACAGGCTAGAGAGAACTCAGCTTCAGTTAATAAATGGTTAAATTATAGATCATTTAAAAATAAATGTGGGCCCAATAATTTTAAATACTGTGAAAATAATAGCTATTAAAACAAACAAACAAACAAAAAAAACCATTGCCATTGAGTTGATTCTGACTTATAGCAACTCTCATTGGGTTTCCAAGGCTGCAAATCTTTGCAGAAGCAGATTGTCTCATTTTCCTCCCACAGAGAAACTTAAGGGTTTGAACTACTGACCTTCCAGTTAGCAGCTATATGGCATACGCACTATGCCCAGAGCTCCTTATATCTGCTATTAGATTTGTTTTCATATGTGTGACTGAAACATTTATAATTATGATTATATGTGTGAAAAGTGTTGCTTTGATAACCGTAAAAGGTAGAGGAAAGCTGATCACGAGACATCCTACCAAACTAATATGCAAATTTTACATTATTAAAGTGTTTAATGTCACCTTTCTCCTCATAAACTATGCTAAGTCAATTACAATCCAACCTGAGTTAAACTAAATGCCAACTCCAAATTACTGTGGAGTGATATTAGAAACTTTTCTGTGTATCATCTCTACCATATTCTTTCAACTTGGACTTCAGTTGATATTTATGTTCTAGTTATTCTGATTTCTTTAGGAGATGCATTTGACAATGTGAAAATTATAAACCCATAGCTATGAAAAATGAAGATATAGAAGGTCTCACCAAAGTATTCTAAATAAAACTTTTTACTAGCATTCCCCCACCCCATTCACACCTCTCCAATATATTCCCCTATTACATGCAAGTCTCAATGAGGCAACCAAGTGGAAAGGCAAAAAATGAATAAAGAACTAATAGTCATACACACCACATGTGTTGATATGTGCTGGCAATAAACCAGATTTCTAAAAAACAGCATATGGCCCTATGACTTGCAGCCTAGTTGGAATGGTGTGAACACAGTCTGCTCCAGCATCCATACTGTTAACACTTTTTTATTTTGGACAAGAAATTAGATTTTAAACACGTGCATTAACATGTGCATCTGCTTGAATGCAGTGCACACACAAGCACGCACACAATGCCATCATACACCTTCCATCAGCCTACAGGATATACCAGCACACTTAGGAACTGGGTGATGTTGATTTATAGGCAATGTTTACAAAAGTTCAAAAGACCATAAGTCATTGAGTTACACTTTGAAAATTTTGATATTATACAGTCATATCAAAAATGAACAACAATATGCTTAAGCATCTAAGGCAAAGGGAAATACAGCCAAGCACTGGAGAT
>NW_006921599.1:23584772-23600200 GCF_000298275.1 Orycteropus afer afer
ATATAGTGTGTGTGTGTGTGTACGTATGTAAAGTGGTAAGCAGATGACTATAACAACTGTTCTGTGAGTCCTAAGGATGCAATCAAGCTGAATAGCACTTGTAAACCCACTTTGATTAATGGATTTTGGAAGGGTTGTCTTCACTGAAAGCTAAGGTTTCTAGTACTATTTTCATTCTTATTTCCCAACATTGTGTGGATGGTCTTTGTCCAAAGCATAAGCATGTACCTCACCTAAACAGAAGTAGTTTTGGTATGTATTACATGGAGCCAAGGAATCACACAAATCATATAGCTCAGTCAAGTCTCCAAAATAGAGTGAAAGTGGACTTGGAGATATAAGGTCTGGTGGTGAGTTTTGGAGCATGAAAGATGGGGGTAGGCAGGATAAGAAACTACTCCGAGGCTGTGAAGAAGATTTTTGGATTTTGATTAATCAGAAGAACCCAAGAAATCATGATTATACCTCTCTCTTACAAGAATGCAATTTGGAACTATCAAGTCTAATTTTTCCAGTGAGAATTATGTGAATATTATATAAACAACTTTTTTTTGGAAATTTATAGTAACAGTATCAGTAGAATTGAGAACATCAACATCATGTTATCAAATAATTAGAATAGAATATCAACATCTAAATCCAGCTGAGTTAAGTAGTATGGAGGGAATGGGAATTTGACGAAAATAAAGAATTAGTTGTAGTTCACTAACTTTTATCTGATGGAACTTGTTATCTACATATCGTAAAAAATTTGTTTAATTCCAGTCTGCCCTATTTTAATAGAAATACAATGTTTTGTCATCTGATTTGTTAAAATACAGAATACAAAAGACAGTTTCAGATGATTTATACTTTATAAATGTTTATGGAAAGGGATTTGAAATCTTATTCTTTAGAAGTTAAAGGCATACCATATATAAGGAGAATGTATGGTAACCACTCATTACCATTAGGCTCTATGGTTGGAGTGCATTGGGAAATTAATTGTGAGAGAGTGATTTGGTAGCTTGACAAGAAATTTGGACCTAAGCAAACTAAGTAGATAAACAACATCTTTCCATTCTCTAACCTCCCTTTCTGGACTCTTGTCTCTATATTTTCTTTGTTTTTCTTCTAAACCCAAGAACTCACTGCCCTGATGCTACTATTTGGATACACAAAATTTCTCATTTTGCTTATCTAAGCTTGCCTTCACATGAAGTGGCCTTTTCTGCCTTCCCATTGAGGGCATAAGTATCTGAATGGAAATGCTTATGCCCTTAGTGAGATTTATCCCAGCTGGGTACAAGCAACCTGATTAAATCATTTCACTTTAAGGAACTAATGACCACCTATTTACTTTTTCCAAAGATATTTTCACTTTGAAAGAGGAAAATGATTAACATAAATGAGTCTTTTATTAATAGAAATTTAGACAGTGTGCATTGCAAAGACTTGGGAGACATTTTGAAGGAGATAGTACTTTAAATTATTTATTGTATTCTACAATTTGTGGTGCAAACTGTTAATGTGCTTCCTGCTAACCTAAAGGTGAGTGGTTCAAATCTACCCTGAGGCACCTTGGAAGAAAGGCCTGGCAATCTACTTCTGAAAAATCAGCCACTGAAAACTCTATGGAGTTTTCAGAACTATGGAGTATAGTTCTACTCTGACAAAATGAAGTCACTATGAGTTGGAATACATGTAAAATATATATTTTTTTAACAATTAAGCAATAGCCTACCTTATCATTTTAATAGGGCAACTGTAGTTCTTCATTATGATCCCTTGTTGGGGAGATACTGTATTGTGAAGATGCTAGACCATTTAAGACAGGTATTGTGGTGTAGTAAATTCCATTGTGTGGCTTTTTTAGCCATAAGTTTTTGTAAACTCCCTGGTGGAATTTGCCATGAGCAACTGAGTAGCTGCTGATTGTTAAAGTTATCCACCTGGTGTATTTCTGTTGGGTGCAGCATGAAGCAATTTCTGGGACGTTCTCTCTCTCTCTCAGGTGTATAGAATTCTCATGTTGGGATTGGTTAGTGGTCACTCTGCCAGGCTCAAAAGGAGCCTTTCTAGAGGCAGAAGGGGGTCTCTCTGACTGCTGGCTGAGAAAGACATGCTACTGAGAGACACATGCTCCTGTGAGACATGTGCTCCTGAGAGAGAGACACTGAGAGACACACACTGCTTGGAGAGAGACTGAGAGAGACTGTTGGCTAAGAGATGGTGGGCTGAGACTGAGAATTGTTCCTGAACTCGAATTGTAGCCTGGTGCTTCCCTAATAAACCCCATAATCTGTGAGTTCTGTGTGGCCACTGCAGTGCATTATCGAACCCAGCAGAGAGGTAGTGGATGCTGCAGGAGGAAGAGTTGGTGTCAGGGTTGATGAAAGTGCTAGAGGGAGGCAGCATGTCTGACCTCACAAGAATAGTCCTTGGCCTATTGATGGCGATTCTCTCTTCCTCTTGTGGGGTTAGAGGAGGTCAGAAGATGCGGCCTCATTGTCCCTTAAGCAGGTACTTAGATTCATATTTAATGTTGATATAATTTTTAGAGGAAAAGTAAAACATGTAGGCTTTGTAGAAAGGTAGCACCAGGGTAAAATCTTGAATTCATCCCACAGGACAATATGGAACTAATTACCTAACTTAACAGAGTCTCATGATACTCTGTGTAAAAATGAAAATTAAATGACAAAACATGTATAAAGTGGCACAGTGCCTAACCTTCATTCACTAAAAAATATTTATTGAGTGCCTACTATGGCACAAGAACATTATACATGCTCAGCATAAATTGGGTATTTCCTTTGTTTGTTGGCAAAAACACACACATACAAAATATTCAAGAGTATGCCATTCGTTATTATAGTTCAGAGATACAAATGATAAATTATGAATAAAAAATTATGCTCAGCAAAATACAACTGTGACCAATTAGATTGCTGTTAATTTTTCCTTGCCATGATAATTCCAGCTTTGTACATTGATCAGACTTAGTCTTTAATCCTTTATCTTAAATACAAAAAAAATTTCACTTGAAATTTACTCTGGAGAAAAAGTACTTTTATTATTTTTATTAAAGAAGTATCTTATATAGATAGTATAGGAACTGGAAAACTTTACTACTCCAACTTGTAGAACAAATAGAATTATGTTTTTGAAAATAAGTTTGTTCAGCTCAATCAATTGTTTCTTTGCATTCCGTATGAAGACAGTTTAGAAGCTAGAATTATCTTGCTTCCTAAATAAGATGTGATATATAAAGGTAAAGAATGTTAAAGGTCATGGTTTAGATTTACCCATAAGCTTCTATCAATAATTAAGCTCTGAAAACCTTCTAGCTAACAATTCTTTTCTGTTTTCAAAGGTTAATTGCAGAGTTTTTCTGTGTGTTTCCATCCTTTGAGTAAATATTCCATTAGCAAATTAGTTAGCTAGCTCAATGTATCTGATTATTTGTGTCTGCTTGCTAGTTGTAAAGTCCTTCTGCAATGTCTGGGCACATACAATGTGTCCATTGTCTGGTGTTATGATGATATTGAATCTGGTTTGTGTTATCCAAAAAAAGTTACATAGTTCAACCAACTAATTCCTTATCATGTCTTTTATCTTTTTAGTCTGACTGTTTGTCCTGCCTTCTCATTTATATATTAGTTTTAAAAAGGGATTATCAGTGAGGCTTATGAATCAGAATCATATCTGTAGTTTTCTCAAGCCTTTTGGATCTAGGCTAAGATTGATCTGTTACTAACTATTTGGGTTTGGGTTGACATTAGTCAAATCATTTCACGTCTTTTTCTCTTTTCTGCTTCTGTTTAATTATTTCTGCTTCTCAAACTATTAAGGCTTTTCAACCTATATGAATATGATTTGAAAAAATAACAAAATGTTGCCCAGTCCTGCATCATCCTCATGATCTTTGCTCTGTTTGAATCCAGTGATACAATAATCTGTTCTGATCCAAAAGATTTTGAACTGGCTAATTTTCAGAAGTATATTACCAGGCCTTTCTTCCTAGTCTGTTTTGGTCTGGAAGTACCACTGAAACCTGTCCACCGTGGGTGACCCTGCTGGTATTTGAAATATCAGTGATATAGCTTACAGTATCACAGTAATGTTCAAGCCACCACCATATGACAAACTGACAGATGGGTGGTGGTAATAAGTAATAAAATCAAACCAAACCCATTGTGAGCAAAACCCTTTGTGGGCAAATTGATTCTGACTCATAGCAAACCCTATAAGACAAAGTAGAAATGACCTGTAGGGTTTCCTAGACGGTAGTCTTTAAGAAGGAGTTCTGGTAGCATAGTGCCTAAGGCACTTTACTGCTAACCAGAAGGCTGGTCATTCAAACCCACCAGCCACTCCTCAGAAGGAAGGTTGGGCAATCTACTTCCGTAGTGATACTGCCTCAGGAAACCCAAGGAGGGGTCGCTATGAGTCAAGTCCAACTCGATGGCACATAACAACAATAACAACAGAAGTCTTTAAGAGAGCGGACTGCCAAGTCTTTTCTCCCATGGAGCAGTTGGTGGGTTCAAACCACAGATCTTTCAGCTAGCAGCTGAACACTTAACTCCTGAGTCATCAGGGCTCTTTACCTGTAGATTGTCTAATTTTTACAATAATCATGCATTATGAGCATTGGTGTCTCTATTTTACAGAAGAGAAAATAGAGACTAAAAATTTAGATCAACTACTTTTTTAAAATCTAATCGATTGAAAGTGCCAGAGCTGTGAGCTACGAATCATGTCCAGATCCAAGGCTGTCTAAAACCTGTGTGGTTCATTTTAACTACACCACACTATCTCTAGTATTAACATGTTTTTATGACATATAAACAATTTAAAAATGAATTCTTATGTTCTGTGAATTATAATGTTAATTGAAAGTAAATGAATAGACAGCTATTATTTTCCAGCTAGAATTTTAAGTTTGAGGACTTTAAAGAGAATAAGATGAAATTAAGCTCTCTGTCGATTTAGAGAAATGTCCTATAATCAGGTGGAAGATGAATAAAATATACATCAATTAACCAGGCCAAAAAGAATTTAAAAATCAAAAGAGTAAATTTTCTTGTGCAGAGTCACAGGTTAATTTTTATTTAATATTATTATCAAAAGGGACAGAATAAGCTACCTCTATAATACGTGTAACTTGGACAATAGAAGACAATAATAGAAGGTGACATTACGTGATTTAAACCACAAGTGTTTTAGACTTCAGAAAATTCTCTCTTCTGCATGAAATGATTCTTGTCTCTTCCCGCACTGAATAGTTTCACCGTGGATAAAAACAAACAAAGCAAAACCAATATAGAGGACAACGTTGAGTGGCATACTGTGATTGGCTCCTAGACATCTTCTTTGAAAGTTTTCTTACTGAATTTTCTTATGATTATGAATGGACATTTTGAGAAAGTGACAGAGTTGCTGGAACTTAGGTATTTGCTCATCAGCATATAATTTTGTTCGATCGTTCTTCATTTCTACCATTCATATGCCAGTTTTTGTTCATATGGTAGTTTTTGTGGGGCTGTGATGGTAAATGCTATGCCATCAGTATTTCAAACACTGGTAGGGTCACTGTTGGTGGACAGGTTTCAGTAAAGTTTTCAGACTAAAACTGACTAGGAAGAAAGGCATGGTGATCTACTTCATGAATATCCTATGGATCACAACAGATTACATTCTGATACAGTGCTGGATGATAAGCCCCCAGGTTAGAAGGTAACTGTGACAGGTGGAGCTGTTTGTCAACTTGGCTGGACCACAGTTCTGTGTGGTTTAAGCAATTGTGATGTGGGTTGTTCCCATGATGGGATCAGATGTATACGTTTTGAGCACCCAATCCATTGAAAGGGAGTTTCTCTAGGGGTGTGGCCTGCTTCCAGTACATTTATGGACATCCTGGGAAAAGAGACTCTCTTCTGTGGAGCAGGATCCTATTGTGCTGCCTACAACTGTCCATGAGTGAACAATCCACCATTCAGCCTGGAGATCTTAGATTCATCATTTGTTGGAGTCAACAGTCAGTACTGTCTGCCAACCTTGAGCTTTTCAGCCCCTGCAGCTGTTTGTGTCTGGAAAAGCCTTCAGCTTGACATTTGATCCAAGAATTTGGGACTTGCCAACTTTCTATAAGTGTGTGAACCATTTTCCTAAGATAAATTTCTCTTTCTCCCTCTCTCTTTATAAGCTTTAGTGGTTTTGCTTCTCTAGAGAACCCTGCCTAACACAGTACCCAACAATGGACTCAAACATTCCAACAATCATAAAGATGATGCAAGAGCTGACAATGTTTCATTCTGTTGTACATGGGGACACCATGAGTTGGAGCCAGTTTGATGACAACTAACGATGGCAATAATTCTCCATTTGGAGAACAGTTCACTATATGCTTCAAGCATATAAGGTTATTCACTCATATCCAAGCTTGGGGTTGAAGCTTCTGTAGCTCTTATCTTTTTCTTAACTTCAAACATAAATATGCATATATGAGGTGGACAGTGTCCTCATGTACATGTGAAATGACTATTCGATAATTCAGTCATAAATCATATTCCGTTGTCCTAAAAGTAAAGCTTCTACTATCAATTTAATTATGAATGTGATTTATTTTGTCCTTATGAGACAAATAACTTTTTTAAAAAATCACAGAAACACTTGCTAAGGTATTCACCATTAACAAAGAATTAATATTCTCATAAATAATAGTAACTATATCGAGAAATAGAAAAATATGAAATTCTGGAGCTCATCCTTCATTGCTATATTTTCAGACTACATATTACTCTCATCATTTTAATTATCTTAGTCATTCATTGGAAGGTATCTCCCCCTTGATTTATAACATGATGGCCAAGATATCAGCCTTCTAAATTCCAAGCACAAATATCCATGTTCATATTCGCAACGCAAAATTACTTTTATCTCCCCCATCTCTCCTCTACTTTTACCTTCTAACAATATTTATTTGTCACAAAGGCCACTTCATCCATAAAAACTTCTGTTGTCTTCCTGGTCAGAAATAATTTTTCTCTAAACATTCTATTGTTACATGACACTCAAAATATTAACCACATGCTGCCATGGTTTATAGTGATGTGCTGGCTTCATAGTGCTCCTTTATTAAGTTCTAAGCTACTTAACTTTAGATGGCAAGTCATTTTCACTTGCATGTCACCTTTCATTGACTGGCTCTGGGCACTTGAGGCACAGCATTGAAAAGGATCCTAAGGCCCTGTTCTGGCTCATTGTGGGGTAGGGGGAATATACCCTTATTGAATAGAAATGTTGGCTACATGCAAGATGAGATTTTCTGCTTCTTGTACTTCAAAGAAGGATCATGTTTTATTTGTTTATTTCCAACAGCACCTGGCAAAGAGACATATGTCTATTTTCTGTAGGACTCTGTAATGAGCTTCAACATACAAATACCACAGTCCATCAAGACCTGGTGTTTTGAATTGTGTCCCTCCCAAAATTATGTTGGAGTCTTAACCCTCACTACCTATAAAACCAAACTCACTGCTGTTAAATAAGATCTGACTCATAGCAACCCAACCTTGGGTTTCCGAGGCAGTATCACTATGGAAGTAGATTGCCCAACCTTCCTTCTGAGGAATAGCTGGGGGATTTGAAGCACCAGCCTTCTGGTTAGCAGTCAAATGCCTTATGCACCAGAGCTCCTTCACTACCTATAGATATGACTTTATTTGGAAATAGGGTCTTTGCAGACATAATCACATAAGGTAAAATCATACTGGAGTAGGGTGAACTCTAATCCAATATGAATAATGTCCATAGAAGAAGAGAAGAGACACAGAGACAGGTTCATAGAAAGTGGCTACATGAATGTGGAGGCAGAGCCTGAACAGCTCTTGTCACAAACCAAAAATAGTCTGGGACCACCAGAAGTTAGAAGTAAGGAGGAATCCTCCTCTAGACCCTCCAGAAAGAACATGTCCCATTGACACCTTGATTTCAGACTTCTGTCCTCTAGAACTGCAACAGAATTATTTTCTGAAATTTTCAGCCACCCAGTTTGTAGTACTTTGCTACAACACCTTGAGGAAACTAATACATGTACTATCCAAACTAGCAACACATACCTGATCTTTTTCTCATGGAATTCTAGGCCTGTCATCCTTAATTCTGACTCAATCATCTTCATTTTGACCTCCTTGGGTTCCTGATTTTCTTGGCTTTGCGTTGTGGTTCCTCTACTTGGTTTGCCCTCTTTGGGGCTAAAAACTGGTTTTAAATTGCCATTAGAAAAAAACTTGCAAATGGATTTTTTGCTTATTTTTCAAGCTGTGATTATAAGCAGAGTAGCCACCTTTGCTCCCATCTCAGAGATCTGAGACTTCAGAGACACTGTTATGTTTCACAGGCTGGGGCTGCAGTCCTCGACCTCATCACCTCCAGTCATTCAAGGAGGAGGAGAACTTGAACAAAACAGGCTATGCATGAATACTGCAGGGTAGATGTTTTAATCAGTTAATGTTTAAATGTATGTATATATTATGGGGACCCATATGCTGTACAAAGTTACCCTACTTTTTGAGAACAATGTAATACTTTATACTTGAGTTATTATATAAAATTAATGAAAACATTGGATCATAGGCCTGTCTACACATTTTTAAGTGAAATATTTTGTACTGAGAAAAAACTGAGCTGACCCTGAAATCTGTGGTTTTGAAAAACACTTAGATATACTGTTTCAAGGAACAATTTGACCTTCACAAGAGTAAAAGACCTCATTTTTTTCTGCTTTTATGTTTCGTTTTGATGATAGCCATTTCTTTTTCTTTATTATTTATTTATTTTTTTGGGGGGGATTGCAGAATGTTTTTGGAATAAAATGTAACCAGTAAAGAAAAAAAAAAAAAAAAAAAGCATCAGATGCACATAAATTGTTCAGGATTAAAAAACTTAAAACAGAATATAGTGTTTATTTTTTGGTTTTGTTTTGACATTTCATAGTCTTTCACAAGTGAGGTTACAACTGTACTGTATTTTCAACCACCAGAACTTGTTGATTGAGAAGAAAATAATTCATCCGTGAGGCTTGAGATATTTTGTAGGGCACCATATGCTCTGGGATTGGGCATTAGTGGAGCATGGCAGGCTGGTATATCTGTCAGTTTGTTGGAAGTTGTGGAAATGAGGAGGGTAGAAACAAGGGTTTTCTAAACAAGGGTTTTCTAAACAAGAGGGACAATATTTATAAATTGGGAAAGCAGATGGGTATTAGAGTTCCAAGCGTATAAGAGAATCCTATTACCAAAAAAATATATTAAAAGCAAAAATGTATGAGGAAATAAAATAATATTCTAGTATGAAAATGTTTTAAAGTTTAGGGTATTAGCTTAGTCAAATGGAGACAGAGAGCTTCCACTTACATGAGATTTTTGTTGTTGTTGTTGTTGTTGTTAGGTGTCCTTGAGTTGTCTCTGACTCATAGAGACGCTACTTACAACTGAATGAAACACAGCCTGGTCCTGTGTCAGCCCCTTGATCCTTGCTATACTGGAGCCCATTATTGCAGCTACTGTATCAATCCATCTTGCTGAGGCTTTCCCCTTTTTCATTGATTCTCCACTTTACCAAGCATGATATCTTTCTTCAGGGAATGGTCCCTTCTGAAAACACGACCAAATTAGGTGAGATGAAGTCTGGCCACTCTCACATCTAAGCAGCTGAACTTCTTCAAGGACAGATTTAATAGTCCTTTTAGCAATCCATGGTACTTTTAGTATTCTTTACCAACAACACATCTCAAAAGTATCAACTCTTCTTTCGTCTTCCTTATTCATTGTCCACATGAGATTTAGGTAGATAAAAATACTAGAATCCAGTAATTTGGAGTTGGATGTGGGATCAAGGAGCAGTGGTCTGTAACCCATAAGGGATTAAGGGACAAAGATCTTGTTGTTGTTGTTAAGTGCCATTGAGTTGGCTCTGACTCACAGTGACCCTATATACAACAGAATGAAACACTGCCCTGTCCTGTGCCTGTCACAATCCTTGATATACCTGAGCTCATCATTGCAGCCATTGTGCCAATCCATTTCATTGAAGGTCTTCCCCGTTTTTATTGACCCTCCACTTTACCAAGCACAATATCCTTCTCCAGGGAATGGTCTCTTCTGACAGCATCACCAAAGTTGGTGAGATGAAGTTTAGCCATTCTTGTTCCTAAGGAGCATTATGGCTGCACTTCTTCCAGGACAGATTTGTTAGTTCTTCTGGCAGTCCATGGTACTTTCACTATTCTTCACCAACACCACAATTCAAAAGCATCAACCCTTCTTTGGTATTCCTTATTCATTGTCCAGATTTCACATGCATATGAGCTGATTGAAAATATTATGGCTTGAATTAGGCATACCTTAGTCTTCAAAGAGACATCTTCACTCCTCAGCACTTTAAAGAGGTATTTTTTCAACAAATTTTCCCAGTGCAATGATTTCTTGACTGCTGCTTCCATTGGTGTTAATTGTGGAAACAAGTAATATGAAATCTTTGACAACTTCAATCTTTTATCCATTTATCGTTTTCTTGCTTATTGGTCCAGTTGTGAAGATTTTCGTTTTCTTTATGTTGAGGTGTAATCCATACTGCAGATTGTAGTCTTTAATCTTTATCAGTAAGTGCTTCAAGTCATCTTCACTTTCAGCAAGCAAAATTGTGTCGTCTGCATATCGCAGGTTGTTAATGAGTCTTCCTGCAATCCTGATGCTGTGTTCTTCTTCATATAGTCCAGCTTCTCCTATTACTTGCTCAGCATACATATTGAATAAGTATAGTAAAAGGACACAGTCCTGACACTCTCTTTTCCTGATTTTAAACCCTGCAGTATATCCTTGTTCTGTTTGAATGACTGTCTGACTGTCTCCTGGTCTATGTATAGGTTCCTCATGAGCACAACTAAGTGTTATTGGAATTCCCATTCTTCTCTATGTCATCCATAGTTTGTTATGATCCACACAATAAAACACAAGTAAACATCTTTCTGGTATTCTTTGCTTTCAGCCAAGATCCATCTGACATCAGCAATGATATCCCTTGTTCCACATCTTTTTCTAAATCCAACTTGCTTTTCCAGAAGTTCTCTCTCAATATACTTCTGCAACCATACTTTAATTATTTTCAGCAAGATTTTACTTGCATGTGATATTAATGATATTGTTCAATAATTTCCACATTCTGTGGGATCACCTTTCTTTAGAATGGGTACATATATGAATCTCTTCCAGTCATTTGGGCAGGTAGCTGTCATCTTCCAAATTTCTTGGCATAGATGATTGAGTGCCTCCATTGCAGCATCTGTTTTTTGAAACATCTCAATGGGTATTCTGTCAATTTCTGGACCCTTGTTTTTCACCACTTTCCTCAGTGCAACTTGGACTTCTTTCTTCAATACCATTGGTTCTTGATCATATACCACCTCCTGAAATGGATGAACATTGACCAATTCTTTTTGTACAGTGCTTGTGTATTCTTTCCATCTTCTCTTAATGTTTACTGCATTAGGCAATGTTTTGCCCATAAAATCTTTCAATATTGCAACTCAAGGCTTGATTTTTCCTTCAATTCTTTCAGCTTGAGAAATGCTGAGTGTGTTCTTCCTTTTTGGTTTCCTAACTCTGGGTCTTTGCACATTTCATTATAATAACTTTGTCTTCTTGAGCTACTTTTTGAAATCTTCTGTTCAGCTCTTTTATCTTGTCATTTCTTCCATTTGCTTTCATTACTCTCTGTTCAAGAGCAAGTTTCAGAGTCTCTTCTGACATCCATTTTGGTCTTTTCTTCCTTTCTCATCTTTTTAATGACCTTTTGCTTTCTTCATGGATGATGTTGTTGATGTCATCCCACAATTCCTCTGGTTTTCTTCTGTCAGTTTTTTGTCCTGTTATGGCTTGAATGTTTCTGTGAGGCTGGAGGCTATGCCCCCAGCCTTTCAAATACCAGAGGGTCATCCATGGTGGACAAGTTTCAGCTGAGCTTTCCTACTAAGACAGACTGGGAAGAAGGAAGGCACCATCCACTTCTCAAAGACCTGACCAGTGAAAACCTTATGAATAGCAGTAAACATGGTCTGATATGAATTGCCTTGAAACACTGTCCAATATAGTGCTGGGAGATGAGCCCCTCAGATTGGAAGGCACTCAAAATACGACTGAGGAAGAGCTGCCTCCTCAGAGTAGAGTTGACCTTAATGATATGGATGGGGTAAAGTTTTTGGGACCTCCATTTCCTAATGTGGCATGACTCAAAATGAGGAGAAACAGCTGGAAACATCCACTAACAATCAGGACATGGAATGTATGAAGTATGAATCTAGGAAAATTGATAGTTCTCAAAAATGAAATGAAATGCATGAAGATCTATATCCTTGCATTGGTGAGTGAAAATGGACAGGTTTTGGCCATTTTGAATCAGAAAACCATGTGATCTATATGTCGGGAATGACAAATTGAAGAGGAATGGTGTGGCATTCATCATCACAAAGAATATTTCAAGATCTATACTGATGTACAGTGTTGTCAGTGATAAGATAATATTCATATGCCCAAAGGGAAGACCAGTTACCAGTACTATCATTCAATTTACACACCAACCACCAAAGTCAAAGGCAAGGAAATTGAAGATTTTTACCAACTTCTGCAATCTGAAATTGACCAAACATACAATCAAGATGTGTTGATTACTACTGGTGATTGGAATGCAAAAGTTGGGGAAAAAAGAATCACCAGTAATTGGAAAATTGGCCTTGGTGATATAAATGACACTGGTGGTTCCATGGTAGATTTATGCAAGACCAGTTACTTATTCTGCAGATAACTTTTTTCAGCAACATAAACAGAGGCAGTACACATGGTTTTCAACAGATGGAATATACAGGAATCAGATTGACTACATCTGTGGAAAGAGCTGATGGAGAAGCTCAATATCTTCAATTAAAACAAGGCCACGAGCTACTTGTGGAACAGACCATCAACTGTTCATATGCAAGTTCAAGTTGAAGCTGAAGACAATTAAAACAAGTCCATGAGAGCCAAAAATATGACTTTGAAAAAGGTCTTAGCCTTAGCTAAACCAGGGATTTTGGGGAATAAATTTTTGTAGCTTGTAAAAGAATAATAGCATAAACATGGATGATGGAGGGAATAAAGTTACACTGAAACAAAGACTCTGCCAGTTTATATGGCTATTGATTAAGATAAGAATAGCAGCAATGTTGATGGAAAAAATGTTGCCACCACTCAGGATGGAGCCCATTAAGGGAATGGTGATGAGTCACCATCTCCCTAATCCCTCTTCAACAATGGTTATTGCTTTGGAGTCACAAATGGATTTAAATTTTGGTTTTGCTACATACTAGCTATTAAACTAGAATTCCTGAGTGGTAGACATGGGTATCATACTCTTATTTTAACTGAAAAATTGGAAGTTCAAGTCCACTCATACCTACCTTGAAAGAAAGATTTGGCAATCTACTTCTGAAAAATTAGCCACTGGAAACACTGTGTAGCACAGTGCTGCTCTGACACACATGGGATCACCATGAGTAAGGATTGGCTACCTGTTAAAATAGACAAGAATTTCTGAGCGAAATTCTCAAAATGTAAATTATGAGTAATACATAAGGGTTTTCATAAGCACTGGCATAAAGTATATAAAGCACTTAGCAAATTTCTTAGCATATAATAAACAATCTCCCACACAAGCATAAAACTACCAAATATCTAAATATTATTACTATCTAAATTTGAAATCTGAACATTGATGATTGATTATAGGTAACTTGCCCAAGTCGCCTAACTAGTAAATAAGGTTCATGTAATGCCAAAGACTCTCCCTGCCAGGTAAATCACATTGAATGTGGGTATAATTCAGCTCAAATTCATAGCCTATAGAAAAGAACGAACTCATCCTTGACAGTATCAGTAATATGTCTACTTTATAAGAAAGAGTAAATCTCCCTAAACAAGATTTGTCCCCTTTGTGTCAGGGTAGATAACAAGACAACCTTAGTAACAACCAATGTTTACTTGATTTATATATTCAAGGGACTTTAATAATGTTGTTGTTGTTGTTATGTGCCATTGAGTCAGGGCCGACTCATAGCGACCCCTCCTTAGGTTTCCAAGGCAGTATCCCTATGGAAGTAGATTGCCCAACCTTCCTTCCAAGGAGTGCCTGGTGGGTTTGAACTGCCAGCCTTCTGGTTAGCAGTCAAGTGCTTTAGACACTACGCAACTAGAGCTTCTATTAATAATATTAAATAATTGTATAATAAATATTAAATAATAATAATAACTATTGTAGAGAAACCTGTGAGAGGCAGAACTCAAATGGATTGCCTTGTTTTTTCAAGTCTCACAACCAAGTCTTGTAAGTTTTCCATCTTTGATATGGTGCAGTCCTGTCATTTTTCTATGGCTTATTTTAGTGGAAAATATTTGAGTTTTACTTCTCTGACAGGTTTCCGCCTTATACAGAATCCATCTTTCACATATGTTCTTGGCTAATACAGCAGCCACACTCACAAAAATAATTGTTTTTCTTAGATTTAAACAATCAGGTAGGGGTAAAAGGCTGTTCCTAAGATCTTAAAATAGTTTACAAAGAAGCCAAATCAAGGCTTACTAGATTTTTCTCAAACTCATACGTTTTAAAAAAGTTGATATTTTTCTGACACAGTATGACAGAAAGGAAAAGTAAATATTGACTCTGAAAGTATGCAATGATGGGCAGGTGACATCTTTTTCACACTGTGCCCAAGACCGATAGGGTCCATGGCTCTCTGGAGATTATAAGAAATTAATGGCTTACACCTAGACCCTAATACTTCACTACTTGTTTATGTACAAATCACTCCAATGCCTATAAAAGGCATTTGCTGTGTAAGACTACAGCAAGACAGCAATCTTGTAGCTCTTTAGATTCTTACTTTGATTTATGAAGAGAGAAAAATAAGACAATACAAAAAATGCTATGCTAGTCAGAAAGCAGTGAAGTGAGATCAAGAATAACACTTTGTTCTGATCAGTGGAAGGTCAGAACTAATCCTCTCACCCTCATTTTGAGACCATCAGAGTGCAGTTTTGCAGGGGAATGATGAATTGGGGGCTGTCTTGGCTTGCTAGGTGCTGTAGTTCTCATTTATTTTATTTTACAAGTCATTTGGCACAATGGTAATAACGACAATGAAATTGGATTCTTGCTACTTAAAGAGGCCTTCTACTCTGTGCATAAATATGTTGGTCCATGCATTCACTTGTCAGGGGAAGGCCATTATCCAGTTACCATCTCTAGTTGCTTGTTGTTATGTGCCGTCGAGTCGGACCCGACTCATAGCGACCCCTCCTTGGGTTTCCGAGGCAGTATCACTACAGAAGTAGATTGCCCAACCTTCCTTC
>NW_006921599.1:23600300-23608488 GCF_000298275.1 Orycteropus afer afer
CCCCTAGATTAGAACAGTCCATTCTATCTTGCAACTCTCTTGACTCCCTCACCATGTAGAATTTCTGTAACTACACAGTATTTTCCCCTCTGTTTGTAGTTTTCCTCACTTGCCAATTGATGTCTATGGTTCCCTGTTTAAAATCTTGTAAGCTCATTTGACTTTGGATATGTCCATAGCTGTGGTTTCTGGGTTATGTCATCTTGTGTATTAATGGTTGGTTGTTATTTGATATTTTTAGTTCTCTTTTCAAAGGACTCTGTTTAGTATCTCTTGTAAGGTTGGTCTAGCTTCAACACATTCCCTTCTTGTTGTTATTGTTATGTGCCTTCGAGTCAAATCTGACTCATAGCGACCCCTCCTTGGTTTTCTGAGGTGGTATCATTATGGAAGTAGATTGCCCAACCTTCCTTCCGAGGAGTGGCTGGTGGGTTTGAACTGCCAGCCTTCTGGTTAGCAGTCAAATGCCTTAAGCACTATGCTACCAGAGCTATAGTTGCAGCAACTTTAATTTAGTAATTTAGTGGTACAATCAGACCTATGCATATACCAGATAAGAATTTGTCTATTTTGTGCTTTTTGTTGTTGTTGTTATTTGCCATCGAGTTGTGCTTTTTAGAAGTGTGAAAATGATCTCTTTCCCAAGAACACTTTCTCTATCTCTACATAAAAGTTGAAATCCTTCTATTAAAGGATCATACCTTTCTTTTTCAGCTCTGTGTTCCTAAGTATTTTTAAAAAGAAAAAAAAAAAAAAAAAAACAGTTGCCATAGAGTCAGTTCCAACTCACAGTGATCCCATGTGTTTTGGAGTAGAAGTGCTCTCTACTCCAATAAAAACTGCATTTTTATTGGCTGATTTCTTGGAAGTAGGTCACCAGGCCTTTCTCCTAAGGCACTACTGGGTGGACTTGAACCACCAATCTTTCTGTTCGTAGCTGAAAGCTTAACAATTTGTGTCATCCAGGGACTCCAAAGGAGCTCTGGATGCCTAAGGCATCTGACTGCTAACCAGAAGGTTGGTGGTTCAAACCCACCAGCCACTCAGAAGAAGCAAGACGATGGAATCTACTTCTGTAAAGATTTACAGCCTCAGAAATCAAATGGGGGTTGCTGTGAGTCAGAATTGATTTTATGGCAATGGATCTGGTTTGATTGCAAATCATAGTGGCCCCCTTTGGGTTTATGAGGTACTAGATCTTTATGGAAGTAGATTGCCCAGTCCATAGAGTGGCTGGTGGGTTTGAACCTCTAACCTTCTGGTTAGCAGTCAAATGCCTTAGGTATTAAGCCACCAGAGCTCCTTGGTTTGGTTTAGGGACTCCAAATACTCCATTGTTATAAGTCACTTACTCATTAATTCATACTGTATTATCTCCTCAGGGACAAAAAAAAAAAAAAAAAGATTTAAAGTAACATGAAAGAAGGGTATGGGTGTCTGGTTATTCTCTATACTGGATATAATACCCAGCAAACTCTTATGCACATGCATTTATAAATTATTTTGGATAAAAATAAATGACTGATATCAGTGTGCAGTGAAATAAAACCTAATTGCCTGAATGCCAAGTACCATAAGATGGGAAATCTTGATGGAAGATAAATGAAGAATAATTATGGAGAACAGAGGGACAACTGAGACATTACCAAAGATTAGTTGGTGAAGAATAAATAGATAAATGGGTACAGATCAGGTGAGAGTAAGAGTTACAAAAAGGAGTATCAGAAGCTGAGAAAGGGAATATAGGAAAATATCAAAGAGAATGTTCACAGTGCTACCCTACACTGATGCTGATGGAAAAAATGTGTAAAATCACACAAACTGAAGATTTTCTTAGCAATGAACTCCACATTGACTATTTTAACCACACATCTCTCCTCTCCATTCTGACCCCATTGTGGTAGAGTTGATTTGGATTATTTTTTTAAAGGATTCCTTCTAAATTTTCCAATGACGTGTGCTGAGCACATTTTGTCCCCTTGAAGTAAATGTGCTTTCCATGGTTCATTAAATCATAACATCTCAAGAAAAATTCAACTGCATCTTCACGTACAGCTTAGAACTAGGTTATGCATCACTAAGACATCATTTTCTTGACTGTTAGTGAATTTGATAAAGATATAGAAATGAATTTTCTTAATTCTGACTCTAATAAGGGTTTGTCCAGCTTCCAGGTCTTTTGTGTAATAAGTATTTAAAAATAACATGTAGCCTATTTGCCTCCCTCTGCCCCCCCCCCAAAAAAAAAACATCAAAAAGAAAAACAGATTTTTTAAATACTGCCATTTGCCACTGATGACTCTGAAAATGCTGATGTACTCAAAGCCAGCTATTGTTAATATTTGGGGGCAGTCAAAATACATTTATCTTGAAGAATTCACCATAGTAGTAGCCAGTTAAATAGAGCTTTTCAGCTTTTTGCTCAGAGTTGCATGCTGTACCTTCAAAAAGTGACCGTTTAAAAACTGAAGACACTTAAGAGACTTAACAGCCCAGGTAACTTCAAATCATGAGAGCTCACATCACTCAAACTGAGACTTCAAACAGGTATTGTAGAAAAGATTTTTACATGTCAAAATGTCAAAATTTGTCTTGGGTTGAGTAAGAAGGAAAATGGTAAGAGGTGAATTGGAAAGGATGGCAGTGAGGGCAAAAAGAGAAGATAAAGTAGAGCCTTGCAGGATTTTGGATTGATTTTAATTATATGATTTGCAATTTCTAAAGATCACCCTGGCTGCTTTTGGGAAATGGTCTTAGGAGGCTAAGAATGGAATCAGAGAGACTCATTAGGAAGTTATTGACAAAATCCATATGAGGGCTAAGGGTAGCTTTGGACTATTGTGGTAAGAAGTTTTTAGATTCTGAATATATTTTGTGGAAAGAATAAAGAAGTTAAACTCCAGTTGAATCATGGAAATATAATAACATTTACTTGATCATATAGTTATTTTCAAATAATCAAGAGAGACATTCTGGAAAAGGAGAAGAAAAAAAGAGAAGAAAAGAATCATACAAAGGAGATATCAGAATACAGTGAGAGAATTGTGAATCTCTGAGAGTGCTGAAGATGAACAAAGTTGACTTCTTATTTGCTATATTGAAAGGAAACTCAGTAATGGTTCTCTTGAAGTGTGTTTTTGATATTTATGAAAGATATGTTCTGTGGAGTGAGCTGCAGGGATCCAGGTGAGGAGAGGGAACCCAGACACGCCCAAAGCAGCAGGGCAGGAGAACCAGAGACAGGAGACGAATAGGCCTGGAGACTAGGAAAGAGCAGGAGTGAGCCACAGGGATCCAGGTGAGGAGAGGGAACCTAGGCACTCCCAAAACAGCAGGGTGGGAGAACCGGAGAGATGAGACGAATAGGCCTGGGGACTGGGACAGATGAGGAGTGATCTGCAGGGATCCAGGTGAGGAGAGGGAACCCAGGCATACCCAAAGCATCAGGGAGGGAGAACCAGAGGGGGGAGAGGAATTAGCCCAAAGACTGGGACAGAAGAGGAGTGAGCCACAGGGAGCCAGGTGAGGAGAGGGAACCGAGGAACTCCCAAAGCATCAGGGTGGGAGAACTGGAGAGGAGAGAGGAATAAGCCTGGGGACCAGGGCAGAAGAGGAATGAGCCACAGGGATCCAGGTGAGGAGAGGGAACCCAGGCACACCCAAAGCAGCAGGACAGGAGAGCGGGAGAAAGGCGAGGCAAAGGCCCAGGAACTGGGACAGAGGGGGAGTCAGCTGCAGTGACCCAGGTAAGGGTGGTAGGAGAGGTTTCCAACAGGGAGACAAACTTGTCTGTCAGTTTGTCCTACCATGCTGATGTGTTGATGTGAGTTTTGAGGCTGAGCCACTGGTGATTGAAACCCAGCAGGGTGCACATGGTGCACAGGTATCAGATGATCAGCTTACAGACTGAGACAGACTAGGAAGAAGGAAGAGGCTATCCACTGCTCAAAGAATTGGCCAGGGAAAACCTTATGAATAGCAAAGAAACTCTGTCTGATACATTACTGCACAACTTTATGAATAGTCCGGTAAGGTAGGAAGGCTCACAAAATAGGACTGAGAAAGAGCTGCATCATCAGAGTAAAACCAGCCTTACTCATACGGATAAGGTAAAGCTTTCGAGACCTCCATTTACTGATGTGGCACCACTCAAATTGAAGAGAAACAGCTGCAGATATCCATTAATCATTGGCACATGGAATGTACAAAGTATGAATCTAGGAAAACTGAGAGTTGTCAAAAATGAAATGGAACGTATAAAGATTGATATCCTCGGCATTGTTGTTGTTGTTATGTGCCATTGAGTCAGACCTGACTCATAACGACCCCTCCTTGGGTTTCCGAGGCAGTATCACTACGGAAGTAGATTGCCCAACCTTCCTTCTGAGGAGTGGCTGGTGGGTTTGAACAGTCAGCCTTCTGGTTAGCAGTCAAGTGCCTTAGGCACTACGTTACCAGAGCTCTTATCCTTGGCATAAGTGAGCTGAAATGGATGGGTTTTGGCCATTTTGAATCAGACAACCATATGATCTACTAAGCCAGGAATGACAGTTTGAAGAGGAATGGTGTGGCATTCATCATCACAAAGGATGTTTCAAGATCTGTCCTGAAGTACAATGCTGTCAGTGATAGGATAATATCCATACGTCTACAGGGAAGACCTGTTAATACAACTATTATTCAAATTTATGCACCAACCACCAAAGCCAAAGATGAGGAAATTGAAGATTTTTATCAACTTCTTCAGTCTGAAATTCACCAAACATGCAATCAGGATGTGTTAATTATCACTGGTGACTGGAATACAAAAGTTGGAAACAAAGAAGAATCACTGGTAGTTGGAAAATTTGACCTTGGTGACAGAAATAATGCTGGAACTTGCATGGTAGAATTTTGCAAGAACAACGACTTGTTTATTGCAAACACCTTTTTTCATCAATACAAATGGGTGGCTATACACATGGACTTCACCAGATGAAACACACAGGAATAAGATAGACTACATCTGTGGCAAGAGGCGGTGGAAAAGCTTCAGCCAAAACCAGGCCAGGAGCTGATTGTGGAACAGACCATCAACTGCTCATATGCAAATTCAACTTGAAGTTAAAGACAATTAAAACAAGTCCAAGAGAGCCAAAGTATGATCTTGAATATATCCCTCCTGAATTTAGAGATCATCTAAAGAATAAATTTGATGCATTGAACACCAACGACCGAAAAGCACAAGAATTATGGGAGGATATCAAGTACATTATCCATGAAGAAAGCAAGAGATCACTAAAAAGATGAGAAAAGAAGACTAAAATGGATGACAGAAAAGACTCTGAACTTGCTCTTGAGTGGAGAGTAGCTAAAGCCAATGGAAGAAATGACAAGATGAAAGAGCTGAACAGAAGATTTCAAAGAGCATTTCGAGCTGACAAAGCCAATTACTATAATGAAATGTGCAAACACCTGGAGTTGGAAAACCAAAGGGGAAGAATATGCTTGGCATTTCTCAAGCTGAAAGAATTGAAGAAAAAAATTTAAGCTTGGATTTGCAATATTGAGAGATTCTATGGTCAAAATATTGAATGATGCAGGAAACATGAAAAGAAGATGGCAGGAATACACAGTCACTGTACTAAAAAGAACTGGTTGATCTTCATCCATTTCAGGAAGTGGTATATGATCTAGAACCAATGGTATTGAAGGAGTAAGTCGAAGCTGCAATGAAAGAATTGGCAAAGAACAAGTCTCGGGGAATTGACGGAATATCCACTGAGATATTTCAACAAATGGATGCCCTATTGGAGGCACTCACTTGGTTATGCCAAGATATTTGGAAGACAGCTACCTGACCAACTGACTGGCAAAGATCCATATTTGTATCCATTCCAAAGAAAGGGATCCCACAGAATGTGGAAATTATCAAACAATATCATTAATATTGCACACAAGTAAGATCTTACTGAAGATAATTCAAAAATGGCTGCAGCAATATATTGACAGAGAACTTCCAGAGGTGCAAGCTGGATTCAGAAGAGGATGTGGAACAAGGGATATCATAGCTGTTGTCAGATGGATCTTGGCTCAAGGCAAAGAATATCAGAAAGATGTTTTCTTGTGTTTTATTGGCTATGCAAAGGCATTTAATTGACAAATATCCATGACAAATTATGGATAGCATTGAGAAGAATGGGAATTCCCAAACACCTGATTGTACTCCTGAGGAACCTGTACTTTGACCAGGAGGCTGTCATTTGAACGGAACAGGGGACACTACACATTTTAAAATCAAGAAGGGAGTGAGTCAGGGTTGTATATTTTCCCCATACTTATTAACCTATATGCTGAGCAAATAATTCGAGAAGCTGGACTAAATGAAGAAAAATGTGGCATCAGATTGGAGGAAGAATCATTAACAACCTAAGATACGCAGATGATACAACTTTGCTTGCTGAAAGTGAGGATGACTTGAGGCACTTACTGATGAAGTTTGAAGAATACAGTCTGCAGTATGGATTACATCTCAATATAAAGAAAACAAAAATCCTCAAAACTGGACCAATGAGCAGCATCACAATAAATGGAGAGAAGATTGAGGTTGTCAAAGAATTCACATTGCTTGGTTCTACAATCGATGCCAATGAAAGCAGCAGTCAGGACATTAGATGACATGTAGCACTGGGAATATCAGCCACGAAGGAACTCTTCCAAGTGCTGAGGGGCAAGGATGTCTCTTTGAGGACTAAGGTGCACCTGACACAAGCCATGATATTTCCAATCACCTTGTATGCATGTGAGAGCTGGACAATGAGTAAGGAAGACTGAAAAAGAGTTGATGCTTTTGAGTTGTGGTGCTGGTGAAGAGGGCTGAAAGTACCATGGGCTGCTAAAAGAACTAACAGATCTGTCCTGCAGGAAGTGCAGCTGAAATGCTCCTTGGAAGCGAGAATGGCCAGACTTTGTCTCACCTACTTTGGTCATGTTGTCAGAAGGGACCATTCCCTGTAGAAGGATGTCATGCTTGGTAAGGTGGAGGGTTGACGAAAGAAGGGAAGGCCTTCAATGAGATGGATTGACACGGTGGCTGCAATGATGGTCTCAAGTATAGCAGGGATCATGGAGCTAGCATGGGATCGGGTGGTGTTTTGTTCTGCTGTGCATGGGGTCATTATGAGTTGGAAACGACTCAATGGTACCTAACAACAACATGTTCTATAGTGCAGCTAACAATATTGCAACATATAAATAACCAAAAATTACCTGATTAAATACAATTTGACTCAATAATGTTTGTTAAGTTTCATCACTGAATTTCTTCATACCTTGACTGAATACAAAGCCTCCTCCTATTTATTTGGCCTAGAGAGGAGGGGTAAATTTACCCTGAGGGCACAGGGGTTAAGTTCTTAGCTGCTAACCAAAAAGTTGGTGGTTCTAACCTACCAGCAGCTCCATGGGAGAAAGATCTGGCAATATGCTCTTACAAAGATTACAGCCTTAGAAACCCTATGGGGTAACTCTACCTTGTCATATGGGATTGCTATGAATCAGAATCAACTTGATGGTACACAAAAACAGCAATATGCTTCCTATGCTGAAAAAATTACATAAAAAATATTTTATACCCTGAATCTTTATCCAAACCAAAAATTAAACCCACTACCATCAAGTCAATTCTGACTCATAGCGACCCTGTAGGACAGAATAGAGCTAACCGTTAGCGTTTCCAAGGCTGTAAATTGTTACAGAAGCAGACTGCTTCATCTTTCTCCTGCAGAGCATCTGGTAGATTTGAACAGTAGACATTTTGTTTAGCAGCCAAATGTGTTAATCACTGAACCACCCAAGCTTCTTTACAGTATTGAATATTTCTTCTTAATTCTTCTTCTTTCATGTATTAATTACTCTGGCTAGGAAAATAGACATATTGTTTCACTTCACTCTATTCAGAGAAAGGGAAGACAGCCTGTATAATCCCTACTGGTTTTATGTTGGGATGAGAGAGAATTTCACTTGAGTTTTGTGCATGATTTTAAGAAAAGAATAACTCTCAGATTAAATTTATATATAAATTTAAATACTGTATAGTTTCACGGTTTGGATTGTGATTGAACTGAAGAGTACATATATTTGGGATGAATTGGCATGACTATATTAATATATATATTATATATATATATATATATATATATATATATAT
>NW_006921599.1:23608588-23621645 GCF_000298275.1 Orycteropus afer afer
ATATAACATTCTAAGACAAGGAGGTCATGTAGAAATAACATAAGATCTAGAATTATGTTTAAGGTCTCCACCAAGAGGTTGCATGGCTTTTTGAAAATCAGTTAACATATTCAAAACTCAAGCTCCTTCTCTTTAAATTAAATGGAAAAATGTTTAGTGAAAGATTAAGTGAGATGATGCATGTGCAAATGCTTTACAAAATTTTTAAATACTATATAAATGTTAAAGACCCTAGGTGGCACAAACAGACAAACAGCTGGCATTCCACTACTAACTGAAGGTACCACAGAAGAAAAGGCCCAATAGTCTGCTTCTTAACTGATCACAGCCAAGAAAACCCTACAGAACAGTTCTACACTGTACACATGGAATCACCATGAGTCAGAATCAATTCCACAAGCAACTAATAACAACAACAGCATATAAATGTTAGGCATTTTGATGAGTTATCTACATTGACTTCTATATTTCACAATATAGAGATGAAAATGTAATAAAGTATATTGTCATGCACACAATAGCACCTCTAAGGTTGAGCTTCCACCACTATCCTGGAATGACTCTCCAAATCCAAAGTCAAGTCAAAATGGGATTGCAATGAGCAGGAAATCACACATTTGAATAACAGGTTGGTTAGGGAATTTGAGGGATCATGTAGTTGAGGGAGCTGTCTTAGTTATCTAGAGCTGCTATGACAGAAATACTACACATGGATGGCTTTGTCAAACAAAAATGTATTTTCTCACAGTTTAGGAGGCTGGAAGTCTGAATTTAAGGTTCCAGCTCTGGGGGAAGGCTTTCTCTCTCGATGGCTCTGGACAAATGTCCTTTGTCTCTTCCAAGTATGTGATTCTAGGCAAACTATGGTCCATAGACCATGACGTTGCATTTCTCTTTCCCTTGTCTCTGCTTGCTAGTTTGTTTTTAATCTTTTACATATCAAACGAGATTGAGTCAAGATATACCCTGCACTAATCCTGCATCATTAACCTAACCAAAATTTACTATTTTCAAATGCGATTATAACCATAGGCATTGTTGTTGTTGTTATGTGCCATCTAGTCGGACCCGACTCATAGCGACCCCTCCTTGGCTTTCTGAGGCAGTATCACTATGGAAGTAGATTGCCCCATCTTCCTTCTGAGGAGTGGTTGGTGGGTTTGAACCGCCAGACTTCTGATTAGCAGTCATGTGCCTTAGGCACTGCGCTACCAGAGCTCCCAACCATAGGCATAGAGGTTAGAATTTATAACATATTTTTAGGGAACACAATTGAATCAATAGCAGGAGAGGATCAGCAACCCTTTTCTCTAAAGGGCCAGAGAGAAATATTTTAGGCTTTTGGGCCAGATAGTCTCTATTGCAACTACTGAACTCTGCTGTTGGAGCATGAAAGCAGTCATAAACAATATAAATGAATGGTCATGTTCTAATCCAGTTTTGAATGGAAGTCAAAAAAATATTCTTCTTTGGATTTTTTTTTCCAATTTTCTAAATATGTAAAAACCATTCTTAGATGATGGTCTATAAAAAAGAGGTGGTGGGTTAGATTTGGCCTGAGGGTCATGGTTTTACAATTCCCAGTGAAGTCCATTCCTCTCTCTTCTGGATTAACTGTGAGAGACAACCTAAACCTAATAGTTGCTAGTTTATTCATTAGGGATACTTGAGAAGACAGGATAATTAAAACACTGTGGTGAAAGACTATCATTCAAAAATCAAATAATAGAAAAAAAGAGAACTCTACACATACAATCATTAAAATACTTCATTTAAACAAGGAGATGACTTATAAACATTTTGCCATAGTAAATCAAGATTTATACTAGACTTCCACTGACAAGAAAGTCCAGCTAGATTAAGAAGTCTGCTAATTAACACATGTAAGTTTATAACAAATAAATAGTGCTTGAGTTGTAGAACACATAGACTGTGTCATTATGCACAGACAGACCAAGTACACTGTCAGATTAAATCAACCTGCAGATATATAATTGTGACATCTTATTCTCATTAGTACAGTGTATGCTACTGTAGTTATCATCTCAAAGCTCTTTTACTCTGAGGAGCATCATTGTTTAATTATATTCTTTTATGAGACTTCATTTGTAGACATCATTCCCTTTCAGAGTTGGCTTTGCTGAAGAAAACTAAGTCATTATTCTCAAGACTGTTCCCAGTAGTACTGAACATTAAGCCTCTCAGTATTGTCCTTTTAAACAGAGCATCTTGTGGAAAGAAAACTCCATGTTCTTCCTTCAAATCCTTTAGTTGTTAGTTGACAGATGAACTAATTTTCCAATTCCTTGGCCTTCACTGTTCTCAACAAGACCCATGAGAAGAAGGGGAAGTTGATAGTTTTGTGGTCAATTCCATCTAGCATGTAGGTCATATTCTTCATAGTAAATGGGAGAAAGCAATATTTTATGCTGGTATTTCATCTCAAAAGCTAAAATTATGAAGAATTTGAGAATAGTTGCATAAAAGCCCTGTGAAGAACAGAATTAGATTTTCCACATGAGGTAAGATTGTTAAAGACCAGGGTCAGAAAACTACGGCCCATGGACTAAATATGGCCCTCTTTGTTTAAGTAAATAAAGTTTTATTGGAACCATTTGTTTACATATAGTCTATGGCTACTTTCATGTCACAGCAGCAGAGTTGAATAGCTGTAACAGAGACCACATAGCCTCCAAAGCCTAAAATACTTATTGGTTCTTTAACCAGTTCTAGAAAATGTTTGTTAACCCCTGCAAAAGACTGTCATAATTTAATTATAATAGTGCACTTGAATAAGCACATTTTCACAACATTCAAATAATTTTCCAGAATTAAATTCTAGCATGTTATTCTCATCTTAAAAAGGAGACATGATGCCTAAAATACTTTTGGTCCTCTAAATTCATGCCATCTAGCATAGAATACTAGGAGCTCTGGTGGTGCAGTGGTTAAAGCATTTGACTGTCAACCAAAATGCTGGTGGTTCAAACCTGCTTGCTACTCTGTAGGAGAAAGATGAGACAGTCTGCTTCTACATGTAAAGATTTAGCGCACTGGAAACCCTATAGGGCAGTTCTACTCTATTGTACAGGGTTGCTGTGGTGGGAATTGGCTCAGTGGCAGTGGGTTGTAGTATGGAACACTATGTATTTTACAGCTATTTCAAAGAAAACCCAAATAAAGTTCTCTTTAGGTATATGCATATGGTGTGCTTGTTTGTGTATGTACTTAATGGAAATAAAAACATTTAAATATTTTACTTTTAAATTGAAGTTGGAGGTAGGGACTCATCCTATCAAACATAACACACCCGACCTGCATAAGGCCAATAGTTTATCAATAAGAAATAAGCTTGAGAGGAGACAATACTTCATTTGTTAGAAATTCTTAAGATGAATGGTTAAGAAGGAACTATTATCCTTCTTCCTCTTACATGGGACTTCTTACTTTCTTAGCATCACTGTAAAATATGAATTATAGTACATATATTACCCTTGTCTGTATCTCCAAATGTGGTATGAAGACTTACTCAGGAAAATAATGTAATGGGTGCTGAAGAAAAAATCTTGCACATTATTCGACAAGTTAGCTGTTTTGTCCTTCCTTGGAGATGGTCAGCATATGCTACACTGTTTATGCAGAATATAATTTGGTTCAATATCAAAAAAAAACAACCAAAAAAAAACCTCAATGCCATGGAGTCAATTTCGACTCATAGTGACCCCTCCTTGGGTTTTCTGAAGTTGTATCTCTGTGGAAGTATATTGCCCAGTCTTCCTTCTGAGGAATGGCTGGTTGGTTTGAACAGCTAGCCTTTTGGTTAGTAGTCAAATGCCTTAGACACTGTGCCACTAGAGTCCCCTTCTGGTTCAATAGAAGGTTGACTTCAGCAAGGAAACTACTGATCTTTAACTGAAATTATATAGATCCATTTTCTTTTCTTTTCCCCAAATTATTTTTGCGTGTATACATTGTTAAAAGGCAATGCTGATTCCTTTCTGGTCACCACATAGTTGGGAGTTGGACTTCATTTGTCAGTTACTGAAGAAGTAGTTTTAAGATTGGATGCATATGAGCTTCTTAAAGATCCACAAATGTTGTTCTGGTTCTGAAAATCAATTTTCCCTACTTAGAATTTATTCACCAATACAAAATATTGTGCTCAAATAAAGTATAAGGAAATAAAGGAATACATAGGTATCTTTTGTAGAAATTGTGATTTTTATCACATGTCTTTTTCTTTTGAAAGGCCAAAAGTAATCCAAATGACCACCATTTAACCCATTGGATATCACCATTAATTATGATTTACTTATAAAGGTCCTCTGTTAAGTGAACAAGGGCTCAGTATATGGAATGACAGCTTGATTTTCCTTCTTTTGACATCTGTTAAAAATGAGCTATGATATCATCAATCACATTGACTCTGCTGTGGTATTGTGTTATTCCTTGGGTTTTCCCAGATTTCATCTGACAACTTTTTGTAGAAACCAAAGTATAGAAACTTTCTCCAGAGACTGTAATGAGAGATACAGTTATAAATCCGGGGGACTAAAATTGATTAAAAAAAAAAAAAAAAAAACTCTTCACTCCCTCTTTTCCCAACTCAACAGAATGAATTACTCACTATAATTTTCTACAAATATAAGAAACTAATAGAACCACTAGAAGCCGCAAATCTTTTAAAAAAAAAAAAAAATATATAGTACTAACTACCCAGAACTGAAAAAGAGGAAAAAAAAATTAAATAGTATATTTGTTGTAAAATGATGCATAGTGGTATAAGAAAAGATATATTATGATAAATTTGAGTGAATGTCATAGTCTACATAGTGACAATTAAAAATAATTAGGCCTGGATATTTTCTGTTTATTTAAGAATAACGAAGTACTGTATTAACAATTTCTAATAGCTTTCCATTTATACATTACGCAACAATAAAGAAAAAAAACATTTTTTTTTTTTTTTGAAAGGACACTGACAAGTATTTCCTTTCACTTAGACTATTTCTATTTCTTTTTATGGTTATCTATACTCAGTTCACAAGTTTGGCACCCAGCTCTCAACTGAATGTTAAAGTATGTGTACATGTGTATGTTTTTTCTAAGCTACTTAATGCTTATTTGAATTATAAACAACACAGTAGCATCTGGGATACTGTTATATACTGGATTTAGCTATACGCTGGATTTGAATATGCTGAGTGACTTTAAATTCAATTTATATTAAATACAATTATGCACTTTTATTAGTATTACTCAGTGTGAGGAAAGCACTATGAGAGATTTAAATAATAGTCTTTGTGGGGGCAACTAGCTAGTTTTACTACATTCATTTCCACTTCTTACTGGCAAACAACTAGGCTTATTTCACAACCACTGTGGCAATTATGTGTGGCCATACAGTGGAGTTCTGGACAGTTAAATATGTATAGGTGAAAGTTATAGAGGTCCTGATTTTAGGCTTGGCCCATTAAATTCTCCCCAATGCAATTCTCCATGCACTTTCCTCTTCCATGGTGACCTTCAAAGCTGCCATTGCAAGTGGCGGAGTCCCAAGGTGGAATGGGATCAGCTCCCTGAATCATGGAGGAAAGTCCTCATAGGTAACACTTATATACAGTATATTTAGATTCTGGATTGACCCAGAATAAAGATGCAAATGAATGATAAGTTCAAGACTCCCTAATACAAGCTTTTTCTGACCAGTATTAAACTTTTTCATTATGCCTTTAATAGGGCTTCCTCTTTCAACTACCTGCTCAATTTTGCATATTTATCCTCTTTGTTATTAATTGTTTAGCAAGTCATTGCCTACTTATCTGTCAAGATCTGGATCAAGTATCACCTCCTCATGAAGTTTTATCAAATTCTGCTTGACAAAGTTTGTCATTTCTGCACCTGTGTTTTCATAGCACTTACCACATTCCTGAATTATAACTATTTGCTTATGCAACTGCCATCCATCAAATTGAGAGTGCTTGTGAATAGGACTGTAACACACTTTTCTTTGAATTTCTAGCATCTAGCAGTGTCTGGCAGATCCAAAATCCAAAACTACTAGCATTGAGTAGATTCTGACCCATAGTGACCCTATAAGACAGAGTAGACCTGCTCCATAGGGTTTCCAAGGCTGTAAATCTTTACAGAAGCAGACTGCCTCATCTTTCTCCCACGGAGTGGCTGGGGGGATTGAACCACCAAACTTGATTAGCGACCAAAAGCTTTACCCACTGCGTCACCAAAGCTCTTATTGTGTCTGGTATGTAGTAACAACAGCAACAAAATCATTGCCATTGAATTGATTCTGACTCATAGAGACCTTATAGGACAGAGTAGAACTACCCCATAGGGTTTCTAAGTCTTTACTGAAGACTGCTGCATCTTTCTCCCATGGAGAGATTAGTGGGTTAGAACCACTGACTTTTTGGTTTATAGCCAAACATTTAATCACTGTGCCGCAAGGGCTCTTAGAATATAGTAGGTACTCAATAAATATTAATTAAATAAAGGAATAAATGCAGTCAATTTAGTTGAAGTTATTTCCTCAGTGAAGTTTTAAAATAACAGGGATGCTCTTAAAATGCTTTGAGTATTGTCAATCTTTTAAAGAGGATTTTTCCCACTAAGGGAAAACTTACTAAGGGACCCCTCTGCTTCCTTGCCTTTTGCATTCATTTTAAGGTAACAATACTTATTAATAGTATTTTTCATAAGAAGTGTTTCAAATCTGCCTAAAGCTATGAATCAGTAGCAAATGAGGCTTTTATTCTCCAAATATCACCCCTAAGTGAGTTTACACTTAGAGAAATTGAGTAGAAAATTAATTAGAAAAGTTCTAAAATTACTCTGATTTAGAATGCTTTAGGAGGTCACCTACTCTATTGCTCAAATTAACAAGAAATATTAGTTATATCATGAAGCATCAAACTACTTTGAAGAAGAGTATGAATTATAATGAAGACTTTTTAGAGGCCCAGATAAGCCTAAAACTTGTTATCAGATCAAAACAGTGAGTGAAATAACTTATTTATCCTGAGTCTCTGTGGTATTCAACTCACTGTGATCGAGTGGATTACACTCATAGCGACCCCTCCTTCGGTTTCAGAGGAGGTGTCTTTATGAAAGTAGACTGCCCAATCTTCCTTCCAAGGAGTGGCTGGTGGGTTTGAACCTCCAGCCTTCTGGTTAGCAATCAAGTGCCTTAGGCACTATGCTACCAGAGCTCCCCCTCAACAGTACTAGTGCTTATTTCATTGGAATCTAGATTTCCATTATCACTGCTCTGAATCCAGGAGGTAGATAACTACCTAAAATCCGTGGGTACCATGTGTACCTATAGGAATTCTACCTTCTTGTTTCAAAGCATAAGATGTTGGCAAGCTAGATTTTAAAATATCTACAGAGGAAAAAGAGAAATGAACAAAATCAAAGGTTTTTTTGTGTGTGTATGTGTGTGAATGTGTCTGTTTCTTTTTCTTTCTGAGTGTGTGCTTGCGAAACACTATGTGTACTATATAATACATATATAATATAATACTAATACAATATGATATAACATATGAAAGGGCTCTACTGATATTTTTCCTTCAACCTTTCTTAAGGTGAAATTTCATCAAACCACATCATGTGACTCTCCAGGAACCTCACTGAAAGGGTCTGACTCATCGTCTGGGAATTTTAAATAGGCATGTGCTTCTGTGAGAGTTAATACTTAAAAACACACATACACACAAACTGGCAGTGAAAGAGAGAAAGGGGGGAAAAAACGCAAGTGAAACTTTTGCTTGGCACAAACACTAGGGTCAGAAACTGGCCACTCAATATTTCACAGTTAATTACTACGTGGAATTACCTTTCGAGTGAAGGTGGTGGCTCAGTGCTCAGGGGGCAAAGGCAGTAAATCTACAGTTGAGATCGTTAAGTCAGCCAGTTTGGATTAAGCAGTGAAAAAACCTGCCCCTGAAACAGTTGACCCTGACTCCCCTCTCTGATAGCAAGTTTTCCTCAAAACCAAGGGCTGTGTCTGCCCACTAGTGGTGAGAAGGTAGAGCTTCTGTTCAGATGTTCCCTAGAGGATTTTATGCCAGGGTTCATCTGGATTGGTGTGGAGAAGACAATGGTCACCCAGTAAGACTTTTAAGCAAGGATTTGGGAACTTTGTAACTATAGCTCTGTCTGAAAAATTACTAATACCAGCATAAGCTGAGTCAATTGAAAAGAAAAGTTTCTATTTGCCAAAGTTACTTAAAACAATGATGAAGGGTAAGCTTCGGAACAGGAATTGAGATTTCTAACCTGTTACCAAAGATCATCTGTATTAATAATATCCAGTTGAAAGCTAATGACTTTATTCTCTCTCTTTCCAGATTTAATAAAACACCAACTGAGATTCTCCTATTTGAAAACCACTGAATGTTCTTCCATTGCCAATGGAATAACTTTGAGAAGATTGAGTTGGAACTAAACTCTTTCACTAATTGGTCCTAACAAATATTTTCAACATCTCCAGTAAGTCCCTAAACAAAATCTATATTTTTTGCTAAATTCAGTTCAACACTGTTCTCAGCAACATTTTGGCAGTTTGTCCTCCAGGCTTTACTCATGATTGCCCACTCAAAGTATGTACCATGTTCTATCATCTACCTACAAAAATAATTACTCTTACTTTAAAGCCATATCCTGCCATTAATCTGGAATTCTCCTATATTCCTATGACTGTTGTTGTTGTTGTTATTTGCCGTCGAGTTGGCCCCGACTCATAGCGACCCCTCCTTGGGTTTCCGAGGCAGTATCACTATGGAAGTAGGATTGCCCAACCTTCTAGAATGTACTATTTTTTTTTTTTTTTTACAGAACTTTTCATAGTTTACTTTCATTACCATATTTGTATCTCAATCATTTAGACATATGCCTTTTCTATAGAAATTATGTCATATAATTTTTTAAAAAATCCCTGTACTTCCACCCAAAGGAGTCCTTGTGACACAATGTTTAAGTGCTCAGCTGCCAAGCAAAAGGTCAGTGGTTTGAACCCATCAGCAGAAGGAAAATGTGCCAGTGTACATCTGTAAAGATTATAGCCTTGAAACCCCTATGGAGCAGTTCTACTCTATCTTACAGGGTCACTATGAGTTGGAACCGAAAAAGAGTTGATGCTTTTGAGTTGTGGTGCTGGCGGAGAATGCTGAAAGTACCATGGACTGCTAAAAGAACTAACAGATCTGTCCTGGAGGAAGTGCAGCCAGAATGCTCCTTGGAAGCAAGAATGACCAGACTTCGTCTCACCTATTTTGGTCATGTTGTAAGAAGGGACCATTCCCTGGAGAAGGATGTCATGCTTAGTAGGGTGGAGGGTCGATGAAAGAGGGGGAGGCCTTCAACGAGATGGATTGATACGGTGGCTGCAATGATGAGCTCAAGTATAGCAGAGATTGTGGGGCTGGTGCGGGATCAGGCAGTGTTTTGTTCTGCTGTGCATGGGGTCGCTATGAGTCGGAAACGACTCGACGGCACCTAACAACAACAACAACATGAGTTGGAATTGACTTGATGGCAACAGGCAATGTTCAGCAAGTGAGTCATATCTGGTTCAGTGGTAGAATTCTTGCCTTCCGTGTGAGAGACCGAGGTTTGATTTCCAGCCAATGCATCTCATGTGCAGCCATCACTCATCTGTCAGTGGAGGTCTGAGTGTTGCTATGATGCTGAACAGGTTTCAGTGTATCTTATAGACAAAGATGGCTTAGGAAGAAAGGCCTGGTAATCTACTTCCAAAAATGAGCCAATGAAACCCTATCAGTGGCAACAGTCTGATCCCCAACCCATCATGATGATGGCACAGGACCAGGCAGCATTTTGTTCTGTTGTCTTTGGGGTCACCATGAGTCAGGGAGCAACTTAATGGTACCTAACATAACAACAGTGTCCAGCAAAATTTTTTCACTTCATAGTAAGATGTTTATAAATATTTTTTTGAAAATAAAGCATAGACCTTGCTCAAGTCTTAGGCAATAATGTCTAGGACAAAGCTACCCCTCCATGAGTTTAGTTTTCTATCTCATCCCCTAAGAACTTTAGTCTTTCCTACTATTATAATGAAATATGCAAAGACCTGGAGTTAGAAAATCAAAAGGGAAGAACATGCTAGGCATTTTTCAAGCTGAAAATACTGAAGAAAATGTTCAAACCTTGAATTGCAATATTGAAAGTTTCAATGAGTGTAAAACTGAATGATGCAGGAAGCATCAAAAGAAGAAGGAAGGAATACCCAGAGTCCCTGTAACCAAAATAATTGGTCATCATTCAACTATTTCATGAGGTGGCATACATTAAAAACCCAATGGTACTAAAGGAGGAAGTCCAAACTGCACTGAAGGAATTTTTGAGAAACAAGGCTCTAGAAATTGACATAATAACCACTGAGAAATTTCAACAAACAGATGCTGCTTTAGAGGCACTCACTTGGCTGTGCCAAGACATTTGGAAGACAGCTACCTGGCCAACTGACTGGAAAAGATACATATTTGTACTCATTCCAAAGAAAGGTGATTCAGCAAAACATGGAAATTATTGAACAATATTATTAATACCACACACAAGTAAAATCTTGTTGAAGATAATTCAAAAGTGGTTGCAGCAGTCTGCTGATAGAGTCCTTCTAGACATGCAAACTGGATTTAGAAGAGGGCATGGGATGATTGCTGATGTCAGATGGATCTTGGCTGAAAGCAAAGAATACCAGAGGGATGTTTACTTTATTTTATTGACTATGCAAAAACATTGAACTGTATGGATCTTAACAGATTATGGATAACATTGAGAAGAATGGGAATTTCAGAACACTTAATTGTGCTATGAGGAACCTAAGCTGTACATAGACCAGGAGGCTATTGTTTCAACAGAACAAAGGGATACTGCATGATTTAAAATCAGGAAAGAAGTACATCAGGGCTGTATACTTTCACCATACTTATTCAATTTGTATGCTGAGCATACAGCTGGACCATATGAAAAAGAATGTTGTATTAGAATTGGAAGAAAGCTCATTAACAACCTGTGATATGCAGATGACACAACCTTGCTTGCTGAAAGTGAAAATGACTTGAAGAACTTACTGATTAAAATTAAAGACTACAGTCTGCAATATGGATTACACCTCAACATAAAGAAAATAAAAATCCTTGCAACTGGGCCAATAAGAAGCATCATGGTAAATGGAGAAAAGATCGAAGTTGTCAAAGATTTCATATTACTTGTTTCCATAATCAACACCAATGGAAGCAGCAGTCAAGAAATCAGACATTGTAATGCACTGGGCAAATCTGCTTCAAAAGACCTCTTTAAAGTGCTGAAGAGCAAAGATGTCTCTTTGGAGACTAAGGTGCAGGTAACCCAAGCCATAGTATTTTCAATAGTCTCATATGCCGATGAAGTTGGACAATGGATAAAGAAGACCAAAATAGAGTTGATGCTTTTGAGTTGTGGTGTTGGCGAAGAATACTGAAAGTACCATGGGCTGCTAGAAGGATGAATAAATCTGTCCTTGAGGACATGCAGCCAGAATGCTCCTTGGAAGCGAGAATGGCCAGATTTCATCTTACCTTCTTTGGTCATGTTGTCAGAAGGGATCATTCCCTGGAGAAGGATACCACACTCAATAAAGTAAATGGTCAGTAAAAAAGGGTAAGGCCTTCAATGAGATGGACTGACACAGTGGCTACAATGATGAGCTCAGGTATAGCAAGAACTGTGAATTTGGCTGCAGGACTGGACAGTGTTTCGTTCTATTGTAAATAGGGTTGCTCTGAGATGACTCAATGGCACCTAACAACAACAAAAAAAAAAACTAGAGTACAAGTCTCGTTGTTGAGAAATTTACTCTCTGGTAAAGCATACATTTTCTCTGATAGCATAATGAGTTTTCCATGATATAATGCATAAAATATATGAAATCTTTCTAGCTCATTGATGACTTTAGGAAAGTGGGAAAAATTTACAGTCCATTATTTACAGAAATATTCTATGAGGTTATCTATCTTAAAAGATTGGAATCAAAGGAGATAAACTGTCTTATGCAGAGATCCTCATTAATGCATTTATCTCTTCCATGTACAAATTAAACAATGAGGCACATCAGGAAATAATGGGTGATAGATTACAGTTGTAACAATGAGTACACTGACTCAAGGCAGAGGGTAAGACATGACATATTTAGTTACTAGAATCCCATTACCTTCCATGTTGTTGTTATGTGCCGTGGAGTCAGACCTGACTCATAGCGACCCCTCCTTGGGTTTCTGAGGCAGTGTCACTATAAAGTAGATTGCCCAACCTTCCTTCCAAGGAGTGGCTGGTGGGTTTGAACTGCCAGTCTTCTGATTATCAGTGAAGTGCCTTAGGCACTATGCTACCAGAGCTCCTTATGCTTTCTCTTTTAAATAAGTTCTTATTTAAGATTGTTACTTCATACATAGGTGGGAATTGTTGTTGTTATGTGCCATGGAGTTGGATGACTCATAGCAACCCCTCCTTGGGTTTCCAAGGCAGTATCACTATGAAAGTCTTCCTTCCGAGGAGTGGCTGGTGTGTTTGAACCACTAGCCTTCTGGTTAGCAGTCAAGTGCCTTAGGCATTACGCTACCATAGCTCCCTAGGTGGGAATAGATGCTAGATGCTATAGTAATTATGGAATGCAATTTATATCACTTGTATATAATAACTATCTTGTTCTGGTCACATGGAAATAGAATTTCAAAGAGGTACTAGAGAATAGTTTTAAATTTATTATCTTTTTAATTGTATTATATGACTGAGCATTTTTTAATATCAGGGGGAAAATCAAGGGATTATGAAACTGGAAGGTAATTCGTTGTGGTTCTTAGGTGCTGCCAACTATATATTTAACTCATGGCAACCCCATGTGACAAAGTAGAACTACTTCACAAGGTTTTCTAGGCTGGGAGCTCTGGTAGCATAGTGGCTAAGGCACTTGACTGCTAACCAGAAGGCTGGCGGTTCAAACCCACCAGCCACTCCTCGGAAGGAAGGTTGGGCA
>NW_006921599.1:23622335-23623902 GCF_000298275.1 Orycteropus afer afer
TATGTATACATCTTTTTCTGAAAAGAGGACATAATAATCCTCAGAGAGTTCAAATTAAATAAGTGTTTTATGATAATTGCATTAGCATTTCTTCACTCAAGTGGTAAAGTTATAGAAGAATACTATCTACAGAAAAGTTCTAAATCTAATTGTGAAATAAAGGCAGCATATGAGAATTTCTTAGGATTTTATACTTTATTCTGGTGAGAGAAAAAAGGAAAAACAAAAATCTGTTTTGTACCAACTGTTTCTTTGAGAAAGAGATAGGAGGTGCCAGACATACATAACAGAGGTTTATTTAATTTCAAAGTGCTGTTGACCAGTCACTTCCAGACTTAGGCTTAGTGGCCACTTTTTGAATGTTTACTGGGTAGATTCTTAGCTATTCACTAGCTTTTCTTCACACTAATTATTAGTGAAGTTTGCCAGTAGCAAGGTGGTTAGTGTATTTAGACTAGCTGCTCGACTTGGAAAGTATAGGTGGAGATAGGTGCTTTCACAGCCATCCCTAGGCAATCCAAATGACTTCTATTGGCTTAGATCCAGTCATTTCACCTCAAATAATCTTTGCACTCCTTACAATACCTTTGTATCAGACAGACTACAATTCACTTCAAGAGACACAAATGAGACACCTTTTGAAAGAGTACAATCTAATTGAAAGTGTCTTGAATATCTTTATTCTAGGCAGCCTCTGTTAAAATATCTATTTTTATATGCACTTAATCTTTCCCATTTTCAAGCTGATTAAGGTTTTGAAGAATGAAGAAAAATCATACCTTTTGTTTTTCAATGCTTTAGATAATAGAGAGGTCAATAAACTAAAAAATATTTCATAATGAGAAAATAAAAATTAAGTAAAAATTTGAGGACACATTTTCTGTTGCTTAAAACTGATAGTATAGAATGAAGGATTGGTTCATAATGTTTTCCATATTAAATTCACAATTTTCACAGAACATTAAAAAAGGCATTTTTTCCTCTGAGATGAGTTTCTTTAGTCTTCATTTTTATAATGTCAATTTAGACCTGTCCTCACTTCCTTTACAGATTTAAGGCATAGTGCTAAAATAACAAATCATCATTACTTTTTGGCTATTCTTTTATGTAAGTATAGACTTAGAAGAGTGAAACATAGTCTTCAGAATCACATTCCATTAGCACTCTTCAGTACTTGTTCTGTTTCTTTTTTTTTTTTTTTCTATTAATATCCTCAACTTGACATCACTGATTCTTAGTCATTTCTCATTTTTTCTCTAGTGAGTCAACTCCCTTACTTCCAAGCTTGCTTCTCCTTACGGTTCTTCTACTTAAAAGACTTAGTAACTTTTTTTTTTTAATATTGATTGTTACAACAGTATCATATAAATAAATTATCACTGTGAAAATATAAAACTATACAGAACCATGTAAAATAAAAGGTAGAAGCCACTTTCTCACCAATCATACTCTTAATTTTCTGAGCAAAGGATCCTCTGTTTATAACCCAGGGTGATGTTGCTAATCTTTTTTCTCTCAAATATGTATATGTATATACATATATATTATATATGTTGTTGTTGTTGTT
>NW_006921599.1:23624497-23632448 GCF_000298275.1 Orycteropus afer afer
TGTTGTTGTTGTTATGTGCCGTCGAGTCAGCCCCGACTCATAGCGACCCCTCCTTGGGTTTCCGAGGCAGTATCACTACGGAAGTAGGATTGCCCAACCTCAATAGATACCTGATATTTTATTTAAAAAATACCTCTTGGTGCATATTTCATTCTTTTGCAAATTTTAAATAGTTTAGACAAGGTGAAACAAACACATATGTGTGTGTATGTTTTTCTGTGTATAATTATGCACATGAGTGTTTCTTTAGGACAAAATCTTAGGAAAATAATTCTGGATCAAAACACAGATATTTACATTTTTATATCGACTAACACAATGCTCAGGAACTCTGGTAGCATAGTGCCTAAGGCATTTGACTGCTAACCAGAAGGCTGGTGGTTCAAACCCACCAGACACTCCTTGGAAGGAAGGTTGGGCAATCTACTGTATATAATTCTGTAGTGATACTGCCTTGGAAACCCAAAGAGGGGTCACTATGAGTCAAGTCTGACTTGATGGCATACAACAACAACAACACAATGCTATCAAAGCATTTTGCATATACGTCCATTATATGACAGTACCAATTTTTGATATCTTTGTTGTTGTTGTTGTTACGTGCCATGGAGTCAGACCCGACTCATAGTGACCCCTTCTTGGGTTGCTGAGGCAGTATCACTACAGAAGTAGATTGCCCCGTCTTCCTTCCGAGGAGTGGCTGGTGGGTTTGAACCGCCAGCCTTCTGGTTAGCAGTCAAGTGCCTTAGGCACTATACTACCAGAGCGCCTAACCAACACTAAATAGTAATGCTGGTATCAGTTAGAGCTCAGTCAAGATATTAGAAGCTACATCATTTATTTAAAAAGAAAGAATATAATATAAGGAATTGGTTAAACAGGTATTGGAGAATTAAAAAGGCAAAATAGGGAAGAATGAGTTCCAGTCACTGCAGGAAGTAGCTAGCATCCTTTTTGAATTGTGCAAAAAAAGAAAAAAGAAAAAAGGGGGGGGGGGAGAACACCTACGGAACCTTTGAGAGCTGGTTTACTCTGGACTAGTATGTATGGGGTACCTGCTCAACATTGTTTCTAGAACATAAGAAACTCAGGGAATGACCCCTGAATAACTGGACTATCTCGAGAAAAATTGAAAACTAGATCAAACTGCAAATTCTTCATTAAAAAATTATAGCTAGAGTAAATTTAAAAGTAATTAGAAGTTGCAATGGAAGTAGCAATAAGGACATTAGACAATGTATAGCAGTGGGCAAAATGGCTGCAAAGGACCTCTTTCAAGTACTGAAGAGCAAAGATGTCCTCTTGAGGGCAAAGGTGTACCTGACCCAAGCCATGATATTTTCAATCACCTCATATGCATGTGAGAGCTGGAGAGTGAATAAGGAAGATGGCAAAAGAGTTGATCCTGTCAAGTTGTGTGTTGGAGAAGAATGCTAAAAGTACCATGGACTGCTAAAAGAACTAACAAATCTGTCCTGGAGGAAGTGAAGCCAGAATGCTCCTTTGAAGTGAGAATGGCCAGACTTCGTCTCACATACTTTGTTCATGTCAGAACAGACCATTCACTGGAGAAGGATGTCATGCTTGGTAAGGTGGAGTGTTGATGAAAGATGGAAAGGCCCTCAATGAGATGGATTGACACAGTGGCAGCGGCCATGGGCTCAAGTATAGCAAGGATCATGGAGCTCACGCAGGACTGGGCAGTGTTTCATTCTGCTGTGCATAGGGTAGCTATGAGTTGGAGACAACTTGATGGCACCTAACAACAACAACTGGAAACAGCAAATCAATCTGAGTGCAGTAGCTAAAGGAGAGAGATTCTGCAGAATCCAATTCATGGGTGAATTCAAATGGACTGTTTAGTAAGATGAGATGGAGCTGAAGCAATTTGAGCTTTATAAAGCCTCAAAACTAATAAACTGAAGCTCTCTTCAATTACAGAGCCCCACATGGAAAAAAATTCTAGGAATTTTATCTAACTTCAGAGGGTCATGTGGTCTGAAATTGACCAAATATGCAATCAAGATGTCTTGATTATCACTGGTGATTGGAATGCAAAAGTTAGAAACAAAGAAAAGTTGCAGGTAGTTAGAAAATATGGCCTTAGTGATAAAAATGATGCTGGAAATTGCATGATAGAATTTTGCAAGACCAATAACTTGTTCATTGCAATTATCTTTTTTTCAACAACATAAATGATGGCTAAAGATGTGGACTTGGCAAGATGGAGTACACAAGGATCAGACTGACTACATCATGGCAAGAGGTGATAGAGAAGCTCAGTATCTTCAGCCAAAACAAGGCCAGGAGCTGACTGTGGAACAGACCATCAACTCTTCATATATATGTTCAAGCTGAAGCTGAAGACAATTAAAACAAGTCCACAAGACCCAAAATATGTCCTTGATTATGTTCCTCCTGAATTTGGAGACTATCTGTTCTACTTACCTAGTGCTGTTCTGACAAGAATGTACCACAAATGGGATGGCCATAACAAAAAGCAGTTTGTTCTCTTACAGTTTGGAGGCTTTAAGTCCAAGTTAAAAGTACCAGGCTCTATGGGCTGGGTGAAAGCCCCTCAACCCTGGGGTCCAGCTCTGCCTCCTGCTTCTGGCCCACTGGAGCTAGAGGTGTTTCTTCACTCAGACAGCTGCTGGCTGCTGAGGCTGAGAAGTCCAAGGTTGACAAGTAAAAAGGCACAGTCCCAATGTTACCAAACCACATGGCACTCCATTAATTCAAGTTCATTGTAAGCCCCGAGGTCAGCAGAGCTTGGCAGGCTGCTGAACAACAGCATGGCTACATGCAGGGTCCAAGAGCACTATAGGCTAGAGATCATTCCCAAGATTTCTCCTTATATACAGGAAGCAGACCACATCCAAAGGCAGCTACTCAGCTGCTTGTTGTAGATCCCACCACAGAGTTGATTGCCAGTCTCATCATGGGTAATAACTACCACCATCTGCCCAGCCACTCAACCAGGCCCAACCAAGTTGTCACATACACATAACTACCACACTATCTAAAGAATAGATTTGATGTATTGAACACCAATGACCAAAAGCCAGAGAATTGTGGGATGACATCAAGAACATTATCCATGAAGAGAGCAAATTCTCATAACATTCATTAAAAAGACAGGAAAGGAAGAACGGACCAAAATGGACATCAGAAGAGATGCTGAAACTTGCCTTTGAATAGACAGCAGCTAAAGCTATGAGTCGGGGCCGACTCGACGGCACGTAACAACAACAACAAAAGCAAATGGAAGAGATGACAAGATAAAAGAATTGAACAGAAAATTTCAAAGAGCAGCTTGAGAAGACAAGGCAGTCATTATAATGAAATGTGCAAAGACCTATAGGTAGAAAACCAAAAAGGAAGAGCACACTCAGCATTTCTCAAGCTGAAAGAATTGAAGAAAAAATTTAAGCCTCGAGTTTGAAAGATTCTAGGGGCAAAATATTGAATGATGCAGGAAACATCAAAAGAAGATGGAAGGAATACACAGTCACTGTACCAAAGAGAATTGGTCAATGTTCATCCATTTTGGGAGGTGGCATATGATCAAGAACCAATGGTATTGAAGGAAGAAGTGGAAGTAGCACTGAGGAATTGGCAAAAAACAAGGCTCCAGGAATTGACAGAATACCAACTGAGATGTTGCAACAAACAGGTACTATGCTGGAGGACTCACTAGTCAATGCCAAGAAATTTGGAATACAGCTATTTGGTCAATTGCCTAGAAGAGATTCATATTTGTACCCATTCCAAAGAAATGTGCTCCCACAGAATGTGAAAGTTATCAAACAATATCATTAATATCACATGCAAGTAAAATCTTGCTGAAGATAATTCAAAAAAGATTGCAGCAGTATATTTACAGTGAATTTCCAGAAATGCAAGCTGGATTCCAAGAGAATGTGGAATGAGAGATATCATTGTTAACGTCAGAAGGATCTTGGCTGAAGCAAAAAATATGAGAAACATGTTTATTTGAGTTTCATTGATGATACATAAATATTCAATTGTGTGGATCATAACAAATTACAGATAAAAGTGAGAAGAATGGGAATTCCAGGACACTTGATTGTGCTCATGAGGAACCTGTGCGTAGATCAGGAGGAGGCTGTCATTTGAACAGAACAAGGGGATACTGTATGGTTTAAAATCAGGAAGGGAGTGTGTCAGGATTGTATTCTTTCACCACACTTGTATATTGAACAAATAATCTGAGAAGCTGGACTATATGAAGAAGAATGTGGCATCAGGATTTGGGGAAGATTCATTAACAACCTGAGATATGCAGACGACACAACTTTGCTTGCTGAAAGTGAAGATGACTTACTGATGAAGATTAAAGATTATAGTCTGCAGTATGGATTACATGTCAACATAAAGAAAATGAAAATTTTCACAACTAGACCAATAAGCAGCATCACAAGAAATGCAGAAAACATTGCAGTTGTCAAAGATTTCATATTACTTGTTTCCACAATCAACACCAATGGAAGCAGCAGTCAAGAAATCAGATGACATATTGCACTGGGAAAATCTGCTGCAAAAGACTTCTTTAAAGTATTGAAGAGCAAAGATGTCTCTTTGGAGACTAAGATGAGTATAACCCAAACCATGGTATTTTTAATAGTCTCATATGCATTTGAAAGTTAGACAATAAATAAGGAAGACTGAAAAAGAGTTGATGCTTTAAAGTTGTGGCATTAGTGAAGAATGCTGAAAGTACCTTAACTGCCAGAAGAACTAAGAAATCTGTCCTAGAAGGCATGCAGCCAGAATGCTCCTTGGAAGCGAGAATGGCCAGATTTCATCTCACCTACTTGGGTCATGTTGTCAGAAGGGACCATTTCCTGGAGAAAGATATCATGCTTGAAAAAGTAGAGGATCAAAGAAAAATATGAAATCCCTCAATGAGATGGGTTGACCCAGTGGCTGCAACGATGGGCTCAAGTATAGCAAAGATTGTGAGGCTAGCAGAGGACTGGGCAGTGTTTCGTTCTGTTGTATATAGGGTCGCTGTGAGTTGGAGCCTACTCAATGGCACCTAACAACAACAACATGTGACAGAGAGATTATTAAGTTTAGGGTTTGGCAAACTTTTTCTTTAAAGTGTCAGATGGTAAGTATTTGCTAGTCACTAGGCTTTGCTGTCATTACAAAAAGAAACAACATAGAATATGTAAAACTATGACTGTGAATGTATTCCAATAAAATTTTATTTGCAAAAACAGATGGAAGGGTGACAATAAGAAAAAAAAATGAAAACCTGAATATCTGCAACTCTTCAGATCTATCAGAACCTATCAGAGAATAGAGGATGCCTGCATAATAAACAAACAAACAAAAAAAATTATAGCTAAAAGAACTGCCAGGCTCAGACTAGGAGTCCCTAGGGAAACCCAAAAAAAACAGGGGAGACAAAATAAAGACACCAAAATAACTTTTAGTCTTTGACACATTTAGTACAGCAAAGAGTAAGCACAGCCTAATTCCTAGGGCAATAAACCTAAAATATCACACTAAATATCCATTTTTTCTTACCTCTGTTTACTTGATATAGCAGAGAATTTGGAATTATCAGACAGACATTTTAAAATTACTATGATTAACATGTTTGATCAATTTCACACTGAAGAAGTTGGTACATAGCTTCAATTTCTTTGTTTTTGTCTTTAGTGTCTTTAGTGCATAAATTTGAATAATAGTCACATTCAATGGTCTAACTGGTCTCCATTTATGCTATCACAGGCAGCACTGTAAGTCAGCATAGATCTTGAAATGTTCTTTTTGACAATGATGTGACACAATTCCTCTTCAGTTTGTCATTCCTGGTGTCATAGAGCAACAACACATTCTCCTTAAGTAAAAGTTTTATTGAGGGGATTCAAAATGAAGTCTCATCAGTAATCACCATGTTATTTCCCTCTAGCATCTTAGTGCTTGAAAAACTAGGTACAACAGTTTGAATTAGGGATTTTGGTGCTCTGAACAGCTCATTGAATCAGAGTGCACCAAACACAGAAGAGTAGAATTAGAGGAAAGGCACAGGAAAAGAATTTAAGGAAGATCTACCCAGCAAAGGGCAGCGGGGCAGCCGAGAGAGGCCCTTGGAAACTTCCCTGGGGCATTCACTGACTGGCGGATGAGGGCGGCCACCTGAGATCTCTGTGGACCAAGGAGGAAGACACCCTATATCAGCATACCAGCAACCACACCAACATACCAACAAACACCCGAAGGATCTATCTCCTCACCTGATTTTATCGGTAACTTGGGTCAGCTAGGTGCAAACGGGTGCATGCAGCACCACTGAAACCCAAGTGGGTAGCTCACTGATGCTTCAGGAGGGTGAGCTCACTCCCCCCTCAGTGGGTCACTGAGTGAGCATGGGTCAGCTTGGGAGGCATTGAGAGGTCTGTGCTTGTCTTCGTCACTGATATCGGGACCCCTGATTACTAGCAGGCACTCTCCCGACTCCAGCCCAGCTGAAATCATGCGTATCTTTGACACTGCAAGTGGGCGGTATCACAGACAAACTCCTGAGCTATTTGCGGTCTGGGCAGATTGGGCCGGCTCTGTGGGCAGATGGGGTGGAGAGAGAGGAATCCACGGCCAAGTGTGGATGCGGGAATTTGCCTTGGACCAGCTTTTTGGCACCAAGGAACCTTGGAAACGGAGTCTTTGAGTGTGTCTGAGCCTGGTGGAAAATGGCGACACCCTACCAAAAGGAATCTTTCCTGAAATTGAGCTGCAGGCTTGTAAATAACAGTACCACATCATCAGTAGCAGCCTGATCAAAGCCCTAGAAACCGACCCTAGCAACACCAGGCTTTCCTTCTTTTGCTCCCACCTTCTCCACTAATAACTTCACTCATTCAATAGAAGAAACCATATTCAGCCAATTACCATAAAACCTCCCAGTTCAAACTCTAAACCCTCTTTATGACAAACAGAAACACATATCCACATTCCACACAGTGATTCCACCATCACAAAGAAAACTGCAGAGCGACCCAGCATACCTGAATCAATAATAAAACAAAATACATCAACTTCACCTTTTCAAAATATTAAACCATAAAACCAAGACAAAACAAATCAAAACATAACCAGCAGTTAAAGACAACCTCAAAGTGTCTAGGAAACAACAGGCAACCTCAAATCAAACAAACAAACAAAAAAAACAAGACAAAGCATTAGAAGCAAAACCACACACAAAGGTCTCATTATACATGGAGGAAGAGGAGGCAATAGAATTATCTGAGAAGGAATTTACAAGATATGTTTATAGAATGATATAAGAGCCTAAGGAAACCCCAAACAGAAACAAGGAGAACACAGACAATTCCCTGGAGGAACTCAGGAAAATCAAGGAGGAGCAGAATATTAAGATTAATGTACAATCAGAACACACACAAAAACAGCAGTTAGAAATGCAGAAGATGTCTGTTGATACAACAAACCATGAGCACCAAAATGACTGAACTACACAGCACAGTAGAAGTTCAAAAGAGTAGATTAGAACTGGCTGAAGAACGTATATCCCAACTAGAAGACAAATCCCTGGACACTAGCCTGTACGAAGAAAAATCAGAATAAAGATTTAAGAGAAATGAAGAGAGCCTAAGAATTATATGCAACGACATACGACGAAACAATATAAGACTCATTGGAATTCCAGAACAAGAAGAGGTGAAAAAGACCACCGAGAAAATTGTGGAAGCCCTGCTAACAGAAAACGTCCCCCCATATCATGAAGGAAGAAAAGATATTTGCCCAAGAAGCTCATAGAAACCCCCACAAGATAGATCCCAAAAGAAAAACACCAAGGCATATTATAATCAAACTTTCCAAAACCAAAGACAAAGAAAAAATTTTGAGAGCTGCCCAGGACAAAAGAAATATTACTTATAATAATCAAACAGTTAGGCTG
>NW_006921599.1:23636363-23638498 GCF_000298275.1 Orycteropus afer afer
AAAGGACCATATGATTATATCAATTGATGCAGAAAAGGCATTTGATAAAATCCAACATCCATTCCTGTTTAGAACTCTCAGCAAAATAGGGATAGAAGGGAAATTCCTCAACATAATAAAGGGTATATATGCAAAGACAGCAACCAACATCATTATTAATGGAGAAAGACTCAAGGCATTCCTCTTACGAACAGGAACCAGACAGGGATGCCTTCTATAACCACTTCTATTTAACATTGTGTTGGAAGTCCTAGACAGGGCAATAAGGCAAGAAAGAGAAATAAAAGGGATGCATATTGGCAAAGAGGAATTAAAACTATCTCTACTTGCAAATGATATGATCCTATACATAGAAAACCCAAGGGACTCAATAAAAAGACTAGTGGAACTAATAGAGAGGTTCAGCAAAATGGCACAATACAAGAGCAACATACAAAAATCAGTTGGATTTCTCTACACCAGCAAGGACTCCTCTGATAAAGAAATAAGGGAAAACATACCATTCACTATAGCTACGAAAAAGATAAAATATCTAGGACTAAACCTCACCACAGACACAAAAGACCATACAGAGAAAAATATACAACACTGCTACAAGAGGCAACAAGGGTACTACATAAATGGAAGAACCTACCTTGTTCATGGATAGGTAGACTAAACATTGTGAAAATGTCAATACTACCTGAAGCAATCTATACATTTAATGCAATCCCAATCCAGATTTCAACAAAATTTTTTAAAGACATGGAAAAACTAATTACTAATTTCATATGGAAAAGAAAGAGACCTCAAATAAGCAGAGCACGTCTCAAGAAGAAAAACAAAGTGAGAGGTCTCACACTCTCAGATCTTAAGAACAACTATATAGCCACAGTAGTCAAAACAGCATGGTATTGGTACAATGATAAACAGATAGACCAATGGAGCAGAATCGAAAGTTCAGACATGGACCCATCCATCTATGGACAACTGATCTTTGACAAAGGCCCAAAACCCATTAAATGGGGAAGAGATAGCCTCTTTAACAAACGGTGTTGGCAAAACTGGATACCACCTGTAGAAAATGAAACAAGACCCATACCTCACCCCATACACAAAACAAACTCAAGCTGGATCAAATACTTAAATGTAAAACCCAAAACTATAAAATTCATCAAAGATAAAATAGGGGCAAATCTAGGAGCCCTAATTTATGGCATAAATAGACTGTCAAGCATAACCCAGAATGTGCAGGAGATAGAAGAGAAGCTAAAGGACTGGGACCTTTTAAAAATTAAATTCTTGTGCTCATCGAAAGATTTCGTCAAAAGGTTAAAAAGAGAACCTACAGATTGGGAGAAAATATTTGCCTATGACATATCTGACAAAGGACTTATCTCTAAAATCTACAGAAAACTTTAGCACCTCAACACCAAAAAGACAAATAACCCAATTCACAAATGGGCAAAAGACTTGAACAGACACTTCATCAAAGAAGATATACAAGCAGTCAACAAACAAGTGAGAAATTGCTCATGATCATTAATCATTAGAGAGATGCAAATCAAAACAATAATGAGATATCATCTCACCCCAGCAATAATAGCAAAGTTCAACAGATCTGATAGTAACAAATGCTGGCAAGGTTGTGGAGAGATTGGAACTCTTGTGCACTGCTGATGGGATTGTAAAATGGTACAACCATTGCGGCAAACGGTATGGAGTTTCCTTAAAAAATTGAAAATAGAAGTACCATTTGACCCAGCAATTCCATTACTAGGAATATATACTAAAGAGGTGAGAGATAGCGCACAAACTGACATATGTACACCTATGTTCATTGCAGCACTATTCACCATAGCAAAGAGATGGAAACAACCTAAATGCCCATCAATGGATGAGTGGATAATCAAATTATGGCATATCTGCACAATGGAATACTATGCCACATTAAAGAACAAAGAGGGATACGCGAATCATCTCACAACATGGATAAACCTGGAGGATGTTATGCTGAGTGAAATAAGTCAATCACAGGACAAGTACTTTATGAGCCCATTACTGTAAAAAGACTGAGAAAAAAAATACATGATATGTACAATTAAAAAAACTGAAAATGTTGGATATATAATTTAAATAATTATTTTTTTTTTCAA
>NW_006921599.1:23638604-23640112 GCF_000298275.1 Orycteropus afer afer
GTTATCGAGATGGGGAGGGAATGGGAGGGATTAATTTAGGGCTAGTTGGGGCTTACATGCTGACATGGGTAGGAGAGGGATATACAGGAGGGATATATGACTACCATAATAACATTGAGAAATGAGAGGACACCTAACTGTGCACATAAGAGATAAACGACAGATGCTAAAACTAACCAATATGTCCACAATATCACATTGCTATTAACACCAGCCACTAGGATATACAGATAAATACATATACACCTGAAATGATCAGACAGGGGTCAGTGAATAGAGGTATACTTTAGACCAAGGATAGACTCAGCTGAGGCTAATCTTGTACAGACACCAGTACACCTGCAGTCCTTACAGAAACAATAGAAGACAGACAGAGAGTAATCCCTCACAGACACCCAGACACTGTAGGAGAGAGATCCAATAGATTTACTACCTCAGGACCATAGTACTGGGGTACACCAGACTCGACTGGCACAACAAAATACATAAAAGCCTTGCTCAACATCCTATGTTGGTGAGTAGGGACTGGGGTCTTAAAAGCTTTCAAGCAGCCATCTAAGATGCAGCTAATGATCTCCTAGCATCAGAAGTGAAGAAGAACGCAACAAACAAACAAACAAAAGGGCATTTAGAAGCAATCAGCGCTAGGACACGATGGCCCTCTAGACCAGAAGAACTGGATGGTGCCCGGCTACCAATGCCAACCACTCAGGAAAGGATCAAATCTGGAGATCCTGGATGGAGTGGGAGGGAAAACGTGGAACAAAATCCAAAAACTCAATAATGTCCAGAATTACTGGTCAGATGAAATCTCATGAGATTCCCAATACTATGGCCCTGAAATACATTCAACTCCTGGAATAAAACTCACCCCTAGGGGCAGGCTCTCAGCCCAACAGTTAACAAAAGGTACATGCAGACCACTCAACCCAGGATGCTGCACCCACACACTCAATGGTAATACATCCCTTAGAGCAATAGACCGTGGGACACCAGAGGACCAACATTTAAACTGAGGAAATGTAGGACAAACAGGAGTGCATAATTATGAGGGGCACAGCAGGATGGTTGCAGGGTAGGGAGAGGAGGAGACTGGATTAGGGTTGGACATGGCGAATGGGGAATGAAACTAAATGTACACGTGACGTTGAATGTAAAACAAGTTCTTAAAATAAAAATAAAAATAATAAAAAGGTTTATTGAGGAATAGAAATAGTCCAGACTTGGAAAATGTTCAAATCTGTCAAACGAAGACAGCTGCTCTGCAAGACCCGTGAGGAAGAAAATATTCTTGTACAGGTGGAACAGGAACTAAAAGTTACAAAACTGTGATTGGCGGAAAGATAATCAGGGGAATTAAAGGCAGGATATTTAAGGCAGGGACTTAGAATTGGTGGATAACATATGTGTTGTTGTTGTTGTTGTTATTTGCCATCGAGTCGGCCCCGACTCATAGCGACCCCTCCTTGGGTTTCCGAGGCAGTATCACTACGGAAGTAGGAATGCCC
>NW_006921599.1:23640237-23653454 GCF_000298275.1 Orycteropus afer afer
TTTTCCCCCAATCATTTCTGGGGATCCATTGTAAAATTTACCAATAATGCTGTGCGTCAAGACGCTTTGGGTATAAACTATCACACCTTGTATCTTGTATCTTGTATGTTGTCCATAGTTGAAAGACCTTCTGAGAATAGATTGTGAGATCCTGCATCTGGTAGATATCAGAAAAAAAGACTGCTTCATTTAGGGTCTTTTGTTAGCATCAAGGTTAGAGGAACTGTCGTTAGAAAATCCAGCTTGAAACTTCAACATGGATTCTAGACTCATGTCAAGACTATAAAATGAAGTTAAGTTTCTGCTTTCAGACTGCTCTATTTACACATATCAAGTGCTTCTGATTTTAAGCTCTCATACATTGGCATAGTAGACCATATGATTGTCTGATTCAAAATGGCCATATACAGTTCATTTCAGCTCACTACTGGCTAGGATATTGATTGTTATTCCATTTCATTTTTGACAACTTCCAATTTCCCTTGATTCATAATTCGCACATTCTGTGTTCTAATTATTAATGGATATTTGTAGCTATGTCTTCTCTTCTCCTAAAGTTATGCCACCTCAGTAAACGCAGCTCCCAAAAGCTTTACTCAATCCACGCCATTAAGGTCAACTCTAGTTTGAGGAGGTAGCTCTTCTCCAGTCGTATCTCGAGTGCCTTCCAACATGAGAGGAACTCTTTTGGCACTATATCAGACAATGCCCCACAGATATTCATAAGGTTTTCACTTGCCAATTATTTCAGAAATAGACTACCACATCCATCTGCCTAGTTTGCCTTAGTCTAGGAAGCCTCACTGAAACCTGTTCACCATGGGAAATCATGCTGATATTTGAAATACTGGTGGCAAAGCTTCCAGCATGCAGCATCACACAAGCCATGAAGTATGACAAATTTATAGATGATCAAATATACAATCAGGATGCTTTGATAATTACTTATGATTAGAATGCAAAAATTGGAAACAAAAGAAGAATTAGTAGTTGGAAAATATTGTATTGGTGATAGAAATAACACTGAAGATCACACGATATAATTTGCAAGACCAACAACTTACTCATTGCAAATATAATTTTTCAGCAACAAAAATGGAAAATATACACATGAATGGAAAAGACTATAGACAATGAAATCACACAGAATGGTGTGTCCCCAGGAAACAGACAAAAATTATAACCTAATAGTTCAAAGTGAGCTAAAAGAAATGAAGAATATTAAAGCTACATAAAATGACATATATCAGGATTGAAAAAATTGTGAAATGACGTGCTTGAAGAAGAGATTTCAAAAGAAAAGGGATAGAATCCAAAAGAAGGAATCAAAATCAAATAAGAAAAAGACTAAATTTAAAGGAGTACAATGAATAAGCACAATATTTAATGTCTTAAAAAAAATAGAAAAATGAACAATAATTGTGTTGGAAGAGTACAGCCAGAATGCACCTTAGAAGTGAGAATGCGCAGCTTGCTCTGTTAAGATTTACAGCTTTGGAAACCCAATAGGAGTCGCTATAAGTTGGAATCGACTTGATGGCAGTGAGTTGTCTTTAGACACCTTACCTAATCATCCAACTAAAGCTCACATCCTATAATATGTCCTTCCTCAAACCATCTTACTGAGATGTATATTTCATAAATAAAAATAAATTCATTTCCTAAATAAATTTTTATTCATTTCAAAACCACAAAAGAGGGAATTCTAACGTGGTAAAGCTGAAAATTCTCTTGGGCCACTAACCCTTCTAAAAGTACAAAAAGCTCATATCACTTAAAAAAAAAGTAGGAAAAAAAAATGGGTTGTTATCAACCTTTATAAAAAGTTATTATAAGATAATGAGATTAAAGTACAAAATAATAGACTATTAGAAAATGAAATCACACAGAATGGTGTGGTCCCAGGAAACAGATGAATATTATAACTTAATAGTTCAAAGTAAGCTGAAAGAAATGAAGAATATTAAAGCTACATAAAATGACATATATTAGGACTGAAAAAATTGCTAAATGAGGTGCATGAAGAAAAGATTTCAAAAGAGAAGTGATATAATCCAAAAGAAGGAATCAAAATAAAATAAGAAACATAAAATAAAGACTAAATTTAAAGAAGGATAACAAATAAGCACAACAGTTAATGCCTTAAGAAACATAGAAGATGAAAAGAAGAACATTTTTGGAAGTTAAGAAGAAATATGAGGATAAAAGTATTTTAGAGAAACTTATGTAGAAAATAGGCAAAATATATCAATATAACAAATGTAACATCAAGGATTCCTGAAAAAGAAAGTAAAAAAATAGAATAGAAAAAAAAAAAACTAAAATGTATTATTCACGAAAATGTTCCTGCAATGAAAACAAACTAAAGATACATGGTTAAAAGCACAATATATATGTTGGAAGGTTGATCCAAAGCAGCCAACACCTACCAATAGGGCAGAAAATCAATTGACTTTAAAGGAAAAAAAAAAAAAAAAAAACTTTGGACATTTCAACAAAAAGAGTAAGTTATTTATAACTCATATTAGATGTCAATGGAGTAATGCATTTAAGACACTCAAGGAAAGACAATATAAGTAGGGATTTTTTAATATAGTCCAAATGATCTTCAATTCTAAATGTCATAGAAAACCACTTATTAACGAGTAAGTCCTCCAGAAGTATTGTTCCTTGGGCCTTTCCTATGGACTCTTTTAGAATATAAGCTTCAGAAAATGGAAATGCTTGGAGGGCCATCAACCAAAGCATTCATGGGTCTTCAAATGTCATAACTGCAGGATACCAAACACAAATATATGCAAACATCAAAAGAGAAGATTATTTTCAAATAAGCATAAGTAGACTGACAGCTGAATTATCATTAGCACCAATGACTGCCAGAAAATCATGGAATAATATCTTCAGTGTGCCATGAGGAATTAACTGTCAATCATGAATTTTATCCCCAGGGAAAAGAACTTTTAAGAATGATACCACAGTGTATGCATTTTTTAAGCAAACAGAATTCAAGAGAGTTTGCCATTAAATAACCTTGAGTGAAAGAATTTCTAAAGGAAGAATGTACCCAGATGAATGGTCTGACATGTAAAAAAGAATGAAGACCAAAGAAAGTTCTGAAAAACCGAAAACCAAATCCATTGCCATCAAGTTGATTCCAACTCATAGCAACCCCTTTTGGGTTTCGGAGGAGGTAAATCTTTATGGAAGTAGATTGCCCAGTCTTCCTTCCATGGGTGGCTGGTGAGTTTGAACCACCAACCTTCTAGTTAGCAGTCAAATGCCTTAGGCACTACACCATGTGTAAATCTAATCAAACATTAATTGTATATTGTAGCTATATTACCATCTGGCTTAAACAAAACAAAAGAAAGCTCTCTGGATATAATGCTAAAATGTTGTTGTTAGGAGCTGTTGAGTCAATACTGACTCGGGTCACTTTATGTACAACAGGATGAAACAGTGCCTGGTCCTGAGGCATCCTCAAAATCTTTGCTATGTCTGAGCCCTTTGTTGTAGCCCCTGTGTCAATCTCATTGAAGTTCTCCCTCTTTTTCACTAACCCTCTACTTTCTAAGCATGATGCCCTTCTCCAGGGACATGTCAAAGTAAGTGAGAAGAAGTCTGATCATCCTCAGTTTTAAGGAGCATTCTGGTTGTACTTCCTCTGAGACAGATTTGTTCATTCTGGCAGTCCATGGTATATTTAATATTCCTTATCAACAACATATTTCAGATGTATCAATTCTTCCTTGGTCTTCCTTATACATATTCCAGTTTTTGCATGCATATGAAGCAATTGAAGATGCCATGGCTTGGATCAGGTGCATCTCAATACAAAAATACTAGCTGAAAATAGCATCTATGTCAGGATAATGTGAGTGTGAGGACATAGCCACAGATTGGAGGATGGAGTGAAATAATTTAAACACTTCAAGTGTTTTAAGGTACTTGTGATGTACATGTTGATGCTTTTATCATTGTCTTTATAATTGCTACATATTTTATGAAATTATTTTATATCTTCTTTATATTAATAATAATCAAACATGGAAAGAAAAAATGATTTGTTCAAATCAGTAATGGTATTGTTTAGCAATATTACTGAAAGAGATCTTTCTTTCTCAAATTATTGTCAAGTTCATTAACTGTGATTTATTAGCAGAGTGTGCTTTTCAGACATTGTGATGTTCTTCAGGCTGTTCAAGCCACATGCAAGAAAGAACAAAAAACAATTTTATCCTTTTCTCTCTGAAAGTTACAGTTGGAATAACACTAAAGTCAAAATGATGTAGAGTATTAACTACTTTCCTTATCTGCTATGTGATTTCCCTAGCTAATTTCTACCCTTTCTTTTCTATATATTAAGATAATTACAGTCATTACTACAGCATTGTGGGAAAGATAGTATTACGATCATGGTTTCATATAATCATCTTCATGGTACCTAAAGTGAGAAAATGCAAAATTTGTCCTCAGAGAGCTTTAATATAGTGATATGTTAAGTCAGCACATGGCATGAGAGGGAGGAGTGGAAATAATGGAAGAAAGAGTGTGAAAGCTTTAAATGTAAATGAACGTTAATCATGAAAAACACTGATTAAAGTGTAATGATGTAAAAGTTAATCTAGCTACTATGCAATTAACTCAAAATTACAACCATATATTGTATGTGTAATCACATTCTAAGAAACATATTACATTAAAAAAAATGGAACCACTTTTAACAGGGTGCTTATGGGAGTCAGCTGACAGATAGCTATACCAATTTGATAATTAACTTCTTAAGGCTAGTTCACATTTTGTGCTCCTAATTAATGCCTACTTAATTTTCAATACATTCTATATTAGGTTAAGTGCCAATTAAATACTGTGCAAGCTCTAGGAGAGGAAAATTCTCTAAACCTCAAAAACTGTTATTTTTCTCATTAGAAAAGTCAATAGAAATCAAATAGTAATACCACTTTTTCATAGCACCCTAATAACTTTACCTTGAATAAAAGTATTAATAAATAAAATGTTGCTGTCTGTGGCAACCTATTGTTGTTGTTGTTATGTGCCATTAAGTCAACTCTGACTCATAGTAACCTTATGCACAACAGAACTAATCACTGCCCGGTCATGTGCCAGCCTCACTATCCCTAACATACTTGAGCTCATTGTTACAGTCACTGTGCCTGTCCATCTCATTGAGGGCCTTCCCCCCTTTTGTTGACCCTCCACTTTACCAAGCTTGACATCTTTCTCCACGGAATGGTCCCTTCTGACAACATGACCAAAGTAGGTGAGACGAAGTCTGGGCATTCTCGCTTCCAAGGAGCATTCTGGCTGCACTTCTTCCAGGACAGATTTGTTAGTCCTTTTAGCAGGCCCCGGTACTTTCAGTATTCTTCATCAACATCACAACTCAAAAGCATCAATTCTTCTTCAGTCTTCCTTATTCATTGTCCAGCTCTCACATGCATATGAGGCAATTGAAAATACCATGGTTTGGGTTAGGCACATCTTAGTTTTCAAGGAGATATCTTTGCTCTTCACTGCTTGACAGAGGTATTTAGCATCAGATTTGCCCAATGCAATACATCTTTTGATATCTTGACTGCTGCTACCATTGGTGTTGATTGCAGAATCAAGTAATATGGAGTCTTTAACAACTTCATTCTTTTCTCCATTTATCATGATGCTGCTTATTTGTCCAGTTGTGAGGATTTTTGTTTTCTTTGTGTTGAGATTTAATCCATAGTGTAGATTGTAGTCTTTCATTTATATCAGTAAGTACTCTAAGTCATCCGCACTTTCAGCAAGCAAAGTTGTGTCATCTGCATATTGCATGTTGTTTATAAGCCTTCCTCCAAACTTGATGCCAAGTTTATATAGTCTAGCTTCTCGGATTGTTTGCTCAGCATACAAGTTGAATAAGTATGGTGAAAGGATACAACCCTGATGCACTCCCTTCCTGATTTTAAGCCATTCAGTATTCCCTTGTCATGTTTGAATGGCAGTATCCTGGTCTAGTTACAGGTTCCTCATGAGTACAATTAAGTGTTCTGGAATTCCCATTCTTCTCAAAGTTGTCAATAATTTGTTATGATTCACACAATCAAATGCCTTTACATAGTGAATAAAACACAAGTAATCATCTTTCTGGTATTCTTTGCTTTGAGCCAAGATCTATCTGACATCAGCTATGATATCCCTCTCTCCACATCCCCTTGTGAATCCAGCTTGCATTTCTCGAAGTTCTCTGTCAATATATTGTTGCAACCATTTTTTAATTATCTTCAGTAAGATTTTATTTGCATGTGATATCAATGATATTGTTTGATAATTTCCACATTCTGTGGGATCACCTTTCTTTGGAATGGGTACAAATATAGATCTCTTCCAGTCAGTTGGCTAGGTGGTTGTCTTCCAAATCTCTTGGCACAGTAAAATGAGTGCTTCCAGTGGGATATCCATTTGTTGAAATATCTCAATGGTATTGTGTCAATTCCTGAAGCCTTGATTTTTGCCAATTCCTTCAGTTCAGTTTTGACTTCTTCCTTCAATACCATTGGTTCTTCATCATATGCCACCTCCTGAAATGGATGATAATTTACCAGTTCTTTTTGGTACAGTGACTCTGTATATTCCATCTTCTTTTGATGTTTCCTGCATCATTCAACGTATTGCCCATGGAATCTTTTACTATTGTAATCCAAGGCTTAAATTCTTTCCTTCAGTTCTTTCAGCTTGAAAAATGCTGAGTGTGTTCTTCCCTTTTGATTTTCTAACCTCAGGTCTTTGTACATTTCATTATAGTAATTAACTTTGTCTGTTCGAGCTCCTCTTCGAAATCTTCTGTTCAGCTCTTTTATCTTTTCATCTCTTCCACTTGCTTTAACTACTCTCCACTCAAGGGCAAGTTTCAGAGTCTCTTCTGATGTCCATTTTGGTCCTTTCTTCCTTTCCTGTCTTTTTAATGACCTTTGCTTTCTCCATGGATGATGTTCTTGATGTCATCCCACAATTCCTCTGGTTTTCAGTCAATGCATCAAATCTATTCTTTAAATGGTCTCGAAATTCAAGAAGGATATTATCAAAGTCATATTTCAGCTCTTGTGGACTTGTTTTAATTGCATTCAACTTCAACTTGAATGTGCATATGAACAGTTGATGGTTCCACGGTCAGCTTCTGGCCTCATTTTGGCTGAAGATATTGAGCTTCTCCATCACCTCTTGCCACAGATGTAATCAATCTGATTCCTGTGTACTCCATCTGGTGAAGTCTATGTATATAGCCACTGTTTGTGTTGTTGAAAAACGTATTTGCAATGAATAAGTCTTTTGTCTTGCAAAATTCTATCATGCAATCTCCAGAATCATTTCTATTACCAAGACCATATTTTCCAACTACCAGTGATTCTTCTTTTTTTCCAACCTTTGCATTCCAGTCACCAGTGATAATTAACACATCTTGATTGCATGTTCGGTTGATTTCAGACTGCATAAGTTGGTAAAAATCTTCAATTTCCTCATCTCTGGCTTTGGTGGTTGGTGCATAAATTTGAATAATAGTAATATTAACTGGTCTTCCACATAGGCATATGGGCATTATCCTGTCACTGACAGCACTGTATTTCAGGATAGATCTTGAAATATTCTTTGTGATGGTGAATGCCATGCCACTCCTCTTCAATTTGTCATTCCCAGCATAGTAGATCATACGGTTGTCTGATTCAAATGACCCAAACAGGTCCATTTCAGCTCAACAATGCCTAGGATATCAATCTTTATGCATTCCATTTCATTTTTGACAATATCCAATTTTCCTAGATTCATGCTTTGTACATTTCATGTTCCAATTATTAATGGATATTTGCAGCTGTTTCTTCTTATCTTGAGTTGTGCAGCATCAGCAAAAGGAGTTTCTGAAAGCTTTACTCCATCCACATCATTAAGGTCAGCTCTATTCTGAGGAGGCAGCTCTTTCTTAGCCATATTTTGAGTGCATTCCCACCTGAGGGGCTCATCCTCTGGCACTGTATCAGTCAATATTTCAGGGCTATTTTTCAGTAATATATCAGACAGTGTTTCATTGCTCTTTGTAAGGTTTTCACTGGCCAATTCTTTGAGAAATGGTTGACCTCTTCCTTCTTATGAGTCTTTCTTAGGCTGGACACACCACTAAAACCTGTCCACCATGGCTAACTCTGTTGGCACTTGAAACACTGGTGGCACAGCCTCCAGCCTCAGAGCAACACACAAGCCACCAGAGGATGACAAACTGACAGATGAGTTTGTCTCTCTTAGCTGTTCCAAACTGCTCCACTGCCACTTCCCAGCCTTCTTGCCAGTTTCAGCCCTCCACAAACCTGTCTGCTACTGCTTTTTGGCCATCCTTACCAGTTATAGATCTCCCAAAAGCTCTCTACCTACTGAATTCAAATTATGATGATCATCATGATAGTATTTTTAGTTATATAATTACTTGTAAAGTTTCTTAAGGTAATTTGCACAAAATCTCTCCAGTAATCTGGGTAAGACTCCATTAAAAAAAAAAAATCCATCACCATCAGATTGATTGACTCAAGAGACTCCAAATAGAGTAGAACTTCTCTGTAGGTTTTTCTTGACTTTATAGAAACAAATTGCAATACCTTTCTTTTATAGTACTTCTGTGTAGGTTTAAATAGACAATCTTTAGATAGTAGTTGAACACAAAACTTTTGTGCCACTGAGGGACCTTTCATATGTATTTACTTTTTAATTCATCTGTAAATGAAAGTAACAGAGCCCAAAGTGGAAATCTTGCTCAGGAATAGTGCAGAAGACAAGGTGGACCCAAAATCAGAGGACAAGGAATGAAACACTGGCAAGTATCTGTCTTATCCTCACTTTCCTTCTTAATAAAGTGGAGATGAAAATGTTGAGATCAAAGAGTAGCTGGAAGGATTAAATAAACATGAAACACATAGAAACCACAGCAATTAGAACTAACAATGCTAATAACAAAGATTTACTCAAATTATCAAATGTGTCATTAACTATTCTAAATTTTTTGAACATACAAACTCATAATTATAAAAAAATGCTGTGAATTAAATTGCATTTTATTTCCCATTTTACAGAAGAGAGATGAGAGGCAACTTTTAATTTTATGTGTATAATATATGTCTTAAGTATATTTTTACCATACTTGAATTATTATCATACAGCATTAGAGAGAGAGAAAGAGAGTAAAGGAAGGAGGGAAAGAGAGAGAGAGTAAAATACACAAACTACTGGAGTTCCTGGATGGTACAAATTGTTAAGTTTGTGACTACTAGCTGAAAGCTTGACAAAAAAAAAAAAAAAAAAAACCACCCTGAGGTGTCTTAGAAGACAGACCTGGCTATCTCCATCTGAAAGGTCACAGCCTTGAAAAACCTATGGGGAAGTTTTACTCAACACAAATGGGAACGCTATGAGTTTGAATCAACTTGATGACAACTAACAACAGCAACAATATAGATTATTAGTTGTATTATTTTCTTCATGTTGCTATAACAGAAATATTACAAGTGGATGGCTTTAACACATAGAAATTCATTTTCTCATAATTTCAAAAAAAATGAAGAGCCCAAACCACAGCCATCAAGTTGATTCTAAATCATAGTGACATCCTTTGGATTTCCAAGAGGTTGGTGGTTGAAACCCATCAGCCACTCCATGAAAGAAAGACTGGGCAATCTACTTCCAAAAAAATTACCACCTCAGAAACCCAATGGGGGTCACTATGAGTCGGAATCAACTCAGTGGCAGTGAGTTTAGTTTGGTTCTGGTTTAAATATTTATGAGAATAGATTGCCTCGTTTTCCTCCTGCAGAGCAGCTGGTGAATTTGAACCACAGACCTTCTGGTTAGCAGCCAAATGCCTTACCCACAATGCCACCAGAGCTTCTCACAGTTTAGGAGGCAAAATGTCCAAATTCAGGCTCTAGGGAAGGCTTTCTTTCTCTGTTGACTCTGGGAGAAGATCCTTGTGTCTTTTCAGCTTCTGTTCTGCTCCTTGGTGATATTCATGTGGCATGTATCTTCTCCTTTTGTGCTTCCTTCTCTGTCTAATCTGCTCTTTTTAGTTCTCAAAGATGATTAATTTAAGATACCCTACACTGATACAGTCTCACTAATATAACAGAAAGTCCTATTCCTAAATGGGATTACATCAATAGGTATAGGGATTTAGGATTTACAACACATTTTTTGAAGACACAATCCAATCCATAACAGCTAGATGAATGTTAAAGCAAATATATCCATGGAACCAGAACCAGAACCCACCATAGAAATAAATCATTATTAACATCTCAGAATCCTCCCCTTATGCTCCTGCTAATTACTTTCTCCTCAAGGTTAATCCCTATCCTGATTTTTCACATCATATATTATTTCCCCCTACTTTTGAAATATATAAATGGAATCATATCTTATATACTACCTTGTCTCTTTTGTTTCTGACTTCATTTAACATTATATTTGTGAGATTCATCCATTTGTTTGTGAATAGTTGTATCTCATTTTATTTCATTGCAGTGTAGTATGCCATTACATGCAGATGCTACACTTTACTATCCCATTCTATTGTTAAACATTTAGATTATTTCTAGTTTGGGGTTGTTTTCACTAATAGTGTTATGAATGTTCTTGTACACTTTTGGTTTTTTTTGGTGAATATATGAACACATTTTTATTGAGTAGAATAAGAGTGGAATTGCTATGTCATGATAATGCATAGCGTTCATTAAAGGAATGCACAGTATTACTTGAGACGTTTATCAAAGTTTCTCCCAATGAGATAAAAAGAATAGAAATGTAACTTTTTAAGAAATACCAGATAGCCAATTTGCAGATGCCAAAGGAGGGTCTGACACCATTGATTACTAGTTGCTGACCCAGCAACAGCCTAAATCTGGATGAAAGGAAACATTTGCATGCTAAATCACACATCCCTAGGGGAAGATTTAACATTATGAAGAGTTATGCTAAGGACTACCATCTTATATCCCTTTTTGCACATGTTCAATCTATAAACATGGTGGTTTAGTGCCTAAGACATTTGACTGCTGTTCTGGTTACCTAGTGCTGCTCTGAATATACCACAAATGGGACGGCTTTAACAAACAGGAGTTTATTCTTACAATTTGGAGGCTTTAAGTCCAAGTTCAAAGTGCCAGGCTATAGGGGCTGGGTGAAAGCCCCTCAACCTTGGGGTCCAGCTCTGCCTCCTGCTCCTGGCCCACTGGAGCTAGAGGCATTTCTTCACTAAGACAGCTGCTGGCTGCTGAGGCTGAGAAGCCTCAAGGTTGACAAGTCAAAAGGCACAGTCCCAATGTTACCAAACCACATAGCAGTCCAGTAACTTAAGTCCATTGTAAGTCCCAAAGTCAGCAGAGCATAGTAGGCTGCTAGAGACCATATGCTAGAGACCATTCTCAAAGCTTCTCCTTATGTACAGGAAGCAGACCACATACCCAAAGTCAACTACTCAGCTGCTTGTGGTAGATCCCACCATGGAGTTGATTGCCAGTCTCATCATGAGGAATAACTACCACCAGCTGCCCAGCCACTCAACCAGGCCCAGCCAAGTTGACCCAAAAACATAACCACCACAACTGCTAACCAGAAGGCTGAGGGTTTAAACTCACCAGCCACTCCTTGGAAGGAAGATTGGGCAATCTGCTTCCTTAGAGATCCTGCCTCAGAAACCCAATGAGGGGTCACTATGAGTTAAATTGACTCCACGGCTGTTGTTGTTATGTGCCATAGAGTCAGACCTGACTAACAGCGACCCCCCCCCCTTGGGTTTCTGAGGTGGTATCACTATGGAAGTAGATTGCCCAACCTTCCTTCTGAGAAGTGGCTGGTGGGATTGAACCTCCAGCCTTCTGGTTAGCAATTAAGTGCCTTAGGCACTACACTACCAGAGCTCCTAACTCCACGGTAGTGAGTTGTTTTTTTTTTTTTTAATTTTTTTCTAACCTATAATCACAAAATTGTAACTATGACATGATTATGACTCCCCTCTCTGTCTTAGCTCATGAACAAACTTAATAAAAGCCATGATTTCTACTCTATATCTCAGTGTGCCTTTATTGGCTTCAGTCATTCCAGGTAAAGGAACCTAGAACATTACAGGTAACAATGAGGTGAGATACTGTCCCAATTTTGCTAGAAATATCCCAGTTTTCAAGTCATAGAGATCCTATATGTCAGCATAGAACTGTCCCACAGAGTTTCCAAAGCTGTAATCTTTGGGGAAGCAGAGGGCCTCCTCTTTCACCCATGGAGTAGCTGGTAGGTTGGGACCACCAACATTTTATTTAGCAGGTGAATGCTTTAACTCAATGGCAATAATTTGCTTTTTGGTTTTATCTCAGTTTTAGTACTAGAGGTCCTGTGTCTCAGAAAACTCCTAAGTCCTGAGCAAACCAGGATAATTGGCCAGCCGAGGTGTTAGTATGTTAATCTTTAGTTGTAACAATTTATATAATCATGACCTGTTGTTCCATATTCTCATAGCCACTTGATATTATCTATCTTCTTCATTTTACTTCATTTGTTGTGGCATCTAACTTTGATTTTAATGAGTAATGGGTAAATGAATAATGAATAAACACTTCACTTCTTTATAGATAGTTTGGGTCTCTTGTTTATGAAGTTTCTGTTCAAAGTTCCTGTCCAGTTTTATTTGTTCAGTCTCTTGTTATTGGTCTGGTTGTTGTATATGTTGTAAATAAAAATATCCCATGCTGTCTCTTGCCTTTTCATTCTTTTATTGATGCCTTTTTTTTTTTCACTTAAAAAAATTTTTTATTGTCATTCGATGAAAATTTACAGAGCAAATTCACTTTCCATACAGCAGCTCATATATACTCTGTCTCATGACATTGACTGCAATTTGCCACAATGCAACAGCTCCCCTCCCACTTCCTCCCCATAGTTACCTCTTCCCTGTGTCCTTCCCTCCATGCACTCCTGCCCCCTGAGCTGTCTTCCTGTGTGTACACAGCCCATTTATTCTCCCATGATTGATCTCTCCAAGGAGTGTATCTACCTCATGCAAATGTTCAGCTCACATACCTGTTTTTTGTTTGGCTTGAAGCCACAAAAGTGGATTGAACTCCAGACTTGAAGGGCAGCTAGGGTCTACAGTTTCAGTGATTCCATCAGGCTCTATCAGACCAGCAAACCTGGTCCCC
>NW_006921599.1:23657494-23674161 GCF_000298275.1 Orycteropus afer afer
TTTTTGGCTGGAAGCCACAGGACTCAGTTCAATTCCAGACCTGAAGGGCAGCCAGGGGCCTTAGTTTCAGTGGTTCCATCAGGCTCTATCAGACCAGCAAACGTGGTCTTTTTTAAATTATTATTATTGATTTTGACTTTTGTTCCATATTATTCTCCCACTCTATCCAGGATCTCCTACATAAATCCCCCTCCGAGTGGTTGACCATGGTAGCCAGGCACCATCTAGTTCTTCTGGTCTCATGGTTGTATAGGCTGAGGATAGCATGGTGCACCAGTCACTTGGACTAATTATTTCCATTAATCTTTGGTTTTCTTCATTCTTCTTTGCTCTGGACAAGGACAGTACTTTTGTTGCATCTAGATGGCCCCTTGGAAGCTTTTAAGATCCCAGTCGCTACTTGCCAAAGTAGGATGTGGAACAATGTTTTGTGTAGTATGTCATGCTAATTGAGCTTGATGTCCCCTGTGACAATGGTACTGAGACCACATGTCCAACCACTAGCTCCTTCTGAGTTGCTGGCTGTGGCCAAGGAGTGACTACAACCTTGTCCCTTGTCACCTCTACTATATACTGGAGAATTCTTACAGAATATACAGATATAATTATCGAAACATTGTCTTCCAACATTATACATGGTCTTGGGCACACTCCCTCTGCATAGACATACCTAGTAGTTCAGGTGTCCACCTATCTATCCACTTGCATTTCCATGTTTGCCTTCACTGACAATGCAGTAGTGTATGTGCAAAAGTGTTCATCTTTGTTGTCTGTACCTCCCATGCACCTCTCTATGTCTTCCTCTTCCTCAATGCCACTGTGTTGATCACTCACATTTGGTAAATTGCCCTTCTCTTCATCCACATCGATACTTATCTCTGTCTATCTAACAGTGTTCTTGCCTCTCCCCTCCCCTCCCACCCTTGGTAACCAAGAAAGAACATTTTCTTCCACATATAAACCTTTTTACCATAATGGACTAATACAATATTTGTCCTTCTGTGAATGACTTATTTCACTCAGCATATCGTCCTCCAAGTTTATTCACGTTATGTGGTGTTTTGTCAATTCTACGTTATTCTATAGGGTGTCATAGTATTCCATTGTGTGTATGTACCATAGTTTGGTTATCCATTCTTCAGTTGATGGCCACCAAGGTTGTTTCCATCTTTTGGCTATTGTAAATAGTGCTGCAATGAACATGGGTGTGCATGTATCTGTTCTTGTCATGGTTCTCACTTCTTTAGGGTATATACCTAGTAATGGAATGACTGGGTGAAATGGTATTTCTAATTCCAACATTTTAAGGAATCACCACACTGCTTTCCACAGTGGCTGTACCATTTTACTGTTCCACCAGCAACATATGAGTGTCATAATCTCTGCACATCCTCACCGGCATTTGTTATTTTCTGTCTTGTTGAACTTTGCTACTAGTGCTGGGGCAAGCTGGTGTCTCATTGTTGTTTTGATTTGCATCTCTCTAATGGCTAATGAACGTGAGCATTTCTTCATATGTTTGTTGGCTGCCTGAATATCCTCTTTGGGAAAGTGTCTATTCATGTCTTCTGCTCATTTTTAATTGGATTATTTGTCTTTTTTTTGTTGAGGTGTTGGAGTTTTCTACACATTATAGAGATAAGTTCTTTGTCATATATGTCATTGCCAAATATGTTTTCCCAATCTGTAGGTCCTCCTTTGACTCTTTTGGAGAAGTCTTTGGAAGAAATAAAAATTTAATCTTTAGAAGGTTCCAATCATTTGATTTCTCTTCTGTTGTTTGTGCATTTTGGGTTATGCTTAATAGTTTATTTATGGCATATATTAACCAAACTCACTGCCATTGAGTCAGATCCAACTCACAGTAACCCTTCCTTGGGTTTCTGAGGCAGTATCACTATGGAAGTAGATTGCCCAACCTTCCTTCCAAGGAGTGGCTGATCGGTTTGAACCAACAGCCTTCTGGTTAGCAGTCAAAATGCCTTAGTCACTACACCACCAGAGCTCCATTCCACATGTGTGTGTGTGTATGTGTGTGTATGCCATATGTTAGGGCCCCTAAATTTGCCCCAAGTTTTTACTTGAGGAACTTTATAGTTTTAGGTTTTACATTTAAGTCTTTGATCCATCTGGAGTTAGTTTTTGTGTATGGTGTGAGGTACAGATCTTGGTTCATTTTTCTGCAAATGTATATCCAGTATTGCCAACACCATTTATTAAACAGACATTCTCTTTGCCATTTAATGGATTTTTGCCCTTTGTCAAAGATCAGGTGACCACAGGTCATTGGATATTTTTCTGGGTTCTTAATTCTGTTCCATTTGTCTATGTGTCTGTCAATGAACCAATACCAAGCAGTTTTGACTACTGTGGTTATACAGTAGATTTTGAGATCTTCCAGTGTGAGACCTCCTACTTTGTTCTTCTTTAGTAGTGCTTTGCTTACCTGAGGTCTCTTTCATTTCCATATTAAGTTAGTGATTGGTTTTCTCATATCCTTAAAGAATGTTGATGGGATCTGGTTTGGGATTGCATTGAATATATACAATGCTTTGGGTAGAATGGACATTTTCACATTGTTGAATCTTCCTGTCCATGAGCATGGTAAGTCCTGCCATTCATGTAGATCTCTTACAGTTTCTAGAAGTAGTGCTGTGTAGTTTTCTTTGTACAGGTAAGATTTCTTCCTAAATATTTTATTTTTTTGGTGGCTATTGTAAATGGTATTGATTTCCTTATTTCTTTCCAGCAATTTCTGTGCAGGAGTAAAGGAATCCTACTGGTTTTTGGATGTTGATATTGTATCCTGACACTATGCTAAATCTCTCAGTTAGTTCCAATAGGTTTTTGACCAAGTCTCTTGGATTTTCTAGGTATAGGATCATATCATCAGCAAATAGGGATAGTTTGACTTCTTCCTTACTAATTTGGATGCCTTTAATTTCCCTTTCTTGCCTTATTGCCCTGGCTGGGAACTTCCAATACAATGTTGAATAGAACTGGTGATAGAGGGCTTCCTTGTCTGGTTCCTGTTCACAAGGGGAATGGTTTCAGTCTCTCTCCATTGAGAATAATGTAGTTTGTTTGTTTTGTATAGATGCCCTTTATTATGTTGAGGAATGTCCCTTCTATTCCTATTTTGCTGAAAGTTTTGATCAAAAGGAGGTGTTGGATTTGATCAAATGCCTTTTCTGCATCAATTGAAATGATAATGTAGTACTTTTCCTTTATTTATGTGATGAATGATGTTGATTGTGTTTGTAATGTTGAACCATCCTTGCATACCTGATATGAAACCCAGTTGGTCATAATGAGTTATTTTTTGATGTTTTTTGTAGTCTATTGACTAGGATTTTGTTAAAGATTTTTGCATCTATATTCATGAGGGATATTGGTGTGTAGCTTTCCTTTTGAGTGATGTCTTTGCCTGGTTTTGGTATCAAGGTTATACTTGCTTCATAAATTGATCTTGGGAGGATTTGGAATGTTTTGGAATAGTTTGTGTAGGATTGCTGTCAGTTCTTCTCTGAATGTTTGGTAGAATTCTCTAGTGAAACTATCTTGCCCAGAACTTTTTTTGTTGATAATTTTTTATGACCTGTTCAATTTCTTCTTTTGCTATGGATCTGTTGAACTTTTCCACATCAATCTGCATTAGTTTAGGTAAGTGGTGTGTTTCTAGAGATATGTCAATTTCTTCCAGATTTTCAAATTTGTTAGAGTACAGTTCTTCATTGTATCCTGATATTATCCTTTTTACTTCAGTTGGTTCTGTTGTGATGTCACCCATTTTGTTTCCTATTCATGTTATTTGTATTCTCTCCCTCTTTTCCTTTGTTAAATTTGCCAGTGGTTTGACAATTTTTTTAATGTTTTCAAAAAACCAACTTCTAGTCTTGCTGATTTTTCCTATTGTCTTTCTATTTTCTTTTTCATTTATTTCTGCTTGAATCTTTATTGTTTCCTTTCTTCTGGTGTATGTAGACTTTTCATGCGTTTTTTGTCTAATTGTTGTTGATATTGGGTTAAGTTGTTGATTTTGGTTCTTTTTTTTTTATGTGTGCATTTATTGCTATAAATTGGCCTCTGATCACTGCTTTTCCTGTGTCCCAAAGTTATTGACACATTCTTTTTTCATTCTTATTTGATTCAAGGAATTTTTTAATTTCATTTTTTATTTCCTCTATTACCCAATTGTTTTTGAGAATGATGGTGTTCAGTTTCCATGTGTTTCCTCTTTTTCCATTAATCTTATTATTGTTGGTTTCTAATTTGATCACATTGTGCTCTGAGAAGATGCTTTGCAATATTTCAATGTTTTTAAATTTATTAAGGCTTGCTTTATGGCCTAACTCATGGTCTATCATGGAGAATGTTCCTTGTGCACTGGAAAATAATATATATTGTGTTGCTGTTGGGTGAGATGCTCTCTCGATGTCTACAAGGTCAGGTGGGTGGATTATTTAGCTCTTCTGAGTCTTTGTTGAGTTTCTTTCCAGTTGTTCTTTTTTCATTGAAAGTGGTCTATTAAAGTCTCCCACTATGACTGTGGAGTCATCTATTTGCCTTTTCAACTTTTAACATCTGATTTATGTCTTTGGGGCTCTTTCATTGGGTCCATAGATATTTATTATGGTTATATCTTCTTGTTTATTTGATCCTTTAATCATTATATAATGTTATAATGTCCTTCCTTGTATCTTATGGTGGTTTTTGTCTTAAAGCCAATTTAATCAGAAATTAATATTGCCATTCCTGCTCTTTTTTGGTTGCCATTTGCTTGATATATCGTTTTCCAAACTTTGATTTTTGTCATTGTCTTTAAGGTGTGCCTCTTTTAGATAGCATATTGATGCGTTATGTTTTCTTACCCAGTCTGCAACTCTCCATCTATTGAATGGTGCATTTATTCTATTAACATTCAGTGTAATTATCAACAATATGAATTAGTTGCTATCATTTTGTTTTGTGTTTTTTTCATGGTATTCCTGGTTTCTTTGTTCCATATAATTTCCTGTGCTGAGCTCATAATATTTATAAACATGTTATTTCCTTTGTTGCTATTGCTTTAGTATTTCCTAAATATTTAGTACTTGGTTATCCTATTTTTATTGTGATGTGAAAGTTTATCATTTTTCTTTGAGATTACCCTGTGATTTATAATTTTCTCCCAGAGTTTAGAACAGTCCATTCTATTTTGCAACTCTCTTGACTTCCTCATGATTTAGAAGTTCTGTAACTGCACTATTTTTTCCCTCTTTTTGGTTTGTAGTTGTCCTCATTTGCCAGTTGATGTCTTTGTTTCCCTGTTTATAATTTTGTAGGCTTATTTTACTTGGGATAGTTTCATAGCTGTGTTGGTTTCTGGGTTATGTCATCTTGTGTATTAATGATCAATTATGGGTTCTCTCTTCAAAGGACTCCCTTTAGTATCTCCTATAAGATTGGTCTGGTTTTACTAATTCCCTTAATTTCTGCTTATCTGGATATCTCTCAATTTCATGATCATATTTGAGGGACAATTTTGCTGGATCTATAATTCCTTGTTGGAAATTTTCTGTTTCACTCTTTTATATATGCCATCCCATTGTCTTCTCACTTGCATGATTTCTGCTGAGAAATTAGAGCCTATTCTTATTTGTTGTCTTTTGTAAGTAACTTTTCATTTTTCCTGTGCTGCTTTCAGGATTTTTTCTTTGTCTTTTGTTTTGATGAATTTGATGATGGTATGTCTTGGTGATTTTCTTTTGAAATCTATCTTGTTTGGGGTTGGACTTCCTGAATGGATATACTCTGTCTTTCATCGTATCAGTGAAGTTCTCTTCCAATAAGTCTTGGACAATTTTCTCAGTGCTTTTCTTTTTCTCTTCCTGTTCTGGAATTCCAATTATGCATATATTATTCCTTTTGATGGTATCCCACATGATCCTTAGGTTTTCTTCATGTTGTTTTGACCTTTTTTCTGATTGATCCCTTTGTTGTTGTTTTTGTTGTTATGTGCCATCAAGTCGGACCCGACTCATATTCAGGTATTTGTCTTCAATTTCATTAATTCTGTCTTCCATTGGATTAATTCTACTCCTTTGTCCTTTCAATGTGTTATCTATTTCTGACAATTTAGTATTAATCTTCTGGATTTCTATCTGTAGATTTTGTATTGTTTCTAATTTTTCATTTATTTTGTCATTTTGTTCTTGTATTTTCTTCCAAAATTGTTAAGGGTTTTGTCTGTGTTTTCCTTAATTTTGTCAGTGTTTTCCTTGATCTGTCTCTCAATCCTTTGAGGAGACCTAAGTATAATTCTTTTGAAATTATTCTCAGGGAGTTCCAATGCTACTTCTTCTTCAGGGGTGTGTTCTGGGTCTATATCCTACTCCCTTGTTTCTACCACTTTATGTTGCTTCTTCATGTAGATGGTGATGTTCTGTTGTCTCCCAGGCATTGTGAAACTGTTCCATTTAGATCTCTTTTAGCTGTTTGTGAAGAGCAGCTAAGGGTTAGTCAGGCTATCTTAGTGGTTGTTTATCATTGGCCAGTTGGTGGAGAAGGAATTGGTAGCTCTCACTCAGTAAGTGATGCTACAGGAAGTTTGGGTATAGTTATGTTGTATGGGCACTGTTGTTGTATCCCACTCAGAGAAAAACGACAATTGAAAAATCATCAAAAAGTAAAAGCAAGTGGAAAAAAAAAACACTGCATAAACACACAGGAATAATCACTAAAAATAAAAATAAAAATAAAACAGCAATATCTGGGGAGAGGGCAATAAGAGAAACTGTTAGAGTAGGAACATAATGATGGAAAAATGTGAAAAATGCAAAAAGAAAAACAGGGAATGGGGTTAACCATGAGAAAGAAAATAATGGGAGCCAGTAACAAAGAAGAGAGAAAAAGCTGAAAACTAGAACTTGGGAAGGGAAGACTAATGAATAAAGTAAACAGGACTAAATAATAATAACAAAAACAATTTTAAAACAGATTAAAACAAACAAACTATGCAAGGGCACCCAGGCTCCATCCCAGCACATAGGCTGGGTTGGATTTCCTGCTGACCCAGAAGGTGCGTGGGAATGAAGGATAGCCACACTTCCATTCACCAATAAGGTGTGGGGGCTAAGAGTAACAAGGGGAATATTGCACCTTTCCAGTCATATGTGTCCAGAATGTCCACGTGGTTCCTGGCAAGTGGAGCTTATTCTTAAGTTTCAGAATCTGGGAAAATGCTGTTGGTTTAAATATCAAAAATGGTTGAACCACTTGTACACATTCAAAATGGCTGCACACTCCAGACTGGTAAGAGTACACAGCTCAGCCTGTCTCCTTCTTCACTGCTTCTGCTTCCATTCACCAGCCACTGGTGCAGTCCTCTGGCAGTCCCTGGCTAGCAGGGCCAATTTTTAGGTTAATTCATAGGTCCTAACATCCTTTGGCAATATCCAAGCTGCACATGCTGTCAGAATCGCTGACAGACCGCAGCTCCATTTTGTCTCATTTTCAGTGTTTTCATGCAGGTTCTTCTACTAGTTGGAGTTTAGTTCACTTCCATATCCTTACTTTCAAAGCTCAGGGCTCTAGGATTATCTTCTGAGTCTGTGTTAATTGGTTCCCCTTTTCTTTGTTGAAGATGGTCTGTGTAGTTTGTCTGCCTATTCTGCCATCTTACTGGAACTCTAATTCTGTACCATTTAAAAATAATTTTATTTTGTTTTTGTTGTTAAGAATTAACCCAGTAAAATATTCATCAATTCAACCACTTCTACATGTATAATTCAGTGACAATGATTACATTTTTTAAGGGGCAATCATTCTCACCCTCATTTTCTTGGTTGTTCTGCCCTCAAACATATACTCACCCTCCCTCAAGGTTCCTGTCTGTTTCAAGTTATTACTCTGATTCTATATGAAAAAGCCAAATCCATTGCCATCAGGTTGATTCCAATTCATAGTGACATTACAGGACAGAATAGAACTGGTCTGTTAGGTATCCAAGACTGTAATTCTTTATGGAAGCAGACTGCCTCATCTTTCTCCTGTGGAGTGGCTGATGTGTTTGAATTGCCAACTTTTTGGTCACTAGAACATTACTTCAACCACAGTGCCACCATAGCTCCTTTGATCCCATATACCAAACTACAAAAAAAGAAAAAAGAAAAAGAAAAAGAGAAGAAAAACTCACTGCCACTGAGTCAATTCAACTCATAGCAACTCCTCCTTGGGTTTCCAAGGCAGTATCTCTACAGAAATAGATTGCCCAATCTTCCTTCCAAGGAGTGGCTGGTGGATAGATAGTTCTTAAAAGAGCATAATGCTCAAGGCAAACATTTTTAACTAGCTAAGATAAACTAATGTTTGGTTTTAAGAAGTCATCAGGGAACATTTTAGGTTTAAGGCTTAAAGACTATCTCAGAGCAACTGTTTTAGCGATTCATCCATCCCCCATGGCTTCAGGAAATCTGGAGTCCATGAGACTTTGAAATTGTGTTCTGCATTTTCCCTCTTTTTATCAGGATTCTTCTAAAGAATCTTTTACCAAAATATTTGGTAGTGGTAGACAGGCACTATACATAGTCTCATGACAATGGAAGCAGTTGTTCATGGAGGCAATTAACCACATATTCTGTTTCTTCCTATTCCTGACTCTCTTTCTTTCTCTGTTAGTCCAAGTGAATAGAGACCAATTGTTTTGTCTTTGATGGCCACCTGCAAGTTTTTAATACCTCAGGAACTATGCAACAAACTAAGAGGTAAAACAGAAGCACTGAACATATTAGGCCAATTAACTGAGATGTCCCATGAAACCATGACCCTAAACTTCCAAACCAATGTAATCCAATGTACCAACTTTTCATTCATGGGTAGTGTTTTTTGTCTTCTGTTTAAGAAATATTTTCCTATTACAAGACTATATAAAGTTATTGTCCTTTCCTAGTTTCTAGAAGGCTTGCTCTTTTATCTTTCACATTTATATCACCAATTGTTGTGAATTGAATTGTACCCCCAAAATATATGTTGTAAATCCTAACTAGGATTTTATATCCCCTACACATGTAGATATAATCCCATCAGGAAATAGGATTCTTTGTTATATTAATGAGGCCCTGTCAATGTACTGTGTGTCTTAAGCAAATCTCCTTTTGAGCAGCTTAAGTGCCAGGGCAAGAAGTACAAATAGGGGAATATAGATACTAGGTGGCAATCTCCAAGAAATGCCAAGAAGAAGCTAAGACAAGGATTTTCCCTCTGAGTGGAAAGACAGGCCCTTTTCCTACAACCTATAGCCTGAAGTCTGACTTCTAGCTCCTAAACTGTGAAAAAATAAATACATTTCTGTTTTGGCTATCCTTTAACTAAAAACTCACTGCTGTTGAGTTGATCCCAACTCATAGCAACCCCATCTTGGGTTTCCAAGGTGGTGTCTCTAAGAAAGTAGACTGCCCAGTCTTCCTTCTGAGGAGCGGCTGGTGGGTTTGAATTGCCAGCCTTCCAGTTAGCAGTCAAATGCCTTAGGCACTATGCCACCAGAGCTGTTATAACAACACTAGATAATTGAGACATCAATCCATCTGGAATTGATTTTTATGGGAGGTACTGATTAAGATTCATCTTTTAAAATATGGATATCCAATTGGTCCAGCACCATGAAATCCTAAATATTCTGCAAGGGTAATACTGTCATAAATTAAGGGTCTATGCTTGGCTGTTTCTAGAACAATTACTCTCTTCCATCTGTCCATTTGTCACCTGTACCAATACCACATTATTTTTTTGTTAATATACCAACCTGAGGAACTCTGGTAGAGAAGTGCCTAAGGCACTTACTTGACTGATTACCAGAAGGCTGGTGGTCCAAACTCACCAGCCACTCCTTGGAAGGAAGGTTGGGCAATATACTTCCTTAGTGATACCACCTCAGAAAGCCAAGGAGAGGTCACTATGAGTTGGGTCTGACTTGACGGGACATAACAACAACAACATACCAACCTGATATCTTGTTGAAAGGGTCCTTTTGTCCTGGTCCTTCTTTTTCAAATATGTCTCATACATTCTTGAGACTTTGAATTTTGATATCCATTTTAGAAATATTTGCCAACTTCTACAAAATTAACACTTGTGGGAATTTATTGAGATCACACTGAATCTTTAAATCAATTTGTCAAGGATAACCAACACTGTTACAATATTGAACTTTCTAAATAAGGCATTCTTTCCAAATAAACTGTTCATTTATTTACGCATTCTTCAGTTCTTTCATTGTAGTCTTAGATTTGTATATAGAGGTTTTTCACATCTTTCATTAGATTTATTTCTATGTTATTTGATAGCTTTGGTACTTTTGTAAGTGATATCAATTTAAATTATGCTTTCTCTCTGCTTATTGCTGGTATTCAGAAAATTAAATGAATCTGTACAATGAACTTACATGCATCTACTGTGTTAAATCATTTGTAATTAAAATTATTAGTTTTAATAATTTAACTGTAGATCACTTATAATTTTCAATTAATAAAATAATGTCATCTGCAAATGAGATCAGTTTTGCTTCTTTTGGCTCTGTGAAATTGTATACATAATGTTGAGTAAAATAGGTGATATTCTAGTTATCTTTGTCTCATTCCCATTGTCAGGTAAAACTTGAAATATTTTACTATTAATATAAAGTTTGTCATAGGATTTTTTGTGGGTACACTTCATCAGATAGGACATGCTTCTGTTCAAATTTAATAAATGATGTCAAGGTATTTTTCCAAAGTGGTTATGCCAATTTACATTCCTGCAGTAAATGAATTCCATCACACCTTTGAAAATGTTTGATAGAAATAATCTATTCCTAGTTTACCAAGAGTTCCAACATGTGTATTGACTCTTAACAGAAATATCTTTTTTTTCTATATATGTCAAGGTTACTTTTCTCCTTTATTCCATCTGATGAATTCTATTGATTTTCAAATGTTGAAATACCCTTGCATTTCCGTAATGCATCCATATTACTCATAATATATTATTCTTTTAAATATATTGCTGGATTTTGTTAGTTAATATTCTGTTTATGATTATTTCCCTATGTTCCCCAGTGAGATTGCCCTGTAATTTTCCTTTCTCATAGTATCATGGTCAGGTTTAGGTTTAAACGTGTCTTTTGCTTTATTTATTTATTTATTTATTTATTTATTTTTTGTTATCGTTGAGAATATACACATCAAAATATGCACCATTACAACAGTTTCTACATGTATCATTTAGTGACATTGTTTACATTCCTTAAATTGTGTAACCATTTTCATCCTCTTTTATGAGTTATTCCTCCCGAGTTATCATAAATACACTGCCCTCTAAGGCTCCTATTCAATCTTTGGAGTTGCTGTTGTCAAGTTGAGCCGTTTAGATTGTTCTTAAAAAAGCATAATGCTCAAGGCAGGCATTTTTTTCTAGGTAAGCTAAATGGTGTTTTAGTTTCAAGAAAACTTCAGGAGACACATAGGGAAAAGTTCACTCTTTTTATGTTTCTTAGAAAGAGATTGTGTAGCTTTTTTAGTAATATTTCTATAAACATTTGATCGAATTTACCACAGAAGCCCCTGACCTTGGAATTTTCTTTGTAAAAAGTTTGTAATAACTAATGTCTTCATTAGTTATTCAGATTTTCATCCCTTTTTGTGTCAGTTTGAGATTTTTTAAAATAAAATTTTTATTTCTTCTACATTTGAAAATGTAGAATGAATTTTATTGACATGAAGTTTGCCATATTTATTTATTCTTATTGAAGGATCTCTACTGATTTTACTTTATTTTAACATTGATGATTTGCACATTTTTTTTCTCTCATATATGTGCACACACAAACATATCTGTCACACTTCAGTTTATCATTTTAAATATTTTTTTTTAAAAGAAGCAACTTATTGACTGGTTGATCCTCTCTATTGTGTATGCTCTTTACTTCATTAATCCCTATTTCTTTATTTCCTTCCTTCTCCTTTCTTTGGGTTTAATTTGCCATTACCCTCCCCCCCCCAACACAATTGTGATGGATGCTTATTCAGTTGTTTTTTCTGCTGGTCTTCGTTTTTAACTATATAAATTTAAGGCTATATGTTTCCCTATAAGGAGCTTTGGTGGTGTAGTGCCTAAGGCATTTGACTGCTAACCAGAAGGTTGGTGGTTCAAACCCACCAGCCACTCCACAGAAGGAAGACTGAGCAATCTACTTCCATAAGGATTTACCTTCCCAGAAGCCCAATGGGGGTTGCTATGAGTCGGAATGCACTCGATGGCAGTGAGTTTGCATTTTTTTTTTTTCGTTGTTTCCCTTATAATTACTGCTTTAGCTGCATCTCATTATTAATTTTATTATCTTTCAGTTTAAAGTAATTTCTAATTTTATTGTGTTTACTTTTTTGAGAGTGTGTTATTTAATTTCCAAACATTGTGATATTTTTATAATGTATTTCTAGTGATATTACTATTGAGTTGTAGTTTAATTCCACTGTACTTAATTTCAATCCTTTGATTTTGGTGAGATCAGCATTATGATTCATTATGTGGACCTAATTTTATAAATGTCCTTCATGTATTTGCAATTGTCTGTGCTATATTCTGTATAGAAAAGTTTTTGTTTTATATATTTTACAACTATATTGTATGTTGTTGTTGTGTTAGGTGCCGTCAAGTTGGCTTTGACTCATAGCAACCCTGTATGCAATAGAGTGAAAAACTGCTCAGTCTTGCACCAGCCTCACAATCCTTGCTATACCCAAACCTATCGTTGCAACCACTGTGTCAGTCCATCTCATTGAGGGCCTCCTTCTTTTTCACTAACCCTCCACTTTACCAAGCGTGATATCCTTCTCATGGGAATAGTCCCTTCTGACAACATGTCCAAAGTGGGTTACGTGAAGTTTAGAATTGCTATATTTTTGATACTTCAAATTTTTTATTATTATGAAGTGTTTTCTTTGTTGCAACAATGCTATCTGCCTTAAAGTCCATTTTATATGGCATTAATAAGTCTACACTGGCTTCCTTTAAGTTAGTTTTTGTTTAGTTGATTTTTCTTTCATTTTAGTTTCAGCTTTTCTTATATTGTAGATGCATATCTGGTAAGAAACATTGAGTTAGGTTTTGTTTGCTTATTTTTAATCCTGTCTGATTCTCATTTGCTTTTTAAGTATATTGCAATCTGACTTCTATATAACATCATACAATTGTCTTAGCCCAATGACCTCAATATTATCAAATGCAATCTGTATTCTGTAATTCACATATTCCTTATCACTTTATTTTATTTGATACTGTTATTCACTTATATTATTTTCAAATTCTTTCCTTTGTTATTTTCACATATTTCATACTCCTGTAGTTCTTATACCTTTGATAGTTCTAGCTATTCTTGGAATCCTCTTCTTTTGACAATCCTTTAAACACTGTGCTTTCTAAGTGCTGTGTTTTTAGTCCATTGCTTTTCCAATTCAATTCTCTCTGCTGTGAGGTTTTATCTATGCTCATGAGTTATCTTCTTCCCGATGCTGGCAACTCTCAAACATATATCTTTATTTCTGATCTGTCCTCTGAGCTTTAGACATACACATCTTACATCTACTATAAAGTCCACTTGCACTTTCCACAGGTGTCTTATATTTAATATTTCCATATTTACAATCATTATCATCCTTCTAAGATCTACTCTTTTATCTGGACTGGTGATATGACTTAATGGAATAACAAATCAATTTATATAAAAAAAAAAACTAATATTCATCTTATGTTATTTTATCATACTTTTGATCAAGCAGCCATGGAGCCCTTTGTACAAATAATTCTTTCATGGAAGCCCAATGTGTAAATCATAGAAAAGCGAAGTTGTTCTGTAAATGTGTTGAACTGTGTATGTGTATGTGTTGTTGGGAATGGGGGGTAGAGATTTGACTGGCTTTCTTTCACTATTGATCTTTATGACTACTGGAGAACTAAAGTTGTAAAATCATTTACCTATACTTGTTCCCATGCACACCATCCTCTTAACTTGAGTTTATTGTTGTTAGCTGCCATCCAGTCATTCCCAGCTCATGGAAACCTCTGCACAATAAAAGAAAATGCTGCCTGGTCTTGTATCATTTGCATGATTGGTTGTGGATGGGACCATTGCAATGCATAAGGTCTTCATTGACTGATTTTTGAAAATGTATCGCCAGGACTTTCTTCCTAATCCTTCTTCCATAACCTCCTCTGAAACCTGTTCAGTATCATAAAAACACAAAAGCCTCCAGTCGCAGATGGGCAGTGACTGTGCATGAGATGCCTTGTCTGAGAATCAAACCCAAGTGTCCCACAGAGAAGGCACAAATTCTACCACTCAGCCATCACTGACCTTTATTGGGTATAACACCCAACATTTTGTAATCCAGTTACAGTAATTCTTTACATTTCCCATATCTTTCATGCACACAGAGACACACACCCCAAGTTGTTTCTCACTTTATAAGTGTTTCTAATGTTTTTCTGTTTTCTTGAAGTTCCTTCCCTTTTGCTCAACATTTAATTCCTTTTTTTTCTTAAAATTCAATGAAAATATCACCTTTTAGAGAAATCTTAAGTTCTGTGTCAAGGGCTAAATCTCTCTCCTTCAAGAGCTTGTGGAAACATCTCTATCACTTTTAAAATCACATTAAAATTATTTGTTCCTGTATCTGTCTTTCATAATAGGCTCTCAGTTCCTCAAAGGAAGAGTACACACTTCTTCCTTGTTATCTCTCTAGGGTTTAACAAAGTACAAGGCACATTGCATGTATTAGTAAATGCTGTAGAAATGTTGAACTAAATGGCCCTGTTCTATATGATTTCAAAAGCCAATATAAGAATATGGAATGTTTTATAAAAACACCTTATAGATTACAAAGACTTATTAACTTAACTTTTTTTTTCCAGTATAAACTCCACAAGAATTTTGTAAAATGATGGAGAAAATCAATCCAATTTTATACTATAAAGAAAGGAAGTTCAGAAAAGCAGAATTTCATGCCGTATATCTAGTTAGGAGAAAAACCAGACAGACTTAGATACCATGCTTTTGAAATATGAAAGTTAACATTTCTTGATATCTACCTTATTTTTACTCACTGAAGGATTATTACTCCCTGAGTGACACAAATGGTTAATTGTGAGATTATTGTTTGTGGAAAGATTGGTGGTTCAAACCCACCCAGAGATGCTTCAGAAGGCTATTTCTTCTTACAAGTTTTATCACTTTTACTTACACAATTCCTTAGAGTTTATCTAATGGTTTGTCAATATTTTCATGATATCCAAAGGAGTGACCCGATTCTGACTATAGTATTGTTGTATTAATGTAATATTTTATCTTTGTGTATTATTTAAGATATCAAATGCTTAATTTCCTCTCCTTGAATATTCCCATGTGGACTGTACAAAGGCCCATAGCAACCTGACTTTGGCTCTAAGGAATTTATTTTTCTTATTACTCACTTCCAGCTGTTAGTAGTATGAGGAACTTTCCTCCTAAACATACCTCTCTCCTTCCATGCAGGTAAATTTGAGTCTGCTGGAAGGCCTTGTTTTCTCAGACCTTATCTTTACATTGCCTTAGAATCCTTCCACTCTATAGCTCTTTTTACGTGTCTATGTGTCTGCTTTTTAACTTCTACTCTGTATAAGTTTCAGTTCCCTTCAATGATCAAGATAACACTTGTCTGGTCTCCCTGTAGTTGTTACCTCTATATTTACATAGAAATATTACACCTTGTTCCATTTTTTTAATGCTATTCTTAGAGCAAATGCATCTATCCCAAGTGGTTAAATAATTCATGTGAATAAAAGGAAAACACTTGACCTCATTTTGATTCTAGGTATGGAAATCCAGATGGTCACAATTATTACCGTGGGAAGTTTTGCCCTAGAACTTTTTTTTTAAAAAAAAATAGTTTATAAAAGTCCAGATTTGTCTTCAACTTTCATGAAAATCACAAGTTTTCTACTGTCCTGAAATATATGATCTGCTTTTAAACCAAAAATTGGGTGCACTGTACTGTTTCTGCTAACCAGAAAACTGGCGGTTCAAATCCACCAGCCACTCCATGGAAGGAAGCTTGGGAAATCCTACTTCTGTAGTGACATTGCCTTTGGAAACCCAAGGAGGGGTTGCTATGAGTCGGGGCTGACTCGATGGCACATAACAACAACAACAATGTACATGTTTTTATTTAAGTAAATTATCTAGGATTATAGCATTCTATATATTTTCAGGATGAAATATAGAAATCTCACCTGACTTTTAAAAACAAAATATTGATTTATAGCAAGATAAACAGGTGATGTTAAATAAATTTTAATCCCCTAATCATTCTTTCAGATACTCTCTTGTTACTAACTCAGAAAACTTTTATTAAGAAATGTATTTCCCTTCTTAATTATTATTGAATTCTGACAAAATGTTACAAGGCATATATTTCTTCACTAGTCATATATTTTCCAAAGTTTCACTCCACTAAAACATACTACACTAGAACATGAACTTGTCTTATTGACCACAGTACTCCTAGTACCTATTCTCTGCCATGCAATCAGCATTAACAAAAGTTTGTGAAAAGAATGAATCTCAGTTTCTTAAGAAATATATATATATATATATATATATATATATATAATCTTAAGAA
>NW_006921599.1:23674261-23675442 GCF_000298275.1 Orycteropus afer afer
TAGAAGATTGATCATAGAATTTCATGTCTATTTTTTTTTATCATATTAATTGGACTAAACTGACAGAAAAGAAGGAGTCTTGGTGACAGAGTGGTTAAGTGCTCAGCTGTTAACAAAAAAGGTCAATGGTTTGAATCCACCAGTCACTCTGCAGCAGAAAGATGTGGTAGTCTGCTTCCATAAAGATTTAGGAAACCTATAGGTAAGTACTGGAGCTCTGGTGGCATGCCTAAGGCATTTGACTGCTAACCAGAAGGTTGTCAGTTCAAACCTACCAGCCACTCCGTGGAAGGAAGACTGGGCAAGCTACTTCCATAAAGATTTACCACCTCAGAAACCCAATGGGGATCACTATAAATCAGAATCCACTCAATGGCACTGAGTTTTGAGGGCAGTATTACTTTGTTGTACAGGTTGCTATATGAGTTGGGATCAGCTAAATGGCAATGGGTTGTTGTCATTGACAGACAAACCTGGAAGGAAAATATTTTGAATAGCTTCATATTGTCTGTTCACCATCAAATAACTGGACATATGTGTGTGTGTGTGTGTGTAACTTCTCAAGATGGTATGACAATCAGGTTACTAAAATATTATTATTATTATTATTAGCAGTTAACCTAAGAGTTTTGACTTTGTGGACTGGATGTATACGGTAATAAGTTAGGGATAAGGAACAATTAAGCATGTCATTTGTGGGTAATTGTGGATTTTTTAAATCAATCTTTTGTAACCCCACAGTGCCATATTCACCATATTAACAGCAAAATTATAGCCTGACAATTTAGATCTACATTAGGTATTCCCTCAGCTTGACTGCTAACCAGAAATCTGGCAGTTCAAACACACCAACCATTCCTCAGAAGGAAGATTGGGTGATCTACTTCCGTAGTGATACTGCCTCAGAAACCCAAGGACAGGTTGCTATAAGTCAGATCTGACTTGATAGCAGTAAGTTTAGTTTGGTTTTGATCAGCTGCTGTTGTCTTGGAGTCTCATAAACCTGGTTTAAAACCTTTCTCTATCCCTTACTAGTTAGTCTAGTGAACCTAGCCAACTTACTTAAATGCTATGTTGTTGTTGTTGTTGTTAAGTGTCGTGGAGTCATTTCCGACTCATAGCGACCCCACGCACAGCAGAACGAAACACTGCCCGATCCTGTGCCAGCCCCACAATCCTTG
>NW_006921599.1:23677467-23680975 GCF_000298275.1 Orycteropus afer afer
AGAAGTGGACGGCCTCTTCCTTCTTCCTAGTCTGTCTCAATCTATAAGCTGGGCTGTTACCTGTGCACCAGGTGCATTTAGCTGGGTTTTAAACACCAGAGGCTCAGCCTCAAAACTCAAGACTACATGTCACCACAGTAGAACAAACCGAGAGACAAGTTTGTCCTACTGTTGGAGACCTCTCGTCTCACCCCCACCTGGGTCCCTGTGGCTGACTGTTCCTCTATCTGGCTTCCTGGCTTTTAATTCCCTTTCTCCTGCTCTTCTGGCCTGCTGCTTTGGGCATCCCTGAGTTATCCCTGCTATGTAGATCTGCTGAAAAATGTATAAGACCAACCTCAAATGGGTTTTGAGTTAATATAACAATAAATGAGGGCATGGTTACTTATCCTATGGGGGAGAAAAAGTATTTTAATAAACAAATGTTTGTTGTAATGCTTAGGATTGATCATTTTCCCAATGAATTTTTCTCCAGTGTTCCTAAAACTCTGTCCCTTTAAATATATGCATAAATTCCATGTTGAAGCATGAAATTAAGGACTGATATTTTCATATTATAAATATCTGTATCCTTTTATGCAGATAACATTTCACTGGCCTTTTATACTGATTCTCATTTTATGTAAAATGCACTTTCTACTCTTAATCTCTGGTCACCTATTTTTTCTTTGCTGGTGAAAGCCAACAGAGATTGAACATTATGAAAATATAATTGGATATAATGAAATTAAAGTTTACTATAGGATTATTATTCAAGTAGAATCATTCCAAATAGATTGAAAAGGGGAGTGAGTGCAAGAAAAAGAAAGAGAAATGACTATAAGCATCCAAAGTTCATCTACTATATTTTATCACTATTTATATGGAGTTTTTACTATAATATTTTATCTTTTAGATTAAAATCCAGGTTATTGCTAACACAAATAGTCAAAACATCTATAGAGCCTTTTCTACTGGTTTGCAGATAATTCTACAAACTGTCTTATAAGAATATTATATATATATGTGTATATTCTGAATCTGGGTGAGTAAAATTTCAACTAGAAATACCAGAATAAACATCTCCAATGTTAGTGTCCTTGACATTTTCAAACTGACTTTTGAAATCTCTTAATCTTTGTCCCTGAAAGACTGTGGGTGATGTGTAGGGGTGAAATAGTGAGGCAGCCCACATGTCTGTGTGTGGAAGGAAGATCGTTTTATTAATAAACAGCCTTCTGGTCTCCAGGGTCCATATCCCCAGCAGTCAATTCATTTAGAAAAATAAAATGTCATTTAATTGGCAAGGAAATTGCTTAAATTCTGTGTGACAAACTCAAAGAAATACATTCTGTAGATAGAAAGAGAAAAAGAAAAGGATATAAATTAACTTTTAATTATGAAGTTGATTAAAATGTAATAATATACAAAATTCATCTAGTGGCTCAGTAATTGATGCAAAATTACATAAATGTAGGATATGTAATCACAATCAAACTAATATTATAAACTTAAAAAAAATAAACTGCTTAAAATTGATGCTTAATCTCCATTGTGTTGACAGCTACCTACTAAATCTGTGGAAAAAGTTAATTTGATAGGAATTACTTGCATTTAAAAGTCAGCGTAGATTTTAGGTTAATTGGCATCCATTTAACTTGTGAAGTCTACCTTGTTAAATATACATTTTAAAAAAAAATTAATGTCAATAGACGTGAGAACACCATTTGAGACAAGGCTGTAATTAACTATATAAAACCAAAATTTGAAAGAGTCTAGGAGCTAGTAAAGATGCAAACTCCTTTACTTGTCTTTGATTTAAAAATCAATCATATGTCAAAATAAAATGTAGGAAAATAATCTGCCAGGTAGTATATGGGAGAGATCAGAAAATCTAAAAAATGAAAGCACAAAGATTAATACAGAAAAGAATGAAAGAAACAATGGAAGAAGGCCAAATAATTAAAAAAAAGAAAATAACCTTACACCTTTTTTTAATCTACACCTAATACATGAATTTATGATTGTTTAATACCTCTGGAGATTATTTCATTTTTTATGAAACATGGTCTTACTAATATTAAGTTTTATTACATAGTTAAACAGTTCCTGTCAAGTTAAGGTAGGCCAATTCTAAACTAGAGGATGATGGCAATTAAGAGCTTTAGAGTTCAAAGTCTTTTAATGGCCTATTTTCCTCCCTTTATTTTTCTGGATGTTGATTTTTCAACTCAACATACATTCACTCATAGTCTATTTTATTTGACGAATTGTAGTGGTAACTGAAGGAGCCCTGGTGGCACAATGGTTAAGCAATTAGCTACTTACAGAAAAGCCAGTGATTTAAACTCACTGGCCAGGAAAACCTGGCTTTCTGCTCCCACAAAGATTACAGCTTTGGAATATTGTGGGGCAATTTTACTCTGATCTACAGGGTGACTATGAGTAGGAATCAACTTGAAGGCACATAAAAATAATTGTAATTAGTGAAGATACATATCTCCATATCTATATCTATATCTATATCTATATCTCAGAATAAAATCATTGCCATTGAGTCAATTTCAACTCATAGTGACCCCCACGGGGTTTCTGAGGTGGCAAATCTTTACAGAAGTACATCTCATCTTCCTTCTGCACAGCAGCTGGTGGGTTTGAATTGGCAACCTTCTGGTTAGCAGTCAAATGCCTTATGCACTGTGCCACCTGAGCTCTTTAAGCTAGGAATAAGAGGGTTTAAAAATTATAGAGGTCTCATCTTGTTGACAATTTCTCAAGAACAAAGAGCAAGTCTAAATCAGGAGATATGATCTGGAGCTGATAATGTCAGGGACCTTGTCAGAAGGCATCCAAGGAAGCATAGATGGACAGAAACCAAGGGAGCATTTGAAATGCAGATGGAATTTAGAGTCCAGAAATGATAGGGTTTTCATTTACTTTGGTGTTTCTTTAGGGTCATAGGGTTGAGAGAGGTTAAAGAATCTGTGAAATGAACAGATATGTAATGAGTAAGACATAGCTCTTGCCCTAAGAAGTCAATTTAATGAGAGATACATGATCATCCTTGTGTTATTTAGTACATTGTTAAGATTGGAAGTACAAATTTTGGACTGCTTAGGTATCGATTTTAAGACATTTAGCTGCTAATCAAGACATTGATGGTTCAAACTCATCAGCCACTTCATGGAAGAAAGATGGGGCAGTCTGTTTCCACAAAGATTTATAGATTTGGAAACCCAATGAGGGTCACTATGAATTGGAATCAACTCAATGGCAGTGAATTTGATGAGGTGTATATTTCAACTCTTCTACTTGCTCCCTTTGACTTTGTGCAGATTACTTAAATTCTATGTTGTCAGGTGCTTCATATGTAAAATTGGGATAATAGTAGGAGCTCTGGTAGCATCGTGCCTAAGGCACTTGACTGCTAACCAGAAGGCTGGCCATTCAAACCCGCCAGCCACTCCTCGGAAGGAAGGTTGGGCAATCCTACTTCCGTAGTGATACTGCCTCGGAAACCCAAGGAGGG
>NW_006921599.1:23686650-23694958 GCF_000298275.1 Orycteropus afer afer
ATTAATTGGTTTCCCTTTTCTTTGTTGAAGAGGGTCTGTGCAATCCTTCTGCCTAGTCCGCCATCTTGCCCCGCCTCCCCTTTGGTTTTGTTTTAAGTAGATTATAAATTCCTTCTGCAAAAGAAATTCATCTGCAATTATTTACATCTGTAAGACATATCATTCGTTTATTCATGAATTGTTCTTTATGTTCTCATTATTTTCTAGGTGGTTGAAATGCAATGATGTGTAAGACAGGCATGACACCTTCCCTCACAGATATTATAGCCCATTAGAGGGCTACAAACAAGTCAATGAGTGAATATATGTTAAGATAAAGGAAGTGTTACAAGAGCAGCTGACCAAAACCAAACCAAACTCACTGCTGTTAAGTCTGATCTGACTCATAGTGACCCCTCCTTGGGTTTCCAAGGCAGTGTCATGGCAGTAGATTGCCCAATCTTCCTTCTGAGGAGTGGCTGGTGTGTTTAAACTGCCAAACTTCTGGTTAGCAGTCAAAATGAGGGATATCTAATCTAGATCTAAATTATCAGGGAATTCATATGGACAAACTGGATAGAGACTAGATGGAGAAATTGATGGAAAGGGGCAGAAGAGTATGCCATGCTGCAAACAAAGGGGACGACATGTCAAAAGTCCTCGAGGTAAAAGAGAACATGTTATAATAATATGCTTGAGGAAAATTGTTGTTGTTTTTAGGTGTCATTGACTCAGCTCCAACTCACAGCAACTCTGTGTACAAAAGAATAAAATATTGCCCAGCCCTGCACTATCCTCACAATCTTTGCTGTACTTGAGCCCACTGTGTCATTCATCTTCTTGAGGGTGTTCACATTTTCCACTGACTCTCCAACTTAACCAACATGATATCCTTCTCCAGCAAAAGGTCCCTTCTGGCAACATGACCAAAGTAGGTAAGATGAATTCTAGCAATTCTTGCTTCCAAGGAGTATTCTGGCTGCACTTTCCCAAAAGAGACTTGTTCATTCTTTTGGTGGTCCATGGTATTTTCAGGACCATCATTCAAAGACATCAACTCTTCTTTGGTCTTCCTTATCCATTGTCTAGCTTTCACATGCATACGATGCAATTGAAAATACTGTGGCTTGGGTTAGTCTTCAAAGTAACATCTTTGCTCTTCAACATTTTATAGAGGTCTTTTGCAGCAGATTTGCCCAGTACGATATGACATCTGATTTCTTGACTTCTGCTTCCGTGGGTGTTGATTGTGGATCCAAGTAAAATGAAATCTTTGACAACTTCAATTTTTTCTCCATTTATGGTGATGCTGTTTACTGGTCCACTTGTGGACCAATATTTATTTTGAGGAAAATAAAGAATAGTAAATAATAGTACACCAGGAGAGAAAGAAGGAGGGTGCGAGATACAGTTGAGACAGAGGCAGGATGCAGATGATACAGGGCCTTCTCCATCATACTGAAGACTTTGAGCCTTCTTCTAAAGGGAATTAAGAATATGCTGAACAATGTTAAGCATGAGAGATATATGACAAGATTTGTCCTTTCCTAAGCAGTGGGGAGAACGGATTGGAAGGGGCTTAGGTAGAAGCAAAGAAAACTATAAGGAGACTTACTGGAATCCAGGAGAGACATGTGCCCTCAATGGAGAACCCACAGAGATTAAACAAATTTATAGGTTTGAAGGTTCTTTAGAAGTTCATATTAATGTGATTTTTGGATTGATTGAATATACACAATAACAGAAAAGAAGACAAGAGCAATTGAAAAGATAATAGTGTTTTTAAGTGTTTACTTTGTGGCCAATTTTTCTACATGTATAATCTCTTTTGACCCTCATAGCAACTCTGTGAATGAAGCAACGTTTTACAAATGAAAAAAGTGAGGCTTAAGCCCATTTAATTAACTTTCCTAAAGACACACAATTTGCCTGCAGTGGGGCCAGGGCCCAATCCCAAATTGAATAATTCCAGAGCAAGTAATCTTAACTATTGTGGTTAGAAAAGAAGCAACGAACAGAGAGAATCATTTGGGAGCAAGGATAATAGATTAGATTTGAGGCTTGATAAATATAAGGAGCTTGTGGGGCACATAAGTAGAGATAAAGAATGAAATAACAGCATAGTGATGGAAATCATGGCTCTAAAGTTGGACTTGGATTTGAAATGTGGCTCTGGCATCTATTAGCTCTGCCCATGGGCAAGTTGCTTAATCTCTCTAGGGGTCTCAGTACCTCAAGAGTAAAATAGAGATAACATTAGGGATATTGGGAGGATTAAATGAGATAATTGTTGTAAAACATTTTGTGAAAAGGATGGATTGGCATATACCAAGGTTTCTGTGAACAGTATATTTAGCATTGTGCCTAAGTCATTTAACTGCTAACCATAAGGCTGGTGGTTCAAACCCACCAGCCACTCCTCAGAAGGAAAGTTTGGCAATCTACTTCCATAGTGATATGCCTCGGAAACCCAAGGAGGGGTCACTATGAGTCAGATCCGACTCAACGGTAGTGAGGTTTTTTTTTTTTTTTTTTGAGTATATAGTGTTCTGTCTTCTGAGAGGTATACCAAACAGGAATATTAAGAATATATTTGAATTTTCTTATGTATTCAGAAAGAAATGATGCAAGACATTCAAGAAACTAATTACAGTGACTATCTGAGAGTAAGGATGACAAAGTAGGACCTGTTCTGATCTTAATAGGAGTGAGGAGATACTCTTTTACATATGTAAATCATGTAAATTTATTACATATTTTAAAAATCTAAAAGAAACCAAATATAATAACATACAGGTGATATATGTAATAACTGAGATATATTGAAGTGCCAGAGACATGTTGCAAAGGAACATGCAATTATGACAAGTAGGAAAATTTGCCAAGATAAAATTCTAATAGTATTAGTGTTGGGTCTAGAAGATTGAGTAGAAGTCCATCAAGGAAACAAGGTGGCAGGAGTGAAAATGTATTTCAATAATTTAGGCTGAATCAAAATCATACATAGGCATACATGAGTTGGTTGGACTTGAACATTTTCCAGACAGACCCTGTCACAAATCCTGGTGAATAAGTGGTTCTCAACTTCTCTATAGGAGTCTCTGTGTGATGCAAATAGTTAACAGAAGGATAGAGGTTCAATTCCATCTATATGAGTTTCAGAAGAAAGGTCTGGTATCTACTTCTGATCAGTTAGCCATTGAAAACTCAGTGGAGCACAGTTCTACTCTGATACACATGAGGTAACCGTGAGTTAGAATTGACTCATCTGTAATGTTGTTGTTGTCACTGTCTCTCTATAACGAAGCAGGTAGAAAGTCTATCTGGTTTTAGAAATGTCAGTCTTCTTTGAGTTCCTTTCCTATTGTATGAGATGAATATCAAGTTAAGACAAGGATTGGAAAGAAGTTAGACCTTTAATGTGTGATAATGTGCTACATTCTGTGTACAAAAAAATAATGAAGTGGATCCATCATTGGTAGGAAATGTACTAAGTTCTTTTTCCAAGTGTGTAATAAGTTTAAGGTTGAAAAATCATTATTTTCCCACTCAGTCCCCTTACTATTGGCAAGGATTTGACAAATGATGAGATCAGTTCAAAATTATAGACTCATCTTCCATTCCTCACCCTTTTTCAAATCCCACACATAAACTCTCAATAAATTCAACCTATCCCCTTTCTGGAATCTTCCTAGCACTCCAGACACCTTTGCACATCCCTACGGTTACTATCATTCTTCTATACCTCAACTGCTCCCATCCAAACGCAAACCAAGTTTACTTCCATTGAGTCGATTCTGACTCATAGCGAGCCCCATTGGGTTTCTAAGGCTATAAATCTTTAGGCAAGCAGACCACCTCATCTTTCTTCCAAGGAGAAGCTGGTGGGGTTGAACCACTGACCCTTTGGTTAGTAGCCAAATGCCTTAACTACTATACCACCAGAGATCCTTAGTTCCCATCCAGACCTCTAATTTTTCTCATTCATATCCATAATCTCCCAATGTATCTCCCTTGCACAGGTTTCTTCATATCCAGTTTGAGAACACTGTCATAGGAAATTGTAAGAAAGACTTACAAAGTTACTATGCTTTCTGAATTATCTTCCAGGAGGCATTTATATATATATATATACTATGACATCAGTGGCCAGTAATATCTCATAAATTTGGACTCTCCTACTTCAAAGTATGTTACAATTCAGGTAGGAGCAGAGCTGAAGATCTCTTTCCCTGAGTACTCTTTACATAGAATTTTTTTCCAGCCAAATTAACAGTATCATCAAGACTGCTTGGGAAATTTCTAAGCTATTTAAGAAAACAAATTGTTTTCAAGCATTGGTAGGCAGTGTAGAAGAATCTATTTACATTTAAATTATTTGCTAATTACAAATCATTATTAGCTATTAACTAAGAAAACCCACTTAAATATAACTACCAGGCAATACTTTGTTAGACTTGTTCTAATTACTAGGACTGGATAATAATAAAACTGAGGTTAGAAATAGTTCATAATACATATTTTTTTTGTCACCAATTCAAAAACACAGCCCCTCATTTCCTAGGCCAAATTCTTGTGGTTTTAGTGGACCTGCAAAATATCTCATTACAAAATAATGCATGTAAGAGGAAGGTTGATGAATTGTCTGAATTCAAGAAATCAGATCCTTCAAGGTTACTCCCAAACTAGTCTCTTACCCTGGATTTTCCAAAGCCTGTAATCAAGGAGGTAGAACAAAAAAATCTCAGAAAAGACAGCTGCAGGGGAAGCAGGGATAAGTATTTGCTTTCACTTTGAAAACATGAGCCCCCTGCCAACAGATTTTGGGCACTACACAAGTCTTTCCAGAATTACAAATCATTCCAGAACAAAGGAGAAACAATGGCCAAAATTACCTTTGATTTAACACATAATTTTTCAACAACTTTTGACAAGAAAACATCCAAATAGATGTTCTGTCATCTACCATGGAGGTCAACTCAATGAAAGAAGGGTAGCTGCTGTGGCCTTGTAATTCTATAGAAGAACCATAGCAGCCCCACTGCTCTTGGTGGAATTGAGCAGTATCTACAGGTCTGTGTCATGGAAATAAAACAGGATTCCAATCACAATGTAGTTCCAACCCACTTAATTTCTCACTCTGAATTTCCATTTGGCATTAATCATGCACACCTTATAGAATTGGTGGAAGTTTAAAAGAGCTAATTTCTTTGTTTAAGAGGTTTGCAAACTGCTTAGTACTCTCTAGATGTCAAGTGAGATTTTTTCTTGTGATTACAGGACACTATTAATATCTAGAATAAGAAAGACAACTCAGTTGATGGACTTGGATATTATCCTTTCAGGTTTCTGTGAAAAGACATTACAAGATCTTTCATAGAGAAGATAAGGCACTACATCATGCTTCATAAAGACATGTTACATGAAAACTGTGCATATTTCACCAAAGGCAGCATTTATGCTAATTTATATGCATAAAACTTGACTAAAGTGAGACAATAAAGTGCACTGAAGGAGAACAACATAGGTACATGTAAACAGTTGCCAATGTGAAGAGTGGTGGGATCACAGATCTATTATTAAAAATAATATAAGAAACAAATAAATACTGTCTTGTATGGACCAAAAGATCCTGTCACAAATGAAGAATTATGATTAATTTAATTCTGTGCATGTGAAGTTCCCTTATAAAAATGCTACCAAATTATGTAGTGAGGGCATTTTTGCATTTTCTTTTCATTTCCACTAAGCTCAATTAAAGTCCTTAGTTTCTGTCAATTGTCAACAATATCATTGAATTTCTTGAGCTCTTGGATTACTCTGCTAGACATCTCCATGTTTCTGTATGTTCCTCCAAATAGACTGACAGTCGTAATATGCTAGAGGTCTCTGGATGGTGCAAATGGTAAATGGGTGGGCTCGTAACAGGAAGACTGGAGGTCTGGATCCACCCAGACTTGAAAGAAAGACCTTGTGACCTACTTCTGAAAAATCACCCATTGAAAACCTTATGGAGCACAGTTGCAAAAAGGACATGCAGGAGGAATCATCTGATCTCTTCCAACTTCACAAGGGGGAGAGACAATCACCATTAATATTAGCAGCCGAAGGCTGGTCCCTATGAGGCAGAGGTCAGACATGCCACCTTCTGCCAAACTTTTTACCAATTCTGACCTCAACTGTTCCTCCCACAGCACTCTCTACTCCTCTGCTGGGTTGGGTAATTTGTTGCAGTAGCTACCAGAACTCAAAGACAATGCTCATGATCATGTAGATCATTGGAGAAGTAGGTTAAAATTTAGATTCAGGAACATTCAGAATAAAATTCTTCAATCAGGACAGTCTCCTCTCAGCCATGCCCACAGGCATACCTCTCTTTGGCCCTCAGCCTCTTGGCCTGGTCTCTGCCCTGCTCAGGCAAGTATTAAAAAGCTCTTTTAGCTTTGCCCTTCAAAGTGCCCAGAGAGAGACTCCACTCCATTAGCAAGCCTCCTGCCCAAAGGCACTCAAATTTTTCACTCTGTGAACACACAAGCCCACCACTCTCTCTTGTTCCAGTCTCTTGGTTTTGTTGATTTTGCAGCTTTGGCTGCTAATGTCTCTCTGCCATCTCTCTTTGGTCTTAGTGCAGGGATCTTGGGTCCAAGGATGCACTCTCCTCCTGATGCTTCTTTCTTGATAGTAGTGAGTTTCACCCCACTTCCACCCCCATCCACCTCTGAGATGGCTTATTTTAAGCCTAGCAGATGGTAAAACTGACCATTTCCCACATTAGGGTTCCATACACATGATGTCCATGGTCCCAACCACACAAGGGTTCCATGTACCTTATTTACAAGGTATCCAAACCCCTTGATAGGTCACAACACCTCACATTTGCCTATTTCTACTAAGTCATCTGGTGGAGTCCAAAGACCATGCTTAGAAGAGCCATATTAAGTAATTCACTATACCACAACAGTTCTACTCTGACATACTTGTGGTAACCATGAGTTGAATTTAATGCCATGGCAACTATTTTGTTTTTGTTTTTGTAATGTGCTCATAGGAGCTCAGTGACATAGTGCCTAAGGCATTTGACTGCTAACCAGAGGTGGTTCAATCCCACCAGCCACTCCTCGGAAGGAAGGTTGGGCAATCTACTTCCATAGTGATACCGCCTCAGAAACCAAAGGAGGGGTCGCTATGAGATGGACCTGACTTGATGGCAGTGAGTTTGGTTTTGGTTTGGCTTTAATATGCTCATAAATACAAGGCCAAGGTCTTTTCAGTGGATCTATGGACAGGAAACTACCTAATGAATGTGCTAACTGTTTCATGTCTGAAGACATTTTGTGGTTGTTAGGTGCCATCTAGCTGGCTCCGACTCATAGCAACCCTATGTACAACAGAATGAAACACTGCCCAGCCCTGTGTCAGCTTCATAATCCTTGCTATACCTGAACACATTGTTGCAGCCATTGTGTCAATCCATCTCATTGAGGGTCTTCTCTTTCATTGACCCTCCACTTTACCAAGCAAAATATCCTTCTCCAGGGAATGGTCCCTTTTGACAACATGACCAAAGTAGGTGAGATGAAATCTGGCCATTCTTTCTTACAAGGAGCATTCCAGCTGCACTTCTTCCAAGATAGATTTGTTAGTTTTTCTGGAAATCCATGGTACTTTCAGCATTCTTTGCCAACACCACAACTCAACCATAACTCACTCTTCAGTCTTCCTTATTCATTGCCCAGCTTTCACATCCATGTGAGGAAATTGAAAGTAACATGGCTTGGTTGCTGTCAAGTCGAATCTGACTCATAACAACCCCTTCTTGGGTTTCTGAGGTGGTATCTCTGTGGAAGTAGATTGCCCAGTCTTCCTTCTGAAGAGTGGCTGGTGAGTTTGAACAGCCAGACTTCTAGAAGACAAATGCCTTAGGTACTATGCCACCAGAGCTCCCCTTGCTTGGGTTAGGGACACCTTGGTCTTCAAGGAGACATCTTCACTCATCAGTACTTTAAAGAGGTCTTTTGCAGCAGATTTTTCCAGTGCAATGTATCATCTGATTTTTTGACTGTTGCTTCCATGGGTGTTGATTGTGGACCCAAGTAATATGAAATCCCTGGCAACTTCAATATTTTCTCTGTTTATCGTGATGCTTTTTATTGGTCCAGTTGTGAGGATTTTTGTTTTCTTTATGTTGAGGTGTAATTCATACTGTAGACCATGTTGTTGTTGTTGTCGTGTGCCGTCAAGTCGGCCCCGACTCATAGCGACCCCTCCTTGGGTTTCCGAGGCAGTATCACTACGGAAGTAGGATTGCCCAACCTTCCTTCCGAGGAGT
>NW_006921599.1:23695873-23702393 GCF_000298275.1 Orycteropus afer afer
CCGTAGTGATACTGCCTCGGAAACCCAAGGAGGGGTCGCTATGAGTCGGGGCCGACTCGACGGCACATAACAACAACAACAACAACAACACCATACATGCATGTATCTCTCTCATGGACATTGCTGTTTTGTAAGGGAAGGAGGAAAGATAAAAGGATTTCTATTAACTAACTGAGTCCTCATAGAAGTCTCTGAATGCATCTGTCTTGGATTTTGTTGCCGGCTTCAGGCTTGTAGGTGCTTCTATTCCCCACCACCACCACCATTTTTTTTTTTTTTTAAATGACATATCACCTTACATAAAACATGTGCTCCTCAAAATAGTTGGGAATTGGACCCAATTGAAGAGGTGATAACATTATTTTATTTGTACCATTTATTCAAACTTCTCATGCAAATTCTAATTCCTTTATGTTGATGTCATTATGCCATAGAGTGCAATGTACAAAGTGGCCCTCATAGCTCAATTGTTAAACACTTAACAGTTAAATGAAAGGTAAGCTATTTGAACCCATGAGCAGCTCTGTGGGAAGAAAAGATCTGGAGATCTTCTCCTGTAAAAATTATAGCCTAGGAAACTCTTGGGGGCACTTCTACTCTGTCCTGTAGGGATGCTATGAGTTGATATTGACTCGATGACACACAACAACAATCTCATTCCATCAAGAGGCTAAAATGATAGCATACAATTTTTAGGACATCACCTCTTTGGAATATTGCTGAATAGGCACTAAAAGCTGGGAAGAAATGGGAGACTCAAAGTATAACTCACCACCTCTAGCTCTTTGCCCACATCTGAGTTAAGATCTGAAGTGGACTCCAAGACTGTTCATCTGGTCTCTGAAGCCCTCTGCTGGGCCTAAGATTTGAAATGTTCTGACAAAAGTTTTCTGAAGAGAAAAATAAAAAATAAAAGAGAGGAGGATGCTTATCGTATTTCTTTCTCTGAGTTTCATAATGCACAGGCTAGTGAAAGATTGAGGACTCCTACATAAAGAAAGCTGTTAAATTTTGTTAGCCCAGAATTTTTCTAAAAACATTGGAAATGACATTCTAATTTTGACAAATATCTTTCAAAGTCCCAATTTGCAATGTATTTTGGGAAATGCTGATTCATACATCTTGTTCTACTCATGGTAACCTTAGGTATAACAGAAGGAAACATTGCTCCATCTTATCCATCTTTGTGATGGTGGTATGTTTAAGTCTGTTGTGGCTACTGTGCTAATCCATTTCATTGAGCTTTTTCCTGAGTTCTAATTTACTAAGTTTAATGCTCTTTTCTAACAATTGGTCTTTCCTGATGGTGCTTTCAAGGTAAACAAGCTGAAGTCTTGCCATCCTTGCTTCTAAACATTCTGGTTATATTTCATATGTGATTGATTTTTTCTTTCATCAGTCATTGATATATTCAGTATTCTTCACCATCACCATAATTGGAATCCTTCAATGATTTTCTTATCTTCCTTTTTCATTTTCCAACTTTCATATGCATATTAAGTGATTGAAAGTTCATGGCTTGAGTCAGGAGCACCTTACTCAGCAAAAGTAACATCATTGCTTTATAAAATGTTAATGCTATCTTTTGTCATAGATTTTTCTAATGCAAAATTATGTTTAATTTCTTGATAATACATATTCTTTAGTAAAGATAATGATAAAGTATGAGAGGAAATGCTTAATATGTGAAAATAGGATGTAATGAAAAATCTTTGGATATTATCGGTGAGAAAAAAATAGTATAATAGAATCATTTTTGCTGAAAAATAAATGTTTTATACTGGAAAATCTGCATATTTTTAAATCTACATGATAATTTTAAGAAATTACATAAAATGCAAGGTTTTATAAATGGACCAGTTCTTTAGAAAATATGATGTGTTATTCTTTATTTTTCCAGGCAATTTTTCTAAGGATATCCTTGGAGAGTAATGAAGAGAGAAATAGTCATCTTTCTAAAAAGTTTTAAATTCATGTAATGCATAAATAGTGATGTTTTTACTTTGTCTCATTTTGTTGTTGTTGTTGCAACCATTTAATGAGGGTTTCATATGGCCACTTCCCTTATCTTCCTAAAATTTCCCTCTATGACAGCAGTAGTCCATAGTAATGGAGTGTGGAGCAAGTGTGGTTGAACAGTTTAGGTCTTTTCCTAGAAGGAATGCTAGGAGCTCCAGAAGAATGCCAAATACTTCATTTTACACTCTATTTATAGATCTTGCACATTTGTCTAAGCAATTAGATATAATGCAAACAATGGAATGGATGTTTGGCATATTTTTGGAGTAGTCAATTCTCTTAGAAACAGAGATTTAATGTCAAAGCTACTCTTGGAATTCAAAGGGAAAAAAATATGATGAGAAAATGTATCCTGTTTTGTGATTAGGATACAAATACTAAACATTAAAGATATGTGTCAAGGAATCACAAAACAATATGTCTAATAACAATTATGCATTTATTCTTTTTTAAAAAGTTATTGTAGTAAGATATATACATATACCTTGTTCTATCAGGCTAGATTTTACTACACTTCTCAGATACTGCATTTTTTACAAATCGAAGGTTTGTGACAACACTTTCAAGCCATTTTTCTAAAAGCATGTGCTCATTTCATGTCTCTCTATCATATTTTGTTCATTCTCACAATATTTTAAACTTTTTCAAAATACTCTTACATACTTAATGTCCTACAGTATAGTGTACACATAACTTTTATATTCAGTGAAGACCAAAAAAAAAAAAAAAGAAAGAAAAACTCACTGCTGTCGAGTTGGAGCTGATTTCATAATGACCCCTCCTTGGGTTTCTGAGGCAGTATCACTATGGAACGAGATGGCTCAATATTTATATTCAATGGAAAACCAAAAAATCATATGGCCCATTTTATTATGGTATTCACTTTATTGCAGTGATTGGGAACTGTACCTGCAATATCTTTAAGATACCCCTTTCTAACAAGACATTTGCTATTTTAACCATTTTTAAGTATACAAGTCAGAGACATTAATTACATTCACTATGTGTGCAGCCATCACTACTATCCATTTCAAAAAATTTCCAACACCCAAACAGAAACTCAGAATGGCTTAAGCAATAACTCCCCATTCTTTCCTCTCTCTCGCTCCTGGTAGCCACAAACAAACTTTTGTTTCCATGAATTTCATTATTCTAGATATTTTATAAAGGGGATTATTCAATAATTGTCCTTTTGTTTCTGATTTATTTCATTAAGCATGATTTTTTCAAGTTTCATCTATGTTACACATCAGAACACCATTTCTCTTTCTGGCTGAATAATACTCCATTGTATACCATGTGCATTTATTTATTTATTGTTGCTTAAAGTTTATTTTTCTGAGGTACCAGTCTTATTGGAAAGACTTATGAAGTGAGAGAAGATGAGAGCACATTTTCAGTTTATTAACTTAGACTAATCAGTTTCCATGAGAAAAACATTTAAATCTTGATTTAGAGAGGAAATAACTGAGAAGCTTGTCCCCTCCTACAAGGAAAGCTTTGTTGTGCTTAAGAATAAAAAGAATGTATCTACCAAGGAACTGAAAATGATCTGTTTATCACAAGAAATAACTTATCTACAAGCTTTTTAACACTGAACATTCTCTATCTTGAATCATATTTTATACATACACAAATATAAATACATACATACATGTTATTATTGTGTGCTGTTGAGTAAGTTCCAACTCATAGTGACTCTGTAGGACAGAGGACTATCCCATACAGATTCCTAGGCTGTTATATTTAAGGGAGCAGATTCCCACATCTTTTCTCCTGTGAAATCTCTGGTAAATTCCAACTGCCTACCTTTCTGTTAGCAATCACTGTGCCACCAAGGCTCCTATACATACATATACATCAAATTACTGCCCTGAGATAACCTTTAAACCTTAAGTTTTTGTTAAGTTTAACCAAAAAAAAAAAAAGTTTAAACTGAAGGTGTTTATGTCAGACTAAGAATGATGGGACCAACATGCATTCTCAGGAAACAAAGATCAAGATGTAAACCATTTAGAAGGAGTGTGTTAAGATGTCAACAATTGTTCTTAAGAAGAATGTGTCTATGAGTAACTGATCCTAGTCAAGATGTAAACCATTTGGGAAAAATGTGTAAACAATTTGCGAACTGAAACTACTATAATCATGAACAGCTGACAACAATTCTACAATAAGTAAAATCTAACTGGCTGCATCTCACACCTAAGTAACTCACTCCTCACTAACCAAGTGGTCAATTTTTATATTTCAAAAACCTCAAGCTGAAGCTGATCTTATTTACAAATCAATCATTAACCCCCTACCTTTCCTATGTTCTCTACACAAATAGATCTGTCCCTCCACTTGAATGGTAGAGCACTTTGTATTTTTACATAGTGCTGCCCAGTAAATTACAGCGACAACAAACCCAGCTATAGTTGTTCTATTCCTCAATAAAACTACTTTTCTTGGAGATTTTCAAAATGGAGTCTTGCCAGTGAGCAGCATGCTATTCTCTCTGGCATCTAAGGGCTTGAAAAACTAGGTACAACAGTTTGAATTAGGAATTTTGGTACTCTGAACAGCTCAGAATCAGAGTGCACCAAACACAGAAGAGCAGAATTAAAGGAAAGGCACAGGGAGATTATTTAAGAATGAACTACCTGGCGGAAGACAGAAAGGCATCTGAGAGAGGCTATTGGAAATTTCCCTGGGGCAGTCACTGACTGGCAGTGAGGGTGGCCACCTGAGGTCCCCGAGCCAAGAAGGAAGACACCTTATAGCAGCATACCAGTGACCACTCCAATATTCCAGTGGGCAACAGCAGGGACCTGCCTCCTGCAGCTGATTTTGTTGGTAATTTGGGTCATCTGGGTGCAGGCAGGCATGGGTAGCACCGCTAAGATTCAAGCAGAGAACTCACTGTTGTGCCAGGAAGGTGAGCTTCCTCCACACCCAGCGGGTCACAGAGTGGGCTTGGGTCAGACTGGGAGACATCGTGCTTATCTTCATCACAGATATCAGGACGGCAGATCACTAGCAGATACTCCCTTGACTCCAACATAGCTGAAATCGTGTACATCTTTGGTGCTGCAGGTGGGCAGTATCACAGACAAACTGAAGAGGCAGCCATTAGTGGTCTGGCAGGATTGCATCAGAGCCATGGGCAGACAGGGCAGGGAGAGTGAAGAAATAGCAGTTGAGTGCAGTCCCAGGAATTTTGCGTTGGAGCCGTTCTTTGGCGCTTTGGGGCCGCGGAAGCAGGGTCTTTGAGTGTGCCTGAAACTGGAGGAAAGTTGCAACACCATAAAAATAGGAATCTTTTCTGAGAGTGAGCTGCAGTCTGATAAATATATACATCATCAATAATAGCCTGCTCAAAGCCCAAGAAACTGATCCTAGCAACAGCAAGCTTTCCTTCTTTTGCTTCCACCTTCTCCATCAATAACTTCACTCATTCGATAGAAGAAACCATATTCAGCCAATTACCATAAAACCTCCTGCTTCAAACTCTAAACCCCACAGACAGAAACACATTTCCACACTCCACACAGTGATTCCACCATCACAAAGAAAACAGCAGAATGATACAACAAACCTGAATCAATAATAAAATAAAATACACCAGCTTCACCTTTTCAAAATATTAAACCATAAAACCAAGACAAAACAAATCAACACATAACCAGCAGCTAGAGACAACCTAAAGAGATAGCACTCTACCAGATTCCAGGGGCTTGAGAAGAGGTTCTGCTTTCCAGTAATCCCAAGAACTCTCGAGACCTGCACTGCACAACTGAAAAGGTCCTAGTTTACACCTTTTTTTTTTTCTTTTTTTTCTCTTGTGGTTAACCCCATTACTTTTTGTTTTGTTTTGTTTTTCCTTTTTTTTTTTGTTTTCTTTCTTCATTATTCTCCTTCTCTACTTTTTTTTCCTTTAGTGTCCTATCCCCAGATATTGCAGATTTACCTGTTTTCTTCTTCTTTTCTCCCCTTTCTCATTTTTGTGTTACTGTTCCTGTGTGATATTATGGTATATTTTTTTGTCCATGTGCTTTTAGTTTTTTTTGATGGTTATTCAATTGTAATTTGCCTAACTGAGTGGGAGACAGCAACAGTCTCATAAGATACAAGTACACCCACACCTCCTGAAACTTCATTTACTGAGCAAGAGCAAGCACCTCCTTCTCCACCAACAGGTCAATGATAAAAAACCACCAAGAAGGGCCTGAATCACACTTGGCTGCCCTTCACAAACAATTAACAGAGATCTTAATACAATACCATGATGCCTCAGAGAAAACAGACCATCACAGTCCACATAAAGAAGCAAGATAAAGTGATATAAACAAGGGAACAGGATATAGACCCAGAACACATCCTGGAGGAAGAAGCAGCATTGGAACTCTCCGATAAGGAATTCAAAAGAATTCTATTTAGGTATCTTCAAAGGATTGAAAGACAGACCAAAGAAAACACAGAAAAAAAGCCTAGAAGAATTTTGGAAGAAAATACAAGAACA
>NW_006921599.1:23713693-23720249 GCF_000298275.1 Orycteropus afer afer
GGCTACTACTGTCAACCACTTGGAAGAAGATCTTTGTAGGAGATCCTGGATAGAGAGGGAGAACAATGTGGAACAAAACTAAAAATCATTTGGGGAAAAAAAAAAAAAAAAGCAGGGAATAGGTTTGCTGGCCCGATAGTGCCTGGTGGAACCTCTGAGACTATGGCCCCTAGCTGCCCTTCAAGTCTGGAATTGAATACACACCTGTGGCTTCCAGCCAAATGATAGACACACATATGAGTTAAACATTTACCTGAGGTAGATACACTCTTTGGAGAGAAAAAGCATGAAAGAAAGAAGGGCTACTTAGGCACAGGTAGACAGCTCAGGAGGCAGGAGTGCATGGAGGGATGGACACAGGGAAGAGGTAACTATTGGGAGGAAGTGGGAGTGGAGATGTTGTATTGTGGTAAATTGTGGTCAATGTCGTGAGACAAAGTGTATGTGAACTGCTGTATGGAAAGTATATTCACTTTGTAAATTTTCACCCAAATCACAATAAAAAGAAAAAAAAAAAAAAAAAAAAAAACCTCTTTCTCTTATACTCCTGAGTATGAGATTTTCTTCATTGACACCTTAAACCAAAAATCTCCCCTAAAGTCTTCTTAAACCCAAATAATTGTTTAGCTTAACTAATAAACATTGTCTGCCTTGAGTATTGCGCTCTTTTAAGATTTATCTATATAGGATCAAATTGACAACAGAAACTCAGAAGACCAGATAAGACATTTAGAGGGCAGTGAGCTTACATTAACAGAAGAAGAACAACTTGGAAAAGGTGGGTGAGAATGATTGTACAACTTGAAGAATTTAATCAATACCACTGAATTGTCCATGCAAAACTTGAATTGGTTGATGTTCTGCTGTGTACATTCTCAACAACAACAACAAAAATAAAATAAAATATAAAAATTGTCATATATATGCACTGAAACTAAAACCAAACTCACTGCCGTGGAGTTGATTTGACTCATAGCGACCCCTCCTTGGGTTTCCAAGGTGGTATCTCTACAGAAATAGATTGCCCAATCTTCCTTCTGAGGAGTAGCTGATGGGTTTGAACTATCAGTCTTCTGGTTACCAGTTAAATGGCTTAGTCACTGTGCCAGCAGAGCTCATATATGCACAGTTCTCTCATTTTTTTTTTAATAATTTAATAATAAAATAATAGCTATAACTAACATTAAAAGGGCTTAGTGAAAGCAACACTGACAGATAATAAAGACACAGTAAGCAAAAAGCAGGTAATGATATAGAATCATACCTACAAATAAATTCTTAAGCTCCTCCTCAACCCCTGCAGTCCTGATGATTTTGCTGTAACTATTACTACAAAACAGGCTTTCAACAAATCACAGTCCAATTTTCATTTTATACAAGGCCCTTTCACCTGCATACCTCTTGACAGTGTTACTTGACAACTTGGTTCCCAGAAGCATGTTGATTTCATAAGACATTAAAAATCACTGTAATTCTAAATTACATTCAGGCTTAAATGGTCAACTGAACCTTCCCATAAGGGAAACTCCTCTGTGTTTCAACATTTTCTCTCTCCACTGGAGATTAAAAGTAGCAGTAACAGAGTCTGGGGAACCCTTACATCTCTGGATGCTCTTTCAAAAGTGATGCTCACAGTTGTTGTTAGGTGTTGATGAGTTGACCCTATGTACAACAGAATGAAACACTGCCTAGTTGTGTGCCATCCTCATAATCCTTGCTATGCTGGAATCCAGCATTGCAGCCACTGTGTCTATCCATCTCATTGAGGGTCTTCCCATTTTTAGCTGACCTTCTACTTTACCAAACATGATATCTTTCTCCATTTCTACTTTCTGACAACATGACTCAAGTACATGAGACAAAGTCTGGTCATTGATACTGCCAAGGAGTATTTAGGCTGTACTTCTTTCAGGACAGATTTGTTCATCCTTCTGGCAGGTCATGGTATTTTCAGTATTCTTTGCAAGCACAATAATTCAAACACATCAACTCTTCTTTGGTCTTCCTTATTCATTGTCCAGCTTTCACATGTATGTGAGGTGATTGAAAATACCATGGCTTGGGGTAAGCACACCTTAATCTTCAAGGTGACATGCTTATTATAGTATACTATAATTGGAAAGCCAAAAGTTTGGATCTTGGAGGTCTGAGCAAGCAGTCCTTAGGAGCATCTTTTCTGACATATCTGCATTATTTTAAATTGACGTTAAACTCATATATGGCTTCAGGTGAATTATCCTTCTCATATTCTCCATTCAATCAGGATCTGGGAATGATCTCCTCAAAATGTAGACTGAAAATGGCAATTGTTCCTACATGCCCTTAGAGCTATGATTGCAATTTTTCACCATAATGGGAATTCTCTTGCCCTACTGTGTAGCTCTTAAGTAGTTTATGGGAGTATGTCTCACTAAGGGGCTAAGTGTACACCTTTAGGACTCTTGCATTTGAGTTCTGACTTCTTTATATCTAGTGTGATATTTGAAATATTATTTTACCTATCTAATCCTCAATTTTTCCATTTGAAAAACATACATAAAAGTTTTGGGTATGGGCTGATATGTAGAAAAGAATAAAAAATGGTAGCTGTATTTGTGATGTGGAGTAAACATTACAGTAGCTATAATGCCAGAAATGGACAGGTGCAAAGTCCTCGAATTGAGGTGAGTTGAGTTCTGTAGTCACTAACCAGGTAGTAAATTCCTATAAATTGGAGGAGACTAACAACAGAAAATTTTAAATCTTCTCTGTATCAAAGATCATAAATACCACTTTTATATGATTTATATCTCAGAAGGAAGACTGGGCAATCCACTTCCACAGAGATATCGCCTTGGAAACCCAAGGAGGGGCCGCTATGCGTCTGATCGACTTGACAGCATTAAGTATTTTTTTTAATATGATTTATGTACAGTAATAGGATTGTGAATGATTTACTAGGAATTGCTTACTAAATATTTATTAATTTCATGTATATATCAGGCATACTATAATTTGTACATTTTTGACATGAAAAGTCATAAAACTGTGATTCTTATTCCTATTTTTTTTCATTGATCTTGACCTAAATTATATGAAAATAAGGAACTTTGAAGATCAGGATTTGTGTTTTATTAAAACTAATACAAAGCCATATCATTACTCTGTGAGATAAAATAATTCCTTACATAGTTCTTTGCTGGCACATGGACAAACACAAAGGCCATCATAACACATAAATTATATACATTATTTTTCATTTATAATTTGATCCAAGAAAAATTTCCATAATGTGGTTTGCAGTTCTTAATTAATTTTTTTTTTTTTATTATATGTAATTTCAGGTTTAGTTCATCTTAAAACTTCTTGGCATATGTGGCTCAATTTGTAGGCAGAAGAAACTATTAGTTTTATGACAATATCAACAAGCAAACAAAACAAGAATTAAAACTAGTAGGAAAGTTAAGAAATTTACCCCCAGTATTTTAAACATGTCAAGAATAAATGTCTTAGATTCTTTTTGATTACTCAGTAACTGAGTTCATATGGTAGGCTCATCTCCCTTTCAATATGGTTGGTTGTGAAGGGAAATGTGAAGTAAAGGACACATTTTTCCCTACATAATGTGGCCTTTGTCCTTGGCTTTGGGGAAATAACCCTTGCAGCAACTGGAGTGGCTCAGTCTGGGATGTCCAGTGACACCTGAAAATTTGTGCTGGTGAATAGAAGCTGGCCAGACCAGAGAAGACTCCACTGGAGGCCAATATAACAAGCCGCAAAAACAAAAACCATACTCACTGCCATCAAGTTGTTTCTGACTCATAGCAACCTCCAAGGCAGTAAATCTTTACAGAATAAATTGCCCCATCTTCTTTTCATGGAGTGGCTGATGGGTTTAAACCACCAAGTTTCTGGTTAGCCGTCAAATGCCTTAGGCACTATACCCCGAGTGCTCCTTTAATAAGCTTCAGGAGACATGATTTAACCTATCATGTAGGACTGGCTTATGAAAGCACAGAATACAAAGGCTCTAATATGTCCTGACTGGTGAGTACCTTTACTCCAGAAGTTGCACTTCTTTTGGGATATGGAAGCTCTGTATTGGCAACTCTTCCACCTTTTTCATCCATTGTAGTTATAATAAATTTGTAGTCACAACTTTCACATACTCTGTTTGGGGTCTTACAATCTTGAGAGCAACCATGTAAGATAAAACTACTGATCTCTACTTGCCAGGAGTGAAAGAGTAAGAAAGTAGACAAAAGCTTAGAGAAGAAACAAGTCTATATGGGCTTTAACTTCAACTACCCTGAGATCAGAAGAACTAGATGGTGTCTCGACACCACCACTGACCATTCTGACTAGATCACAATAGTTGAGCCTGAAAAGAATGGGAGGAAAATGTGGAGCAGAACTCAAATTATTCAAAGAAAAGGAAAAAAAAAAAAAGGTAAGATAGACAAACTGGAACAGTAGAGAACAGAGAACTCCCTTTTAAACCTAGAACTAGGCTTGTCCCCTGAGGTCACCTTTTAGTCAAATTTCAGAGTGGAACACAAACTAAAGGATATTATCCATAAGATAGGTTCTTTACTTAAAAACTACCTTATGAGATCAAAAGTTTAGCAATTACTCAATAGCAACAATGAGAAGATAAGGGGACAAGAAAACTAGAGTACCGGTAATGGAACAAACAGAACACAATTAAAGAGAATGTTGACACATTGTGATAAATGTAACTAATGTCACTGAGTAATTTATGTGGGAATTGTCAAATGGTAACTTAATTTACTGGGTAAACTTTCACCAAAAAACTTGTAAATACTATTTAAAAAAAAATGTATGGCATATTCTCTGTTAACTCTGCAAATTGTTCCAGTGGAATTATCAAACTCAAAGGGCCAGAAAGAACCCACAGGTCAGAAAGTATGAGTATCATGTGGACTCCCATGCTTGTGGCTGGAATCCTGAATGTATTCTGCAAAACCAGTACCAAATTTGTGGTCAGCAAGTCAAAAGGTTATGGTGTCATGTGGACTTCCCACACTTGTCTTTGGTATTTATGTATTTGTCAGTCTGAAGGACTATGTCCTTTTAATTCATGAGCATTGACTTAGCTCTGGATGGCTAGGGTCAGAGAGAGAAAGAGTGCCATTGGTACAGCTGGTAATGAGGATGAAGTGGGAATTGGAGGACTGGATCAATCTCCACATTTTGGGGGTAAGATTCATGTTCTTCCTTACCAGGAAGGAAGATTCAAGACTCTGATCTCAGGAAACCAGTACATACATTTCATGGAATCTAATACAACTCTGTGTATGTGTTGTGATTTTCATGAAATTCTATCACTTCTTAACTGTGCTGTCTTCTTTCCTTTTGAGAAAATCTGGAGAATATTTTGCAATTAAAGAAATGTGCTACCTTAAAAGGCCTTTCTTCCAACTTAATGATCTATGGATGCCAACCTCTGACTCACTAAATATTTTGTGATGATCAGCAAAGAGAGCACCAGAGCTGTAGGAAAGACACCAAAGCCAAGGAGGTCACTTTATAAGCAGAATGTGATTAAAGGGGGTTTTAAGAGACTCTAGGATCTCTGGTGGCATAGTGTCTAAGGCATTTGACTGTTAACCTGAAGGCTGGTGGTTCAAACTCACCAGCCACACCTCAGAAAGAAGATTGGGCAATCTACTTCCATAGAGATGCCACCTCAGAAACCCAAGGAAATGTTGCTATGAGTCAGAATTGACTCCAGGGCAGTGAGTTTGGTTTTTGGTTTGAGGAAATGTGAGGCCCATTGAGGTTATGCCAAAGGAAATGATACCCCCAGTCCCTTCACACTCTAATTGTCTCTTGCTCAATCCATGGAAAAAGAATCAGACAAGTTGCTGAATGAAGTTAAGGCCAAATTTAAATTCATTTCCCACCCTTTTTCATTTTTTTCCAAACTAAGCATTTCACTGTCTCTAATGCAGAAAACTTAGATGTTTATCCTTACTTGCCCTAGAAACCCTGTTATAACCACTCTCTGTACTTTGAGATTTTAACTTAATACCCAGTGAGTTTTCACAAGATTCACTGTCCTCTGATATGTTTAAATTTGTACCACTTCGTTTTGTAGAAACATAAGCTAATGTGTTTAATTTTGCTTATTTACACACAAACACCCATCATACTCCACCTGTAATGTTTCTCTTCTACATTTGCCAAAATATTTGCATTCTCTTTGTGGCAAAAGTCCTGTAGAAGACAGTCTCAATTTTTCCATCTTATGTTTCCTTTTTAACCTACTTTGATTATATTTTTGTTCCCATAATATGAATATAAGTCCCCCATATGATGATCATCAGTAACCCTCATCATATAAAATCTAATAGTCATAAATGTACAATCTAAAACTACAAACTTCTAGAAGAAACCACAGGAGAAAAATCTTTGCAATTCTGGGTTAAATAAAGATTTCTTAGGTATAATCTTCAAAAGCATAATCCATGGAAGGAAATAAATATGCATATTGGACTTCATCAAACCTAAAACATTCTGGAGAGAGGTGCCAAGATGACAATTTAGACATACC
>NW_006921599.1:23720595-23725170 GCF_000298275.1 Orycteropus afer afer
ATATATATATATATATACATATACATATATATATATATATATACACACACACACACACACACCCCAACTGGAAGAAGAAATTGAAAGAATGCAGTCAATGCAGTGAATGAGAAGTGAGGTGCTTTACCAGGCTCAGCATGGTCATCTTGAGACAAAGCCAGTGGTGACCCTGGGAGAAGAGCATAGGAAGGCAACTTAACAGCATTAATTGGAATTCCCAATGAGAGAGAGGGAACCTGTATAGACACAAATGAAGGGAAGTAAGGTGAGTGGAATATGATCTAAATCTAAGAAGGGAAAGCACATGAAAGGGGTTGAGAATACCAGTGATCCTGACATCCACAGAGCAGGGACGTAGTCAGGATCAAGAATAAGTTATTCTCATGAGCAACAAGGTAGTTGACATGCAAAAAAATAATAAATAGATAAATAATTAATACATAAATACAATGGTAGGTTCCCCAATGACCAGACTCTGGGAGGGCTACCCCACTCCTTTACTTAGTAGAGGGAAGGTCCCACATGCCCACTCAACTGACAAACAATTCCCCTGACTTGGTGAGTGGTAGTGGACACACTCCTGCAAATCCATCCACCAGCCAATGACACCCATGACTTAGCGTCCACAGTACCTTGTGTTTTCCCACCCACTTCCCACTTCCCTAAACTGGTGAGAGGCAATGACTGTGTGCTGCCTCATGGTTGTTTGCCTGCCACCAATCCCCTCTATTAGCAAGTGGTGGTAACTGTGGTCCCCTAATCCCATCACCCTCAACCTGGTTAGATGGAGAGTGTGCTCACATGCCCCTCCAGCCCACCATCCACCCCAATGCCTGACCTGGCATGCAGAAGAAACCTATTCTCACACCTTTGCTCACCTGCTACATCTACCACACCTGTCACCTTGTCCACTTGGTGAGTGATATAACCTGCTCCTGTGCCACTGGAAAGATGACAGATGGCAACCAAAGTCTGCCCTCAGCTGCCTCATACAACCAGTAAACAGCAACTCATACTCAAACTCCTCACTGCTTCTCTGCCCAACTGGAGACAGGTGGAGAGCACTCCAGAGCTGCCAGACTAGTAAACAGCATAGCATACACACACTGAATATATCAAACCAAAGTAAAACAGAATACCAGATGAAAGCAAAGAAACATAATCAATCAATAAGTAAAATAATACCATAATGCTTCAGAAACAAGAGACAATATCAAATCATATAAAGAAGAAGAACAAGATGGCCCAAGCTAGTGACGAAAATAAAAGCCAGAAAAATTTACAACGAAGAAATGGTTATAGAATCACTTGATAAGGAATTTGATAAGAAATTAAAAAGAGTTACACATAAGGCCCTCCAAAAGATAAAGAAATGAAGGCAAACCAGACAAAACCAAGCCCAAGACAGATAAAACTCTAGAATAATTTTAAAAAATAAAACAATATAAGAATAAATGACAAAATAAACAGAAAACTAGAAATCACACAAAAGAGGTTCTGGTAAGATGGCGGAATACAAGGACACTACACAGACCCTCTACCACGAAGAAAAGGGGAACCAATTAACACAGATACAGAAGATAATCCTGGAGCCCTGAGCTTTGAAAAGAAGGATACAGAAGTGGACTAAACTCCAACTAGTAGCAGAACCTGCATGAAAACACCAAAAAAGGAGACATGAAGCTGCAGTCTGTCATTGATCCTGATGGCATAGCTTGGATATTGCCAAGAGGTGTTAGGATGTAAGAATTAACCTAGAAATCAGCCCTGCTAGCCAGGGGCTGCCCAGAGTACTGCATCGGTGGCCAGTGAACAAAAGGGAAAGTAGCTAAGAAGGAGACAGGCTGAGCCGTGGACTTTTGCCTGTCAAGAGGGCACAGCCATTTTGAATGTTTATAAGCAGTTTGACCATTTTGGATATTTAAAGTGATAGCATTCTCTCAGATTCCAGGGATATAAGAGCTCTGGTGGCATAGTGCCTAAGGAATTTGACTGCTAACCAGAAGGCTGGTGGTTCAAACCCACTAGCCACTCACTCCTTGGAAGGAAGGTTGCTTTTACTTTTTTGATGGTTTTTTGATTGCTTTTTTTGTCTAACTGAGTGGGAGACAGTAACTGTGTCCATACAATGCAACCATACCTGTACCTCCTGCAGCTCCACTTACTAAGTGAGAGCCACCACTTCCTTCTCCACCAACTGGCCAATGATAAATGACCAACAAAAAGGGTTTCACTCATCCTTAACTGCTCTTCACAAACATTTAAAAGAGATCTAAATACACAGATTAACAATGTCTTACAGAAAACAGACCATCACAGTCCACACAAATAAGCAAGATAAAGAGGTAGAAACAAGGGAACAGGATGCAGACCCAGAACACATCTCTGAAGAGGAAGCAGCATTGGAGCTCCCTAATATGGAATTAAAAGAAAAAATTATACTTAGGTATCTTCAAAGGATTAAAAGACAGATCAAGGAAAAGACTGACAAAACCTTAGAACAATTTTGGAAGAAAATACAAGAACAAAATTACAAAATAAATGAAAAATTAGAAATGATACAAAATCTGCAGATAGAACTTTTTTCTTCGTTATTCTCCTCTACTTTTTACTCTTATTGCCATCTCCCCAGATATTGTGGTGTTTTCTTTAAGGTTACCCAGTGATTTATAATTTTCACCTAGAGTTTGGAACAGTCCATTCTATCTTGCAAGTCTCTTGACTTCCTCACCATTTAGAAGTTCTGTAACTACAAAGTATTTTTCCTCTTTTTGGTTTGAAGTTGTCCTCACTTGCCAATTGATATCTCTGGTCCCCTGTTTACAATCTTGTAAGCTTATTTTACTTTGGATATATTGATAGCTGTGATTTCTGGGTTATGTCATCTTGTGTTTTAATGGTCAGTTGTAATTTGCTATTTTTGGTTCTCTGTTCAAAGGTCTCCTGTGTGATTACATGGTGTGTTTTTTGTCCATTTCTTTTTACTTTTCTGATGGTTATTCAACTGTTATTTTTGTCTAACTGAGTGAGAAATAACAGTTCCCATATGACACAACTACACACACACCTCCTACAGCTTCACTTCCTAAGTGAGAGTCACCACCTTCTTTTCCACCAATGGGCTTATGATAATCAACCACCAAGAAGAGCCTGACTCACCTTGAGCTGCTCTTCACAAATAGTTAAAAGAGATCTAACTACAACAACGTCACAATGCCTTGGAGACAACAGATCATCACAGTCTACACAAAAAAAGCAAGATAAAGTGGTAGAAACAAGGGAGCAGGATACAGATTCAAAACACATCCCTGAGGAAGAAGCAGCATTGGAATGCTCTGATAAGGAATTCAACAGAATTATATTTAGGTATCTTCAAAAGATTGAGAGACAAATCATGGAAAACATAGACAAATCCCTAGAAGAATTTTGGAAGAAAATACAAGAAGAAAATGACAAAATAAATGAAAAATTAGAAATGATTCTTAATCTACCGATAGAAATCCAGAAGATTAATACTAAATTGTCAGAAATAGATAACACATTGAAAGCAGAAACTAAGTGAATTTGTAAAAACCAGACCAACCTTACAAGAGATACTAAAGGGAGATCTTTCAACACAGAACAAAAATAGCAAATAACAACCAACCATTAAAACATAAGATGATATAACCCAGAAACCACAGCTATGGACATATCTAAAGTAAAATAAGCTTACAAGATTGTAAACAGGGGATGAGAGACATCAATTGGCAAGTGAGGAAAACTACAAACCAAAAAAAAGGGAAAATACTGTGTAGTTACAGAACTTCTAAATGGTGAAGAAGTCAAGAGACCTGCAAGATAGTATGGACTATTCCAAACTCGAGGAGAAAATTATAAATCACAGGGTAATCTCAAAGAAAAGTGATAAACCTTCACATCAAAATAAAAAAGAGGAAAAACAAAAATATTCAGTAAATACTAAAACAACAGCAAAAAAGAAAATGATAACATGATTCATAAACATAGTGAGCTCAGAACAGAATATAGCATGGAACAAAGAAACCAAGAACACCATGAAAAAACACATACCAAAATGACAGCAACCAATTCATACTTGTCTATAATTACACTGAATGTTAATGGATCAAATGCACCACTCAAGAGACGGAGAGTTGTAGATTGGATAAAGAAACAAAGCCCATCAATATGCTGTTTATAAGAGACACACTTTAGAGACAGAGATAAAAACAGACTAAAAATCAAAGATTGGAAAAACATATATAAAGCAAATAGCAACCATAAAAGAGCAGGAGTTGCAATATTAATTTCTGAACAAATTGACTTAAAGACAAAAATCACCATATGAGATAAGGAAGGACATTATATAATGATTAAAGGATCAATTGAACAAGAAGTATAATAAATATATATGGACCCAATGAAAGAACCACAAAATATGTAAAGGAGACTTTAAAAGAGTTGAAAAGGCAAACAGATGACTCCACAGTCATAGTTGTTGTTGTTGTTGTTAAGTGCCGTCGAGTCGTTTCTGACTCATAGCGACCCCATGCACAGCAGAACGAAACACTGCCC
>NW_006921599.1:23726815-23727495 GCF_000298275.1 Orycteropus afer afer
AGGGGTGACATGACGACAGAATCAACTGAAATAAAGGGGACAATATCAGGATACTTTGAAGAGCTAGGAGCTCAGGTAGCATAGTGCCTAAGGCACTTGATTGCTAACTGGAAGGCTGGCAGTTCAAACTCACCAGCCACTCCTTGGAAGGAAGGTTGAGCAATCTACTCTGTAGTGAATACTGCCTTGTAATCCCATGGAGGGGTCGCTATGAGTCAGGTCTGACTTGATGGCACATAACAACAACAACAACGTAGAACTGTACTGCGACAAATTTGAAAATCTGGAAGAAATGGGCAGATTTCTAGAAACACACCACTTACCTAAACTAACACAGACTGAGGTGGAAAAGTTTGATAGAACCATAACAAAAGAAGAAATTGAACAGGTCATAAAAAATTACCAACAAAAAAAGTCCTGGCCCAGAAGGTTTCACTGGAGAATTCCACCAAAAATTCAGAGAACTGACACCAATCCTACTCAAACTATTCCAAAGCATAGAAAAGGATGGAATCATCCCTAACTCATTTTATGAAGCAAACATAACCTTGATACCAAAACCAGGCAAATACATCACTCAAAAGGAAAAGTATAGACCAATACCCCTCATGAATATAGATGCAAAAATCTTCAACAAAATCCTAGGCAATAGACTGCAACAACATATCAAGAAAATCATT
>NW_006921599.1:23728220-23735910 GCF_000298275.1 Orycteropus afer afer
ACATATCATGCTTGTGGATAGGAAGATTGAAAATTGTGAAAATGTCAATTCTACCCAAAGCAATCTATACATTCAATGCAATCCCAATCCAGATTCCATCAACATTTTTTTAAGGATATAGAAAAAAACAATCACTAACTTTATATGGAAAGGAAAGAGAGCCCAGATAAGCAAAGCACTATTGAAGAAGAAGAACAAAGTAGGAGGTCTCACACTGCCTGATCTCAAAACCTACTAAACAGCCACAGTAGTCAAAACTGCCTGGTATTGGTACAATGACAGAAAAATAGACCAATGTAATAGAATTGAGAACCCAGAAATAGATCGATTGACCTATGGTCAGCTGATCTTTGAGAAAGGGCCAAAATCCATTAAATGGGGAAGAGAATGTTTGTTTTATAAATGGTGCTGGCAAAATGGGCTATCCATTTGCAGAAAAATGAAACAAGATCTGTACCTCACACCATACACAAAAACTAACTCCAGATGGATTAAAGACTTAAATATGACACCTAAAACTACAGAGCTTCTCAACGAAAAACTAGGGGCAAATTTAAGGGCCCTAATATATGGTAAAATAGACTATCACACATAATCTAAAATACACAAACAGCAGAAGAGAAACTAGATGAATGGGACCTTCTAAAAATTAAATTTTTATGTGTTTCCAAAGACATCTCCAAAAGTGTCAAAAGAGAAACAACAGATTGGGAAAGAATATTCGGCAGTGACATTTCTGACAAGGGACTTATCTCTAGCATTTATAGAAAACTCCAACACCTCAATAACAAAAAGACAAATAATTCAATTAAAAAATGGGCAGAAGACATGAATAGCTACTTCACCAAGGAGGATATTCAGGTGGCCAGCAAACAATGAAGAAATGTTTATGCTCATTAGCCATTAGAGCAATGCAAATCAAAACAACAATGAGATACCACCTTACCCCAGCAGTAGAAGCAAAGTTCAACAAGACAGAAAATAACAAATGCTGGCGAGGATGTGGAGAGATTGGGACTGTCATACACTGATAGTGAGATGGTATAACCACCATGGAAAGCAGAATGATGATTTCTTAAAAAGCAGGAAATAGAAATCCCATTTGACCCAGCCATTCCATTACTAGGTGTATATCCTAAAGAAGTGAATGCCATGACAAGAACAGATATATGCATACCCATGTTCATTGCAGCACTATTTACAATGGCAAAAAGTTGGAAACAACCTAGGTGTCCATCAACTGAGGAATGGGTCACCAATCTATGGTACATACACACAATGGAATTCTATGGAACCTTAAAGAATAATGTAGATTCTGCAAAACACTACATGGCGTTGATGAACTTGGAGGACATTATGCTGAATGAAATAAGTCAATCACAGATGGACAAATATTGTATTAGTCCATTATTTTAAAAGTCAAGGAATGGTTTATATATGGAAGGAAATTTTCTTTGTTGGTTACTAGGGATGGGAGGGTAGGGTTGGGAACACTCTTAAATAGGTAGAGGTATGTATTGATTTGGGTGAAGAAAAGGACAATGTGCCAAATGTGAGTGATCAACATGGTAGCATTGAGGAAGAGGAAGTCATAGAGAGGTACATGGGAGATGCAGACAACAAAGATGAACCCTTTTGCTCATACAGTACTGTGTTGTCAGTGAATGCAAACATAGGTATATGGGTGGATAGATGGGAGGACAGGCTGAACTATTCGGTATGTCTGTGCATCAGGGAGAGTACCCAAGACCATGTGTAGGTTTGGCAGACAATGGTTCTACAAGTGTATTTGTATGTTCTGTAAGATTTCCCAGGGGTATAGTAGAGCTGATAAAGGACAAGTTTGTAGTCACTTCTTGGTCACGGCCAGCTAACCAGAAGGAGTGAGTAGTTGAACCTGAGGGCTTGGGACCATAGTTGCAGGGGACATCAAGCTCAATTGGCATAACATACTACACAAAACATTGTTCCACCTCCTACTTGGTGACTGGTGACTGGGATCTTGAAAGCTTGCAAGCAGCCACCTAGATGCAAAGATGGGTCTCTCCTTGTCCAGAGCAAAGAAGAATGAATAAAACCAAAGATTCATGGAAACAACTAGTCCTTGTGACTGGTACACCATGCAATCCTCAGGCTATATGACTATGAGACCAGAAGAACTAGATGGTGCCCAGCTGCCACTGTCAACCACTCAGAGGAGGATCTCTTTAGGAGATCCTGGAGAGAGAGGGAGAACAATGTGGAACAAAACTCAAAATCATTTGGGGAAAAAAAAGTGTGTTGGGGGTGACCAGGTTTGCTGGTCTGATAGAGCCTGGTGGAACCACTGAGACTATGGTCCCTAGCTGCCCTTCAGGTCTGGAATTGAACCCACACCTGTGGCTTCCAGCCAAACACAAGATAGGAATATCAGTTGAACCTAAGGTAGATACATTCTTATAGAGAACAATCATGTGAGAATGAAGGGCTGTTTATGCACAGGGAGACAGTTCAGAGGGTAAGAGTGCATAAAGAAAAAAAAAAAAAAAAACTTTTGAACTCTAACAGCTTTTGATTTTGAGAAATAAATTATATAAGGGCTATTTTGTCTGGAAACTAGTATAAAATAAATAAAGTCTAAAATAAATACTACATTCTATGCAAAACAAAATAGAATAAACTTTTATTTCTCAGCAGTAATCATGCAAACAAGAATGTAATGAGATTGTTTATATATAACCTTGAAACAGAAAATTTCCAACCAAGAATTATATAACTGGCAAAATTGTCCCTCAATATGATGGTGAAATTAAGAGAATTCAAGACAAGCAGAAATTAAGACAATTTGTTAAAATCAGGCCAACCTTACAAGAGATAGTAAAGAGAGTCCTCTGAATGGAGAACCAATAATAGCAAACAGCAACGGACCAGTAATACACAAGATGATATAACCCAGAAACCAAGAGAGCTATGGACATATCCAAAGTAAAATAACCTTATACGATCGTAAACAGGGAACCAGAGACATTAATTGTCAAATGAGGACAACTACAAATCAAAAAGAGAGGGAAAATGGTGTACTTACAGAACTTCTAATTGGTGAGGAAGTCAAGAGAGTTGAAGATGGAATGGACTATTGAAAACTCAGGGATCAACAGAAAAAGAGCAAATACTTGTAAACTGAACAATACCTTCCTTAAGAACAATTGGATAATATAATAAATAAATAATGAAATTAAAAAATTCCTTTAATCAAATGAGAATGAAAATACAACATACCAAAATCTTTGGAACACAACAAAAGCATCGATCAGTTGCTGTTGCTGTTGTTATGTGCCTTCGAGTTGGACCTGACTCATAGCAACCCCTCCTTGGGTTTCCAAGGCAATATCACTATGGAAGTAGATTGCCCAACCTTCATTCTGAAGAGTAGCTGTGGATTTGTACTGTGCTACCAGAGGCCCATTTATAACCATGAATGCACACATTAAACAAGAAGAAAGGCCCAAAATCAACACTTGAAATCAACATTTCCAACAATTAGAAAGAGAACAGCAAGAAAAGGCCACAGTCACTAGAAGAAAGGAAATAATAAACATCTAGATGCAACAACACATCTTTCCTTGTCCAGAGCAAAGAAGCATGAAGAGAATCAGAGACACATGGAAACAATTAGTCCGAATGACTGATACACCATGTGATCCTCAGCTTGTAAGACTGTAAGATCAGAAGCACTAGATGGTACCTGGCTACCACTGTCAACCACTCGGAGGAGGACCTATGTAGAAGATCCTGGATAGAGTGGTAGAAGAGAACTCAAAATCATTTAAAAAAAAAAAAAGACCAAGTGTGCTGGTCTGATAGAGCCTGTTGGAACAACTGAGACTATGGCCCCTAGCTGCCCTTCAGGTCTGGAATTGAACCCACTCTTGTAGCTTCCAGCCAAATGAAAGACAGGAATATGAGGAGAATATTTACATTAGGTAGATACACTCCTTGGAGAGAATAGAAGGACTGTGTATACACAGGGAGACAGTTCAGGGGACAGGAGTACATAGGATAGAAAGACACAGGGAAGGGATAACTAAGGGGAGGAAGGAAGCTGTTGCATTTTGGTAAATTGTAGTCAATATCATGAGACAAAGTGTATGTGAGCTGCTGTTCAGAAAGTGAAATTGCTCTGTAAACTTTCACCCAAATCACAATAAAAATTAAAGAGAAAAGAAAATAAATCACAAAAGAACAACAAATAAAAATTCAAAAGATTAATGACACAATTTCAGAAATAGAAAACTTAATGGCAGAATATAAGAGTAGAATTGAAACAGTGGAAGAAAAAATCAGAGAAATAGAGGCCAAAGCCCTTGGCACTATTTTGTTTGAGGAACAACCAGAAGAAGAAACAGGAAGAAAGCCTAAGAGTTGTGTGGGACACTATCAAGAGTAATGATCTACATCTACACATGATTAGAATTTCACAACAGCAGGTAACAAGAAAAAGACAGAGATAATTTTTGAAGATTTTTTTGCAGAATACTTCCCTGATATCATGAAAGATGAGAAGTTATCCATCCTAGAACTCAATAAACACAATATAGAATAGACCTCAAAGGAAAATCACCAAAATATATCAAGCAACTGTCCCAAACCAAAAAAACAAAGATAGAATCTGAGAACAGCTCAGGAAAAACACATTGTTACCTTCAAAGGGAAAGCAATAAGACTAAACTCTCATTTCTCAACAGAAACCATGTAGGTATTGAGATATATAAAACCCTGAAAGAAAAATAAAAATGGCAACAAGTATCATATATACAGCAATATTGTCTCTCAAATATGATGGCAAAATTAGGACATTTCCAGATAAAGAGAAGTTAAGGGAATTTATAAAATCCAGACCAAGCTTAAAGAAATATGAAGGAGAGTTCTTTAGACAGAGAACTAACAGTATCACACAACCTAAGATTAAGACACAAGACAGCTGCAGCCAGATACCAACTCAGAAAAAAAAATTCTCAAAAATAAAATAAAACTATAAGACTGAAAGGGAACCAGTGACATCAGTCTGCAAATGGCTACAATTTCAAAATGGAATGGGGGAATATATGGTATAGTTATAGAATTTCCATATGGAGAGGAAGGCAAGGCAATACCAAGAAAAAAAAAAAAAAAAAAAAAAGACTGTTGGAAACTTAGGAAGGTAAAGGTAAATTTCAGGGTACCACAAAGAAAATTAACAAACCTACTCATCATAATAGAAAAAGATTATCATAAGGACTCAGTAAACACTAAATCAACAACATGGAAGGAAATGAAAAGAAAATCCACAAACAAAATAACTCAAGACAGAAAATTAAACAGAACAAAGAAACTGTCAGTGCTACAAAAAAAAAAAAAAAAAGCATATCAAAATGATGGCAGTAATTTCATAGCTATAGTAATCATATTGAATGTAAATGGTTTAAATGCATCAATCAAGAGAAAGAGAATGGTAGAATGGATACAAAAACATGACCCATCAACATGTTTTATGTTTTCTACAAAAAATATACCTTAGACACAAAGCTATACATAAACTGAAAATTAAAGAATGGGAAAAAAACATATTAAGCAAACAGTAGCAGAAAAAGAGAGGTACAATCTACTACAAAAGACAAAGAAGGGCATTATATAATGATTAAAGGGTCAGTTCACCAAAAGGACATGACCATAATAAATATTTGCACATCCAATGATAGAGCTCCAAAATACACAAAACAAACTCTAATGGTATTAAAAAGAGACAGAAGACAACTCCAAAATAATAGCAGGAGATTTAACCCACCCCTTTCAGTGAAGGACAGAACAACTAGAAAAAAACACAGAAAATCTAAATAACTCAATCTACCACCAACTTGACCTCATAGATGTATACAGAACACTCCACCCAACAGCAGCACAAGATACATTCTTTTCCAGCACACACGGAACATTCTCCAGAATAGACCATATTCTAAACACAAAGCAAAGCTCAGAATTGCAAAAATATTGAAATAATACAAAGCATCTTCTCTAAGTACAATGCTGAAAATTAGAAATCAATAACAAGAAGAACAGGAAAAAATTAATACATGGAAACTACTTAACACTCTACCAAAACACAATGGATAATACAAGAAATTAAAAATGAAATAAAAAAATATCCCTAAAACTAAAAGAGAATGAAAATAAAACATACTAAAACCTTTGGAACACAGCAAGGCAGTACTCAAAGGCCAATTAATAGCAATAAATGCACACATCAAAAAAAGAAAAAAAGGCCAACATTTGTACCTTAACCCTAACCAAAACTAAAACCAAACTCATTGCCGTTAAGTCGGAACTGTCTCATGGTGACCACTCATTGGGTTTCCAAGGCAGTATCACTACGGAAGTAGATCACCCAATCTTCCTTCTGAGGAGTGGCTGGTGGGTTTGAACCATCAGCCTTCTGGTCAGCAGTGAAATGCCTTAGGCACTACTCTACCAGAGCTCCCACTTTAACCCCACAACTCAAATAAAGAGGAGAGCAGCAAAAGAACTCCACAGCAGAAGAAAGCAAACAATTAAAATTGGAGCTGATAAAAATGAAACTGAACTACAGTAGAAAAAAAAATCAATGACACTAGAAATTAGCTTTTTAAAAGATCAATAAATTTGACAAATTTCTAGACACATTGACAAAGGAAAAGAATGAGAAGATAGAAATAGCCAACATAAGAAATAAAATGGGTGACATTTCAGGAGAACCAACTGAGATAAAAAGAATCATACAGAATTTAATGAAAAATTGTACTCCAAGAAACTTGAAAACATAGAAGAAATGGACAACCATTCTAGAAATATATTACCTACCTAAACTAAATGTTAAACCTAGCACTACAAAGTTTATCAAAGAAAACATAGGGGCAAACCTAGAGGCCCAAATTTGTGGCATAAATGGACTATCAGCATAACTAAAAATGGACAAACACTACAATATAAACTAGATAACTGAGTATTTGCAAAAATTAAATATCTATGCTCATAGAAAGACACACCAAAAATATAAAAATTTTGGAGAATGACATCTGACAAGTATCTAATTTCTAAAGTTCATTGAAAACTTTATCATCTCAACAACAAAAAGATAAACAATCCAATTAAAATGTTGCCAAAGGACATGAACAGACACTTCACCAGAGAACACACTCATGTAGCTAACAAATTCATGAAGAGATGCTTGCTATCATTAGCCATTAGAGAGATGCAAATCAAAACTACAGTGAAATACCATCTCACCCTTGCAATAACGATACTGATAAAAAAAACAACAAATGATGGTGAAGCTATGGTGAGATTAGAATTCTTATATACTTCTGTTGGGGCTGCAAAATGATACAATCACTATGGAAAATGGCATGCTGCTTCCTTAAGCTAGAAATAGAAACACCATGCAATCCAGCAATCCCACTCCTAGGCATATATCCTTGAAAATAAGAGCTGTGACAAGAACAGACATGTGCATTGTTGAGAGCCAGAATGTTTCTCAGTCTGAAAAGACTTAGAGGAACATAGACTCCAAGCATTGATGCATTGCATCTGTACAGTATAAGACTCCAAAAGCATTGATACGCAGCATCTGTATATAAATCTACATTGATGCACAGTGTCTGCATGTTGAGTCCATAGTACACTGATGCACATAGCATCT
>NW_006921599.1:23736495-23738385 GCF_000298275.1 Orycteropus afer afer
TCCCACTTGAGGCATATGGCATAATGGTGTGGCTTTGCCCCTCCACTCCGGGGTTTATACGGAGACACCTTAGCTAAGCCTCCTCTCTTTCTATCTCTTCTCATTCTCTTACTGTCTCTGTAAAGTGACCATTTGTTGTGCTGGTAACAGCAGTGCATTCTCATGTTCATCACAACATTATTCACATAGCAAAAAGATAGAAACCTAAGTGTCCATCAGCAGAAGAATGGATAAAAAAAACTAGTAATACATGAAAAGAAATTCTACATCAAAATAAAAATAATGATGAATCTGTGAAACATCTCACAGCATAGATGAATCTGGAAGACATTATGATTCGTGAAATGCATCAATAAGAAAAGGACAAATATTGTAAGATACCACTATTATAACAAGTCAAGAATAGATTTACACACAGAAAGAAACATTCTTTTACCAGGGAAGAGAGGTTGAGAGAGGGAGAATCACTAACTGGATAGTACACAAGTGTTAATTCTTGTGAAGGGAAAGGCAATACATGATATGATAGAAGTCAGCGCAATGGTACCAAGGCAAACAAAGACTCTTAGATGTATGCAAAAATAAATGGCAACTATGGTAACTGCTATAATATATACATTCCTGCCACAACAGTAATAACACACAATAATTTCTGAATAGAGACAAAGATAAATAAACATGCTAAATAGATGAGGTGGGTCATACAGGAATACACCATGTACATAAATAGGTAGAGTTGTGGATATTTCTATATACACGTTTGTAAATGTTGTGTGTATACACATATGGAGCACAGTTATAGACACTCTTTAAACATTGAGACTGAACTACTGGGCCTGAAGGTGTAGGATCATAGTCTTGGTGGACATCTAGGTCAACTGGCAAAACACAGTTCATGAAGATAATGTTCTACATTCTAGTCTGGTGAGGAGTGCCTGGGGTCTTAACATCTTTTGAGTAGCCATTAATTGCAATTAATGGCTCTTGGTCTTTATCCACCTGGAGCAAAGAAGAATGAAGAAAATCAAAGACTCAGGGTTTTGGTTCTCTAGTGCCACTTTAACAGAAAATGCCACAAATGTGATGGCTTTAACAAACAGGAGTTTGTTCTCTTACAGTTTTGGAGGCTAGAAGTTCGAGTTCAAAGTACCAAACTCTATGGGCTGTGTGAAAGCCCTTTGACCTTGGGCTTCAGTTCTGCCTCTCACTCCTGGCCAACTGGAGGTAGAGGTATCTCTTCACTAAGGCAGCTACTGGCTGGTTAGGCTAACAAGCCCAACGTTGACAAATAAAATGGCACAGTCCCAATATTACCACACAACACAGTAGGCCACTAGTTGCCATTAGTTCAAGTCCAGAGACAGTCTCAAGCTTGTCAGGAAACATGGCAGGCTGCTGAATAAAGACTCGGCTACATGCAGGGTTCAAGTGTGTCAAAAAGCTCAGAGAACTTTCTAAAAACTTCTTATATACTGCAAGCAGATCACATCCTTAAGGCTGCTACTCAACTGTTCTAGTAGATTCCACCATGGAGTTGATTATCAATCTCATCATAGGGAATAACTACAACCAGCTGTCCTGCCACTTGAAACTAGGCCAGATAAGTTGCCACATAACCTTAACTACCACACTCAGGGAAGAAATTTGTCCATAGGATTAATGAACCACAGCTTCCTCTAACTAGGGACCAGAAGTACTAGATGATCCCTGGCTATTACTAATGGCCACATTGACCAAGACCACAATAGAAGGTCATGGTTAGAATACATTAAAAAAAAAATGTAGATAAAAATTCAAATTCAAGAGGCGGGGCAAGATGGCGGACTAGGCAGAAGGATTGCACAGACCCTCTTCAACAAAGAAAAGGGAAACCAATTAACACAGACACAG
>NW_006921599.1:23745311-23760786 GCF_000298275.1 Orycteropus afer afer
GATTTGAAAGGGACAAAAGGAGTCACGGAGACTACTGTCTTAAGTAAAGCTTCTAATTGGAGTGAAACTCAAGACACTTCCAGAGGCACTTCTCAGCCAAATAATAGATGGACCTTTAAAATAAGCAATAATACACATGAAGAATGTGCTCCTTAGAACAATCAACTATATGAGACCAAAGCAGTCTTTGCTCAAAATCAAAGATGAGAAGGCAGGAAGAGATGGGAAAACCTGAAGAATGGAAACCTAGAACCCAGGGAGGAAATGAGGAGAGTACACTCCTCGGAAGGAAGGTTGAATAATCTACTTCCATAGTGACACTGCCTTGGAAAACCAAGGAGGGGTTGTTAAGAGTCAGGTCCAACTCAAGGGCACCTAACAACAACAAACAACAACAATTGACACATTGCAACCTATGTCATAGAACTATTTGTATATGAATTATCGATTAGAAAGCTAATTAGCTATGCAAACTTACACTTAAACCATAATACAATGTTCAAAACAAAAACACATTGTGTTCTTTGAGACACTATTAAGAGAATGAAAAGATATACCATAGACTGGGAAAAAATATTTACAAAGCTCATATCTGATAAAAGTCATGTATGTAGAATATATAAAGAACATACATAGTACATTAATAAGAAAACAAACAACTCAATTAAAAAGTGGGCAAAAGATTTGAGCAGATACTAAACCAAAGAAAATAGTGTGAATGGAATTAAAAAAAAAAAAAAATCACTGCCATTGAATCATATCCAACTCATAGTGACCTCTCCTTGGGTTTCTGAGGTGGTATCATTATGGAAATAGATTGTCCAATGAATGGAATATAAGCACCTGAAAAGATGCTCAGCACCATTCATCATCAAGGAAATATAAAAATCTACAATGATATGCCATGGTTTAGAACAGTTAAAATAAAAAATATATATGTGGGGAAACTGGATCTCTCAATTATTGCTAGTAGGAATGAAAGATGTCTCAATGACTTTGGAAAACAGTTTTGATATTTGTATAAAATTAAACACTCATTCTAGCAATCTTTTTCTTAGATACTTAACCCAAATAAAACGAAAATCTATGTTCACACAAAAATTCCTATGTGAATATTTATTGTTGTTACGTGCCGTCAAGTCCCGACTCATAGCAACCCCTTCTTGGGTTTCTGAGGCAGTATCACTATGGAAGTAGATTGCCCCATCTTCCTTCCAAGGCGTGACTGGTGGATTTGAACTGCTAGCCTCTTGGTTAGCAGCCAAGTGCCTTAGGCACTATGCTATCAGAGCTCCCTATTATAGTGACTTTATTTGTTCTCTCCAAACCCCAAAAACAACCTTCTACAGGAGAATAGATAGAAAAAAAAAAAAAAAAATAGTGGTATATCCATACAGTGGAAAACTACCAACTTCTTTCAAGTAGATTCCAACTCATGGTGACCTCATTTGTGTCAGAGTAAAACTGTGCTCCAGAGAGTTTTCAGTGGCTGATTTGTCAGAACTAAGTCTTTCCTCTGAGGTGCTTCTGAGCGAACTCCAACTTGCAACTTTTGTTAGCAGCTGAGGGCCTTAATCTTTTGTACCACTCACTACTCAGAAGTAAATAGGAAGAAATATTATTACATGCAACATCATGGATGGATCTCAAGTGCTTTATCCTAAGTGAATGGAGCTGGATTGAAAAAGCTGTGTACAGTATGAATTACATTAATGATTTCATTTATATTTATACTTGCAAAACTATAGGGTCAGGAAATAGATTGTGGAGGAGAAGGGAAAGACTAAGAAGATGCACTGGAATTTTGGGGAATGATAAAAAGTTCTATATCTTGATATGGTGGTAGTATGTTTCTCAAAACTCACAGAGTCATACACTTTCGCCTTATTCTTTGCTCTTTTCTTAGGACCAAACATAAATTGTAAGGCTCTGGTAGCATAGTGCCTAAGGCACTTGACTGCTCACCAGAAGGCTGGCGGTTCAAACCCACCAGCCACTCCTCGGAAGGAAGGTTGGGCAATCTTACTTCCATAGTGATTTACTGTCTCGGAAACCCAAGGAGGGGTTGCTATGAGTCGGGGCCGACTTGAAGGCAAACAACAACAACAATGAAAAAAGAAAATTTGAGACCTCTTGTTCACAAAGTTACTAAGAATTCCAAGATGGTGATAGAAGAACACTGGCCTGAGTATGAGGCCCTCTGATTGTAGGGTCCTGTGTGACTGCAAGGTTGTATTCCTATGAAGTCAGTCTTTCTCTTGCTGCTTCTCAGCTTTTCCACAGCTAAAACCCAAGCATAAGCCACTGACATATCTCACTGGGCAATTTCACTACCTTTGTAACTGGTTTCTGCTCTGTAGGGAATAATCTTTTCACACAGGAGCCAAAGTCAACTTTTTGAAATACATCAGATCATTTCTCTCCTCTGCTCATTACTCCTCAGTGGCTTACCATCTCCTGCAGTATGAAATTCAGAGTCCTTATCAAGGCCACAATATCCCATCTGATCTGATCTATGATTTTCTGACCTCGTCTGTGACCTCCCTCCCCTTCACCCACTCTGCTTCAGCCACACTCCTTACTCTTCCATCTGCACGTCTTTGCACTTTCTAGTTCATCAGCATAGAACACACTCCCCACTTCTTTGCAAGATTTATTTTCTCTTTTTTTCTGGTTTCTATTCAACGCTCACCTCCTCAAAGAGGCCTTTTCTGGCCACTCTGTTTAAAAAGCTATTACACCCCCACCCTACATCTCTCTATATTCTCTTTTGCTGAATACTTTGTTTTTCAAAACACTCATCTGGAATTATCTTATACATTAGTTTTTTTATTGTCTGTCTCCTTAATGGGCATGTAACCTTCATGAGTATCAGTTACTGTCAAGTTGATTCTGACTCGTGGTCTCCCCATGTGTCTCAGAGTAGAGGTGGGTTTCATAGGGCTTTTAACGGTTGAATTTTCAGATACAGATTTCCAGACACTTCTTCTGAGGCACTTCTAGGTAGCCTTGAACCTCCAACTCTTTGATTAGCAGCTGAATGTGTAAGACAATTGCACCACTCAGGCACTCCACTGTCATGACAGCAGGAACTTCATCCTGCTCCTTGCTATAGTATGGTACAAAGGACCGTGCCTAGAATATAGTAGACTCTCAATAAACACACACACACACACACACACATGCACAACATCATCTTTCCTTTACAACTTGCTATAGAAATCTCTCAGGAGCTCTGGTGGTATAGTGTTTGAGGCATAAGGCTGCTGACCAAAAAGCTGATGGTTTGAATCCACCAGCTGCTTCATGGAAGAAAGATGAGGCAGTCTGCTTCTGTAAAGATTTATAGATTTTGAAGCCCCGTGGGGGTCACTATGAGTCAGAATTGACTTTATGGCAGTCAATTTGGTTTTTGGATAGAAGTCTCCTTTGCTCTCTTTATTCATCTATAAATAAATTAATATTTCATCAAGCCACAGGATTTGCCAATATTTAACCATTTTAGATCTACAAATGGCAACATCACATGGTTTAAGTGAACAATTTTGTATTAAAAACAAAATAAAACTATATGACTATGTCAATGGCATATTAATTTAGATAACCAAGGTTTTAGGTGGGAAAGGAAAAGCATCAAGAACAGAATCTTATTACATATAAATAAAACCTGATACTGCGCCTGTCAAAGTCTCTGCCTTTCTGTGGAAGTCTGTGAGCTGCTAGAGGGTGGTAGGACACCTGCTTTCTGTATGATAAGAAGTGAATGGATTTTACATTGGCAGGTTGTTAATCCATGATTTGGAAACCACAATACTGGAGACCAATCCCTATTTTAAAAAGCTGGGGTCTCTCTTGAAGTCTTACTTAAGTAATATTTGTTCAATCTGTGAGTGAATCCAAACCAGAGACATGTATAATAATCATAATGACATTTACTGACAGATTTTAGCTCATTTTCTGCTAATCCAGAGAAAGGATTTTTTCTTTCTTTCTTTTTTTTTTTTTTTTGAGCACACCATTATTAAACTGAAGAAGTGCCAAAAAATAATATATTTTTTTAATTTCTAACAACTGAAATACATAATCCCATGGCATTTTCACATTATACTTAATTGCAAATGATTATTGACAGCATGTATCTTGCATTAATATGCTAGCTTCAATGAGATCTATTTGTAATTCCAACTTTTAATACTGCAGATGGTTTAATGCTGAATAATTTTTATTTTTCAAATTTACAGTTTGTTTTAACTTTATTGGTCCCCCCCCCGCCATGGTTTGCCCCTGCCCCAGAAGCTTGGTAAGTATAATAAATCTATCAAAGTCTATGAAGCCTATTTGACTAGAGATTTGATGGAATTGATATCCATATAGCAGTTTGCCAATTGAACATAAGACTAGAGATTTCTTTTCTTGCTCCTTGTCTTATTTTCTCTTGAGTAATATAATTTACAAACATAGGCTTCCTTTGTGTATATTTAAAACATCATGTTTATGCTTTTGAAAAAATACAGCAATATCAAGTTTAAATTTCTAAATAACTCAGTTTATATACACAATCATTAAGCCCTGCTGGCTCAGTCAATATTACAAATGGCCCTCCCATCAGGAAGAGATGAGATTGCTCTTGGTTATTAATTAGCCAGACACTGGGTAAAAAAAGAATTGTTAATAGCAGGAGAATCAATTCAGTTAAAGGAAAAGTGACATCTTGGCCTGTGAAATAAAATTGGAGGATCCTTGTAATAAATAATAAATACCTAAAAGTTCATCATATATGCCTCTTTTAGTTAGATACTTTTGAAAAATTCACATACAATGAGTGGATTATCTAAAAATTTAAGTGTCAAGGCATTGATGAAGACTCATAGACAAAAGAATTAACCTTATATCATATTTTCAAATTAAATAACATTTTGATGTTAATCTTTTAATATTTTTATAAACATGTTATTAAGATAGCACATGTAGAACATATGTTGTTGTTGTTGTTATGTGCCGTCAAGTCGGACCTGACACATAGTGACCCCTTCTTGAGTTTCTGAGGTGGTATCACTATAGAAGTGGATTGCCCAACCATCCTTCCAAGTAGTGGCTGGTGGTTAGTAGTCTAGTGCCTTCTGGTAGTCACTCTTTTGGTTAGCAGTCAAGTGCTTAAGGCATTACACTACCAGAGGTCCTATAGAATATATATGGGTGTGTATATGTGTGTATGTCAGTAAATAGAGGGAGATGCAAATGATAGTAGCATGGTCTAAAAAATGGTTGGCCAGTACAATCAAGATGTCATTTCATTGGCAGTACTTGGATTAGATAAAAGAACTGAACAGAAGATTTCAAAGAGCAGTTCAAGAAGACAAAATCAGTTATTATAATGAAATGTGAAAAGACCTGGAGTTAGAAAACCAAAAGGGAAGAACTTTCTCAGCAGTTCTCAAGCTGAAAGAACTGAAGAAAAAACTCAAGCCTCGAGTTGCAACATTGAAAGATTCTATGGGCAAAATATTGAATAATGCAGGAAACATAAAAAGAAGATGGAAGGAATATACAGAGTCACTGTACAAAAAAAGAATTGGTTGATGTTCATCCATTTTAGGAGGTAGCATATGATCAAGAACCAATGGTATTGAAGGAAGTAGTTGAAGCTCCATTGAAAGAATTGGCAAAGAACAAGGCTCCAGGGATTGACCCACTGAGATGTTTCAACAAATGGATGCCATGTTGGAGGCACTCAATTGTCAATGACAAGAAATTTGGAAGACAGTTACCTGTCCAACTGACTGGAAAAGATCCATATTTGTACTCATTCCAAAGATAGTTGATCCCGCAAAATGTGGAAATTATCAAGCAATATCATTAATATCACAAGCAACTAAAATCTTGCTGAAGATCATTCAAAAATGGTCACAGCAGTATATCGACAGGGAACTTCCAGAAGTGCAAGCTGGATTCAGAATAGGACATGGAATGATGGATATCATTGCTGATGTCAGATGGATCTTGGCTCAAAGCAAAGAATACCAGAAAGATGTTTACTTGTGTTTTATTGACTATGCAAAAGCATTCACTTGTGTGGATCATAACAAATTATGGATAACATTGTGAAGAATGGGAATTCCAGAACACCTGATTGTGCTCATCAGGAACTTGTACATAGACCAGGAGGCTGTCATTCCAACAGAACAAGAGGATACTGCATGGTTTAAAATCAGGAAGGGAGTGTGTCAGGTTAGTATACTTTCACTTTACTTATTCAATCTATATGCTGAACAAATAACCCAGAAGCTGGACTATATGAAGAAGAACGTGGCATCAGAATTGGAGGAAGACTCATTTACAACCTGTGATATGCAGATTACACAACTTTGCTTGCTGAAAGTGAGGATGACTTGAAGCACTTACTGATGAAGATTAAAGACTTCACTCTGCAGTATGGATTACATCTCAACACAAGGAAAACAAAAAGCCTCACAACTGGACTAATGAACACCATCACAATAAATGGAGAAAAGTTTGAAGTTGTCAAAGATTTCATATTATTGGTTCCACAATCAACACCAATGGAAGCAGCAGTCAGGACATCAGAGGACATATTGCACTGGGCAAATCTTCTGCAGAAGATCTCTTTGAAGAGCTGAAGAGCAAAGATGTCTCCTTGAAGGCTAAGGTGCAGCTAACCCAAGCTATGGTATTTTCAATAGCTTCATACACATGTGAGAGCTGGTCAATGAACAAGGAAGAATGAAGAAGAGTTGATGCTTTTGAGTTGTGATATTGGAAAAGAATACTGAAAGTACCATGGATTTCCAAAAGAACAAACAAATCTGTCCTGGAAGAAGTGTAGCTGGAACGCTCCTTGGAAGCAAGAATGGCCAAATTTCATCTCACCTACTTTGGTCATGTTGTCAGAAGGGACAATTCCCTGGAAAAGGATGTCATGCTCAGTAAGGTGGATGATCAATGACAGAGGGGAAGGCCCTCAAAGAGATGGATTGACACAGTGGGTGCAACAATGTGCTCATGTATTGTAAGGATTGTGAGGCTGGCACAGGACCGGGCAGTGTTTCATTCTGTTGTAGGTAAGGTTGCTGTGAGTTGGAGCTGACTCAATGGCAACTAACAACAACAACAATAACATTCTAGGATCTCCTTGTCCCATTGATAGAATAATGGCCATTGCATTTAGGGCTTTTTGTTATTGTTATAAGCACTTAAATAAAGTTATCCTAGCTGCATCTTTGACTCTTCAGCTTCAGCTCCAACAGGTAACTGGCAACAGGAGGTTAGTTTACTTATTCTCAGGAATAGGCTTATTGATCAAACTAGATGATCTTTTCAACAAAGCAAGGGCAAATCCACACATGAGTTTAACAGCTAATTGTTGAGTTGGCTCCATGTCTGTCCATAGTTTGGCTGAGGAGTGGAGGGGGCACAGAGTGTAATAGTCTAAACTATTTGCTCTAGGAGTCCTAGGTTAATATCATTCCTAGGATAGTAGCAGGCCCCAGAACAGACAGTTGAGTGACTAACTTTTTTTTCCTATAATTCAGAGGTGATCAGACCTTGAGAAAATTATTTATTACAACTGAATGGTATACATAAATGAAACACCAAAATGTCTAATTGTGAGTAGAAAGCATAATCATCACATAAGCCTGTTGTTCTTATTTGCTGTGTAGTCTATTCTGACTCATGGTGACCCATGTGTGCAGAGTAGCACTGCTCATTGGGTTTTTAAGTCTGTGACCCTTAAGAAACAGATCACAAGACTTATCTTCTGAGGGGTCTCTGGGTGGATCAGGACTGCCAGTCTTTTGGCTACTAGTCTAGTGCTCAACAGTTTATGTCACAGAGAGATTTCTCATGTACCACAAACATGTCACAAATTAACATAGTCAACAACTTGCACCTTTTGGAAGCTATTGGTAAAGCCAAATTGTAATCAGAAGCCACTCCATTAATTGATCGTACACTTTCACTATTATATGGGCTTGATTTATATGAAGGGTGTTTTGTTGTTATTGTCAGTTGCCTTCGAGTCAGCCCCTGACTCACGTCAATCCCATGCACAGCAGAATGAAATGCTGCCCAGTCCTGCATCATCCCCAAGATTGTTTGAGGATCAGACTGTTGTGATCCATAGGGCTGTCATTGGCTGATTTGCACCAGTTAGTGAATATGAAATCATAAAGTATTAATTGAATGGATCAATTGTTTAACAGTTTCAGGCCAAGATAGCCTAATGTATCTATTTGCACATTGCCTTTGGGAATGCAAGTGTTCAAAATTCTAAGAGTATATTCACTTTCCTTGGATAATGTTCTGTAGATAATTTTATTGTCTTTTTATTTATGTTCTTTCTTCATTTATGTAAATGCATTCAGTCAGGTTTAAATGAACTCTTGAGGACATTAGTAACATCTTGCTAGCATAATTTTTTATCTTGCAGCTCCTCTCTTAAATGGTAATATATCTTATTCATTTTTAAGTTTTAAGATGTCACCTCACTACAGCTTCCAGGTATGATAACATTAACAGACAAGTCATGTAATATTTTGACTACCCTCACTTAACATAAAGATTTTCCTTAATAAATGTCTAAGCTTCTAGTTTGTTTTTTCTTACAAATTTAACATAAAAGTAAAACTTGTTGCCACTGAGTAGGATCCAACTCATAGAGACCCCTCTTTGTATTTCCAAGATAGTATCTCTATGGAAGTAGACATACTTCAGAGGAGTGGCTGGTGGGTTTGATCCACCAGCCTTCTGGTTAGCAGTCAAATGCCTTAGGCACTATACCACCAGAGCTCCCCAAATTTAACATAAGGACCATCAAACTGCAAAGAAAGAATCTGGTGATTACAAGTATATCATCTTCCACTTGACATCTTGCTAATCCTGCAGTCTGCTAGGATATTCCTCTAATCACAGAATTAATTATGGTTCAATTTAGACAACTGGTTAATGCCTGTTAAGAATTAACTCAGCACATTTCTGTTTTTATATGAAATAGTCTCTAAGCTGGATTTAGTTAAATAGGACAGAAACACTCATTGATTAGGGAATAAAATAACACAAACATAGGCATCTTCTTTGTCCCTTATTTTTTGGAAAAGTGGATATTTTAACTCACAAATTATCTTTCTACGCTAAATAGGTTTCATTGAATAAAGATGTTCAAAAATGTAGGACAATTTAATAAAATAGCTGTCATTTGAAATGGTAATAAAAGAAGGAAAATTAAAATAAAGTCCTTTTTGAGTAAAGTAATAGATTTTTTTCATTTTCATCTTCCAATTTCCATTTTAGGGTCTCCCTACATTAAACAAAGATACTACTTTACCTTCTCAAAATCTATTGCATATTTATTCTAATATTAGAATTTGATAGGATATTCTTTATTTTGCTATAACACATGATTCTTTAATCTTCTGAGTGTTTGGTTCTACTCTAACAGTTGTTCTCCACTCTGTCATTGCACTAGCATCACCTGAGAAGCTTTAAAAATACAACTGATACTTTAGCTCTTTGAAGTATGGTGAAGTAGTATTTTCAATATTGATATGCATACAGAATTATTCATATATCATAAATGTACAGCTCAAATAATTATCACCAAATGAGCATACCTCTGTGATTACCGCTCAGACTAAGAAATAGAACATCACCAGCACCTTAGGAGCTCTACTCATACTCCCTTCCAATCAGGCTTTGTGTTGTTAGCTGCCATTGAGTCTATTCTCTCCCATGGCAACTCCATGCACAAGAGTACAAATTGTTGCCCAGTCCTGTACAATCTTCATGATCGTTGCATTGTTGTTATGTTCCAGCCCATAATTGCAGTCACTGTGTGATCTGAGTGCCTCCCAACCTAGGTAGATCCCAAGGGGGTCATCTTCCAGGACTATATTGGACAATATTCTGTTATGATCTATAAAGTCTTTGTTAGCTAATTTTCAGAATTACATCACCAGGCCTCTCTTAGGGAATAAGTCTAGAAGCTCTGCTGAAACCTCAGTCTCAGACCGAGGCCATGGCCTCTGGGGTCTTTAAAGGTGGGGCCAAAGCTCTCTGGTCTCAAGGATAGAGGAAATCCTCCTAAGTTTCAAAGTCAAATCTTCACCAACTGTGTTCTGGAGTTGGGACTACCATTAAGTTTGGCCAAGAGGGTGGGGTTGCTGCCCAAAGCTGAGGGAGTGGGGTTGTCATGCTCAAGGGGCACAAGAATGGGGCCTGATGGGGCCAAGGAAGTGGGGTCAACACTCAGATGGACTAGGAGAAAGGGGCCGTCCAAAGCTGAGGGAGCATCCCAGTAGGCCTAGAAGGTGGAGCTTAAACACAAGGCTGAGTGTCCCCCTTCAGAATGCAGAGAATATGGCTAACACCCAAAGTCTGAGGGAAGGTTAGGTCATTGCTTAAATGGTGTCAGAGAAGAGGGAGTTAATCTCAAGCCTTAAGAGCTAATGTAAAATTGTTCTGCTGTGTTATGGACTTCCTGAGTGCCCATTAACCCTTCTTTCCCTCCAATTTCTCTCATTTGTAATGGAAATGTCTGCCTTGTGCCTGTTCCACCATTATATTTTAAAAGCAGCAAACTTGTAGTCTAGATTTCACAGGCTCACAGATGACGAAGAATTTTGTCCCAGGATAGAATATACCTAAAGTTTCTCCCATATTTGATTTAGATAATTCAGAAAATGAGATTTTGGACATGGAGTTGATTTAAGACTTTTGGGATAAGGTGATGTGTAAATGTGTTTTGTATGTGGAAAAAATATAGATTTTTGGGGGGAGGGTGGGCACAAGGTGGGATGCTATGAATTGAATTTTGTCCCCAAAAATATGTGTTGTAAATCCTAACCTCTATGCTTATGGTTATACTCCCATTTAGAAATGAGTTTTCAGTTATGTTAATGAGACAGGATTAGTGTGGGATGTGTCTTGAGTTATTCTGTTACAAGATATAAAAGGAACAAGCAGAGATGAGAAAAAGAGAGATGCCATGCCAGAAGAAGATTACCAAGGAGCAAAGGAATAAGGACTTCCCCAAGAGCCAACAGAGATAAAATCTTACCCTAGAGCCTCACCCTGAATTCAAACTTCTAGCCTCCAAAACTGTGAGAAATTGATGCATTTGAATTGTGGTGGTGGTGAAGAATATTGAAAATGTCATACCCTGACAGAAAAATGGATAAATCTGTCTTGAAAGAAGTATAGCCAGAATGCTGCTTAGAAACGAGAATGGCCAGACTTCATCTCTCATACTTTGGTCATGTTGTCAGAAGGGACCAGTCCCTGGAGAAGGACACCATACTTATTGTGGTAGTTAAAGTTATATGTCAACTTGGCTAGGCCTGGTTTTGAGTGGCTGGGCAACTGGTGGTAGTTATTCCCCATGATGAGACTGGTAATCAACTCCGTGGTGGAATCTGCTGCTATAAGCAGCTGAGTAGTTGCTTTAGGGATGCGGTCTGCTTCCTATAAATAAGGAGAAGCTTTGGGAATGGTCTACAGATTTTTGGCATAGTTGGACCCTACCTGTAAGCTGAGTCTTCATTCAACTGCCTGCCATGCTCTGCTGATCTTGGATCTTTTAATGGACTTGAATTAATGGCTTGCCATATGGTTTGGTAATACTGGAACTATGCGTTTTCACTTGTCAAACCTCAGCAACCAGCAGCTGCCTGAATGAAGAGATGCTTCTAGCTTCAGTGGATGGGGAGCAAGAGGTAGAACTGAAGCCCAAGGTTGGGAGCTTTCACCCAGCACCTAGAGCCTGGCACTTTGAACACAGACTTCTAGCCTCCAACACTGTAAGAGAATAAACTCCTATTTGTTAAAGCCATCCCATGTGTGGTCTATTCCTGTCAGAGCAGCACTAGGTAACCAAAACACTTGGTGAAGCAGAAGGTCAGCAAAAGAGGGGAAGACCCTCAAGGAGATGCGTTGACACTATGCCTCCAGTGATGGAGTCTAGCAAAACTTTTATCATTCACTCTAGCATAGTAACAATTAAATTATAAGTATGGTGCACCACCAGGCAGTACGTAGAGTCACTAAGAGTCAGAAGTGAATTGAGAGCACCTAACAACAACAACAACAAACTGTTTGAGAAAAGAAATTTGTTTGTTACAGCCAACCACTTGTGGTATTCCTGTTATTGCATCACTAGATAACTAAGCAATGGTTACAAGTTCAAGCTGAAATTCCACAGATTTAGGTTTGAATCCTTGTTCCACTCATGACCATGAGTCATCTGGTTCAGTGTTCTTATCAATTAAATGAACATCACAATCTTATCTAACTCATACACTTAGTATAAGGATTAAACGTAAATAACATGGCATAGGGTCAGTAAGTATTATTATGGAAAGTTTTAGTCTTATTTCTGATTGGGAGTCAACTTTTCCCACTCTTTCAGATTGCTTCTTTTAAGAAGCCAAAAGTGAAAGGAACTCAACTGGCAAGGGGTGATTATTCAAGGAGTTAAAAATTTCTACAAGGATCACCAGAATGTTGAGTTATATGGGATTGAAGCCAGAGAAAAATGTGGTTGCAATACATACAGTACAGAATATTTTGTTGTTGTTGTTGTTATGTGCCGTCAAGTAGAACCTGACTCATAGCGACCCCTCTTTGGGTTTCTGAGGCAGTACCACTACGGAAGTAGATTGCCCCATCTTCCTTCCGAGGAGCAGCTGGTGGATTTGAACCACCAGCCTTCTGGTTAGCAGTCAAGTGCCTTAGCCACTATGCTACCAGAGCTCCCTACAGAATATTTTAAAAGTCTGAAAACACAGGAAAATAGTACAGTTATTGTGTGTTTTTTCAGATTAATCATTAGACACATTGCTTTAAATCTAGAGGGACTTAATCTGGAAAGTTATTGAACAAAAATATATTGGAATATTAATTAAGTAGAAATTAACAAGTTATTTTATAAGTTTTAGCCTATATTTTCTGTCTTTTCCAGAAATTTATATCTATCTAAATTCCCCAAAAAAGCAAAATATCTTTATAAATAGGTAATATGTATACAGTCAAGAAATATGAAAACTATAATAATTAAAACAAACTCTGGGGATTTCCTCTCCTTGTCTCCTGAGACTGAGCCTACCAACTGATGGAAGCTTTAGAAAGTTAAGTGATACTTTAAGCAAGGGAAATAACATTACATCACTGTTATCCTTTCAGGTTAGCAAACAAAACCTGGATACAGCAAATTGTGAACTCTGAGCCAGATTCCTAGGCCTTACTAAATTACAACATTGGGGGATTTCCACTGCAGCCCTGAAGGTGCCACATCCTAATTAAGACCTGTTACCTCATTTGACTTACCCTTAATGCTAAACATATAGTTCTTCTAGGGAAAAGAAAAGAAGAAAATGTGAGTGATTAATGATCGTGTTTGACATGTATTTACCCTTCTACTTTGAAATGCTGGGAGGCAATGAATAACAGTTTCCTTACAAATTAGTTAAATCAGTCTGTATTCTAGGAATTCCATCTCTGAGGTAATATATTTGAGGAAACAGCTGTGACTAAGAATCAGGAAAGTGGTTTTACACCTAACTCTGGCATTTAAACAAATCTGTTCAGTCCTTTAGGTTTCAACAGCCTCATGTGCATAATTTTTCTGTTACCTCAGTTTACCTGTGTAATTTGACTTTGAAAAAACCAGGACAAAAACTGAGAGATACCACCAAGTTTTGTTGTTGTTGCTGTTGCTTGCCTGTTTGTTTTTAAAAGTTTAGTTTTATTGTCCACATTAAAGCAAAGATTACCTAGATAAGCCTGTCAGAGAATGTCAAATGTATTAGTTTCCTAGGGCTGCTAAAACAAAATACCATAAACTAGATGGTTTGTAAGAACAGAAATGTATTGTCTCATAGCTCTGTAGGCCACAAGTCCAAAATCACATCTTACTTAGACAACACTCCCTTCTATCAAGTCTATAGGGAAAGATCATTTCTTATTTCTCTCAGCTTCTGGTAGTACCAGGCCTTCCTTAGCTTGTAGATCCATCTTCACATGGCTATCCTTACTCTGTCTGTCTCTCTGTGTCTCTTCTCTTTTATAAGGGCACCACTCAGATTGGATTAAGACAACTCTACTCATGTGAACTTTCTCTCACTCTCCTGCCCTGCTGCTTTGAGCATGCCTGAGTTCCCTCTCCTCACCTGGATCCCTGTAGCTGACTGTTCCTCTGTCCAGGTTCCTGGCTTTTAATCCCCTCTCTCCTGCTCTCTCGCCCTGCTGCTTTGGGCATGCCTGATTTCCCTCCCTTCAACTGGATCCCCAGGAATTTGGAAAGAGGAGGAGTCAGCCTCAGGGACACAGGTAAGGTGGTACGAGAGGTTTCCAACAGGGAGACAAACTTGTCTGTCGGTTTCTCCTACTGTGGTGACATTTGATGTTAGTTTTGAGGCTGAGCCACTGGTGTTTCAAACCCAGAAGAATGCACATGGTGCACAGGCATCAACCCAGCTTACATACTGAGAGAGACTAGGAAGAAGGAAGAGGCTGTCCACGTCTCAAAGAATTGTCCAGGGAAAACCTTATGAATAGCAAAGAAACACTGTTTGATACATTACTGCGCAACTTTATGAATAGTCCGTTTAGGGTAGAAGGCTCTCAAAATAGGACCGGGAAAGAGCTGCATCATCTGAGTAAACCCAGCCTTACTCCTATGGATAAGATAAAGCTTTTGAGACCTCCATTTGCTGATGTGGCACCACTCAAATTGAAGAGAAACAGCTGCAGACATTCATTAATCATTGGAACATGGAATGTATGAAGTATGAATCTAGGAAAATTGGAAGTTGTCAAAAATGAAATGGAATGCATAAAGATTGATATTCTTGGCATTAGTGAGCTGAAATGGACTGGTTTTGGCCATTTTGAATCAGACAACCATGTGATCTATTATGCCAGTTTGAATGACAGTTTGAAGAGGACTGGCATGGCATTCATCATCACAAAGGATATTTCAAGATCTGTTCTGAAGTACAGTGCTGTCAGTGATAGGATAATATCCATACACCTACAAAGGAGACCCATTAATATGACTATTATTCAAATTTATGCCACAACCACCAAAGCCAAAGATGAGGAAGTTGAAGATTTTTATCAACTTCTGCAGTCTGAAATTGACCGAACATGCAATCAGGACGTGTTAATTATCACTGGTGACTGGAGTGCAAAAGTTGGAAACAAAGAAGAATCATCAGTAGTTGGAAAATTTGGCCTTGTTGACAGAAATAATGCTGGAACTGACATGGTAGAATTTTGCGAGACCAACGACTTGTTCATTGCAAACATCTTTTTTCAACAATACAAACAGCATCTCTACGCATGGACTTCACCAGATGGAACACATAGAAATCAGATTGACTATATCTGTGTGGCAAGAGGCAGTGGAAAAGCTCAATATCTTCAGCCAAAACCAGGCCAGGAGCTGATTGTGGAACAGACC
>NW_006921599.1:23762910-23765214 GCF_000298275.1 Orycteropus afer afer
ATGAGTTGGAAATGACTCGACGGCACCTAACAACAACAACAACAACTCATGTTAACTAATTACATATTCAAAGACCCTGTGACAGTTAAGCTGTGTGTCAACTTGACTGGGCCATGATTCTCACTGGTTTAGCAGTTATGATGTAGTCATTTTCCATGATGAGACCTGAAATAATATAATCACCTCCATGATGAGATCTGTTGAAAGGGAGTTGCCTTAGGGGTGTGCCCTGCTTCCAATATACAGGGACATCCTGGCAAAGATCTCTGACTTTTTACCTGAGATCCTACATCTGACTTATCACCATCTTGACTTGAACCTGTGGCGTGCTGTACTGCCTGCTGATCTCAGGATTGTTGCCTTCACAACCTGTGAGCCAACTATCCAACATTTTACCTGCTGATCTTGGATTCATTCATCAGCCTCCAAAGCCTTAGAAATTTAACTAGTTAGATCAGTCTGTGCTCTAGGAATTTCATCTCTGAGGTAATATATTTCAGGAAACAGCTGTGCCTAAGAATCAGGAGAGCAGTTTTACACATGACTCCAGCCAGGTGCATTGGCTGAATTGACTGCCAATTTTGGTTTCATCAGTCCATGCAGCTACATGAGTCAGGAGAAGCCTCCAGCTTGACGTATGACCCATGAACTTGGGACTTCCCGGCCTCTAAACTGTATTAGGGAACTCTGGTGGTGTAGTGCCTAAGGCATTTGATTACTAACCAGAAGGGTGGCAGTTCAAAACTACCAAAAACTCTTCTGAAGGAAGATTGGCCAATCTACTTCTGTAGAGACACCACCTTGGAAATCCAAGGAGAGGTCGCTATGAGTTAGATTCAACTCCATGGCAGTGAGTTTAGTTTTGAGTAAATTGCATTAGCTATTTCCTTGAGATAATCCCGCCTGGCCCCTCTCCCAGGATTCACTAGTTTTGCTTCTCTAGAGAACCCAACCTGAGAAAGAAAGAAAGAATAAATTGCATGGATTAGAACATCAACATATGTTAAAATCAAACCCATTTCCATCGAGTCAATTCTAACTCAAAGTGACCCACATTGGGTTTCCAAGGCTGTAAATCTTTACCGAAGTAGATTACCTCATCTTCTTCTCATGAAACAGCTGGTAGGTTTGAAATGCCGATCTTCTGGTTAGCAACCAAATGCCTTACCCACTATACCACCAAAGCTCCTTATCTTAATGGGGAAGTAGTTCAATATATAAGACTACATAATCACATACTCATTATAATATTATAATATCAGTCCATCTTCAAGGCAGAGACATCCCCTTATATAGAATCCTCAGCAAAGTTCAGTTCTGATTAAATTTCCCTAAACTTATTCACTTCACTATATCTTAAATTCTTAATCACTTAATGTAGTTTAATCTAAGTAAATCTTAGAAACCTTTGTTTCAACATCAACTATTTATTGTTAAACAAAGTCACGTATCATTAAATATGTTATCAAATAATATTTATCATTAAATGTAGACTAAAGTCTCTTACAAAAGCCATCAATGGAACTTTATCTAATAGGAGTTTATAGGACTAATGGAATTTCCTATGTGGACTAGTCTATCAGATTTTCATAACACAGCCAAATTGTACTAAACTATTTTTAAAAATTCCTCTTTAAAAGCCAATGCAATTTTATCCAGTCAGTTTGCCTCAAAGATGTAATGAGGATGAAGAATATAAGAACAGAAATATAAAAAGTAATTTGAAAAGATAAAGTTATCTTCAAATGCAAAGTACTATATAGTTGTTGCTCTTTGAGAGGCATAATTTGATATAAAAAAGGATAATAATGGATGAAAGTTTTAGCAGAATAGTAAAGTTTTCAATCATCTTAATACAATTTGTTACAGTAACTCTGTTAGGCATATTTTGGACATAATTTAGGGTTTAACCCTGTCCCATCTTGGCATATTTCACTTACTAGGGTATATACCCTCATATTCTGAAGGAAGGTTGCGCAATCTACTTCTGTAGTGATACTGCCTCAGAAACCCAAGGAGGGTTCGCTATGAATCAATCCAACTCTACCACAGTGCATTGTATTGAATACCCTCATATGAAGTCTGTGTGTGGTGCAAGTGGTTAATGTGCCAGGCTGCTGCCCTAAAGGTTAGAGGCTTGAGTCCACCCAGAGGTGACTTAAAAGAAAGGTCTGGAGGTTTGCTTCCAAAAAAGCAACCATAGAAAACCCCATGGAGCTCAGTTCTACCTTGACACATGTGGGGTTCCTATGAGTTAGAGTCAACTCAACAGCAGCAACTGTTTTTTGTTGTTGTTCCTGTTTT
>NW_006921599.1:23765714-23767216 GCF_000298275.1 Orycteropus afer afer
AGAAAGTGTTTCAAGACATAGCAAAACATTCCCAATGGGACAAAATCCCCCTAGTTGAGAACCACTTATCCAATGTGTGATCACATCCAAATGATATTATGATGAAATTTTTATGACAAATTCTACCATTTAATATGACTTTCTTAAATATTCACACTGAATATTAGCATATTAAAGATTCTGAAAAGTCTTATTTGCAAAGAAACCAATTTACTTTTGTTTAATTTAACATTTTCTAAATATTTTGACTACAGAATCATCTGTATCTTACTAATAGCTGTTGTAGTTTTCTTCACTTTACTACAAAACACACTGGAAAATCATGGTGCGAATGAATGTTTACACAAAGGCTTGATTCACTTAGGAAAAATTCTTAAAGCTTCAAAGTTTAATTCTTCATTTAAGTAATAATTATAATAATAACTTACTATTATTGTAGTAAACATTAACTATAGTAATGTTTGTTCTACTGTGGTGGCTCACGTGTTGCTGTGATGCTGGGAGTTATACCACCAGTCCTGCAAATATCAGCAGTCTCATCAGTGGTGAACAGGTTTCAGCAGAGCTTTCAGAGTAAGACAGACAAGGAAGAAAGACCTGGCAATCTACTTCCAAAAATTAACCAAGAAAACATCATGAATCACAATATAACAATATAATATTAATCCAATATACTACTGGAAGATGAGTCCCCTGCATAGGAAAGATCATGAAGATGTCACAGGATTGGGAAATGTTTCATTTTCTTATACATAAGGTCCCCATGAGTGGGAGTCTCATTGACAGCAGCTAATACTGACAACAATTATAAACTAGGAAAATTGTTATACTGTATACTAGTTTACAAAATTACTTGGCAGGTCATCATCATTTCCTTTTAGAGAGATCTGTATTAGAATTATTCTCACTTAAAATGTTAAGAAAGCAAGACTTAAGAAGGTGAAGTGACTTGCCCAAGGTTTTCCAACAGCTAGGTGGGGAGCAAAAATCAAAACTTTATCTTCAGGGTCCAAATTATGGTTGCCTCTTCACCTGTTGTATTGTGAATAGTCATTTTGTATATATTGTGGTAGTCATTTCAGCATATTGTCACCAGTGGACCAGTCATGCAATTAGAATGGGATTACTTGCCTCTGTCCATTCTCCAGGGATAATTAGCTTCATCTCCTCTTATTCATAATGCCTGGTTCAGGGACAAGCACTTGTCCAGGACTTAACTGCTCAGAATATGACATTTAGATGACTCTTTCAGGAATTTGCTACAGAACTAAGTTGGTCCAGTCAAAGAGAGTTTTAAGACTTCAGTGCAATAATTTTGGAAAGGAAATCCTTTCAGCTTTAGATGGCTAGGTGAGCAGAGGTAAGGTCTTAGACTAATGCAAACTTTATAACTTTATATCGCCATAGGGATAAGTCATCTGAGTAGAAAGCCAAGGCAGGGTAGAAGACAGAACCTAAAGAATTTCAGAGTAAAATAACAGAGCCTCAATAAAAGTGCTTAA
>NW_006921599.1:23778806-23779465 GCF_000298275.1 Orycteropus afer afer
TCTTGCAAAAATCTATCATGTCATCTCCAGGGTAATTTCTGTCACCAGGGGCATAATTTTCAACAACTGGTGATTCTCCTTTGTTTCCACCTTTTCCATTCCAATCACCATTAATAATCAGCACATCTTGATTGCATGTTTGGTCAATTTCACACTGCAGAAGTTGTTAAAAATCTGCAAATTCTTCATCTTTGTCTTTGGTGGTTGGTGCATAAATTTGAATATTAGTAGTATTAACTGGTCTTCCTCATGTTGTTGTTGTTGTTATGTGTGTTGAGTTGGCCCCAACTCACAGTGACCTCTCCTTGGGTTTCTGAGATGATATCACTACACAAGTAGATTGCCCAACCTTTCTTCTGAGGAGTGACTGGTGGGTTTGAACCACCAGCCTTCTGGTTAGCAGTCAAGTACCTTAGGCATTACGGTACCAGAGCTCATAGTCATATGGATATTATCTTATGACTGACAGCATTGTACTTCAGGATAGATCTTGAAACATTCTTTGTGATGATGAATGCTGTGCCATTCCACTTCAATTTGTCATTTCTGGCATAGCAGATCATACGGTTGTCTGATTCAAAATGGCTGAAACCAGTCCATTTTAGCGCAGTAATGCCTAGGATATCAATCCTTATGTGTTCCATTTCTTTTTTTTTTTT
>NW_006921599.1:23779565-23784609 GCF_000298275.1 Orycteropus afer afer
AGTGTGAACAAAGAGTTCATTATGTAATACAGTGTAATAGTATTTAGGAAATTCCTCTGTAAAGATATAAAAAATAAGATCGTGTTTGCATTATTTTAAACAAAACAGATGAATGAACTGGTTAGTTATTTAATTTACTGTGGAGAATTTGGAATGAAGGAAAAGACTAAAATCAGTTCAAATAGTTTTCTAGTTTGTCTGTAAATAAATTCTTGCCCGTCTTTTTTTTTCCTTTTGGATTCCATATCTAAAGTCTATTTCATGCAAGAGACAAATTTCTTTATTATTTCTGTAGCTAATTGTTATTCTAATTTGCCTTTCTGTTGTCTGAAGTGCAGAAATTTATAGTAGTGAATAACAAAGAACACTTCTTCAAATACTGTCACATGGCAGTGTAAGACATGCCCAAGGTGACTTCAACACATTCCCAGAGTCTTGGCTTAGAAGACCTATGAAATAATAACTCCTAGAGGTGGTTGTGAGTCGGGGCTGACTTGACGGCACATAACAACAACAACAACAACAGAGGTGGTTGACTGAAACCATAAAAGTGGGTTCTAGATAATTCTGAATTTACTTTTTTTGTTTTAGGCAATAGCTCTCACTTACAAGAAAACAACAACAATAAACTCAAGGAAAAAGGAAGGAGACCTATTGATATGAATACTTTCTAATGGAATCTCAAAGTGAAAGGTCTTAGTCCCCTAGTGCTGCTGTAACAAAAATACCACAAATGGATGGCTTTAACAAACAGAAATGTATTCTTTTAAGGTATGGGAGGGTAGAAGTCCATGTTCAGAGTGTTGGATCCAGGCGAAGACTTTCTCTGTGTCTCTTGTTCCTAGGAGTATTCCAGTGCAGGTACCCTGGGTCCAAAGGACACACTCTGCTCCTGGATCCTCTTTCTTGGTAGTAGTAGGCCCCTCTTCTCTGCTCCCTTCTCTCTCCTTCTGTCTATTGTAAAATAAAAGGTGTTGCAGGCCATGTCCTAGGGAAGCTCCCCTTAGATTGTATCAGGGCTGTGATGAGACCAAGGGTGTTAAAATCCATCCTCAATCTTAATCCTTTTACACATGATTAGTTTATCACATCAGATCACATCATTATTATCATTACATATCTACCACATTACAACATTACATAACTTCTAAACCACTAAGAATTATGACCCACACCAAGTTGACACAAATTTTGGGGGGACATAATCCAATCCCTTACAGAACTAAACAGCAATACTTTGTGGATCTTTATTTTACCATCTGATGTACTAACATTGTAATCAAAGTATTCTCCACATGCCTGCTTTTAATGCCCTATGTAAAAATGGTTTCCTTAACTTTTACTTTTTTTCTTTCTTTTTTTTTTTTTTTTGGTTCCCTATCTGATTGCTCTCCTTACTCATAGTTTCTGTTAACTCATAACTTTGGGAAATCCCATTATCAAATGATTCTTCCCTCACAGTTTCCTAGTTCTGTCCCTTCAGAGAATCTCACTTACTAAATTCCTGTTTTGTGAGCCAGCCACATCATAGTTTTCTCATCAGCTCTCGTATTGGCCGTCCATGATGCCAGTATCCATCCCATTTCTTGGTTGAATTAAGGATGGATTAGGAGGTGAAAACATATCTAATACAACTTTTTTGGTAATTTATCCTAGTAAAGATTGTGTCTACAGTAAAGACAGGTACTTGATATGTCTCATGCAGTTTTTGCTAATCAGTAGAGCAAACTTCCTCCTTTTCATCTCATAGCCTCGAAGTTTTCTGAACCTAACACATTCCAAATATACCTCAAAATCAAACCAAACTCATTACCATCAAGTCCATTCTGACTCATAGTAAGCTCCATTGGTTTCCCAAGGCTGTAAATCTTTATGGAAACAAACTGCCTCATCTTTTCTTCCATGGAGTGGCTAGTGGGTTAGAACCACCAGCCTTTTGGTTAGCAATCAAGTAGAGTTCTGATACTACCAGTCTCCAGACATCATAGAAAACGACATTATTAGCTGCATTTCATTCTGGAATCAAAGTCCTAAGTGATTCCAATTATCCACATTTCTTTTTTTCTCTTTTGTAACAGGTAAAAATACTTCAAGTTACTTGAATAATGAAAGAATGTCTGTCAAGAATACATGTGACCCAGATCTGAGACATGAGTGTTGAAGGAATAGAAGCAGCTCAAAGACCCAGCTATTCTATCTACACCTCTCAGGGTTCAAATGGTTCCTGTTTCTTATGGTCAGTTTTTCTCTGAGTTTCTAACCAAAACCAAAACCCACTGTTACAGAGTTGAGTCTGACTCATAGCAACTTTATAGGGCAGGGTAGAACTGCCTCCTAGAGTTTCCAAGGCTGTAAATCTTTACGGAAACAGACCACCTAAACTTTTTCCCATGGAGCATCTGGTGGGTTTGAACAGTTGACCTTTTGATTAGCAGCCAAATGCCTTAACTACTGCACAACATAGTTCTGAGTTTCTATGTTCTCTACCTTGAGGCCCCAACAGTGCCTCTTGGATTCTCTCTATATGCCTTTTTTGACCATAAGTCTCCTATGGATCCAAAGGCAATCATCAGAAAATCATCCTGACAAAGAAATCATCCCTATTGAGCAGTGGGAAACCTAAATGAAAATGATACTGTATTTTGAATTGTCACATCTGATGCTAAATGTTCTCAGGCTGCACAGAATTACCAAGGTTTACATGAGATACAACCATTTGACTTCACCTACTTTATATTTTCATGAAGTATTGAAAGCATAAATAGACAAAAGTTAACTTGGTCATTGGGTTGTCAAAAAAGGCATTTTTGTTTCTATTATATTCCGTATCCTTGGACCCTCCATTATCAATAAGAATTTGTTCTATTAGTTTAGTACTGTCTGGAACAGATGGAAGCAAAATGCAAAATGCTTCTTGATTTTGTTCTACAAGTCTCACCTTCAAATGTATCTAAACAAGACTTGTTTCTTCACTCTTCTTTACTTTTTCTGTATCTTCCAATAAAAATTTCAGAAATAAAAAAACAGAAGTACCTCCAATAACATGGAAGACATTAAATAATCATCCAATACCAATTCTTCCTTTTGACTGTTAATGAAGGTACTTTATAAGAAGGGTGGTGAAGATGTCCACCATACTTGTCAATAAAAATTCACAAATACTAATGGATTGAGGAGCAAAAAAAATAATGCTAGACCCATTCAGTCTTTATCGAGAACAACTTATATGAGAATACTGTAAAGTGACATTTTCACTCTCTCTGCTATATTGACTTCAATAGACTCCTTTTCATTCCCATATAGGAAAGAGAAAACCACCGTCTGTGGAGGTTGAGACCTACATGAGGTCTCCTTCTCTGCTAAGATTGTACCTCAAAAGAAAGGTCATGAAAGCTACACGCTGATAACATTCTAAACCTTTATATCCTGGCATCAGTGGAAGCCTGAATTAATGAGATAGATAAACTTTGGTTTACCCTTTAGATCCGTTAGAGAAAAATATCCCATGGTGATTATTCAAGGCCAATAGGACAGGTCATCATCAAGCCATAGAATTTTTAGCTGGTAGCATACTGCCTAAGGCACTTGAGTGCTATGGCGGTTCAAATCCACCAGCTGCTCCTCGGAAGGAAGGTTGGGCAATCTACTTCCATAGTGATATTGTCTTGGAAACCCAAGGAGGGGTTGCTATGAGTCAGGTCCAACTCGACTGCACATAACAACAACATTGTTCCAAAGAACTTTTGAATTATAACAGGAAATAACAAAGATGCAAACATTCCTTTCTTTCCCTTTAATTGGGTGAGAAGGGGACACAGTCAAAGGTCAAAATTTTAAGGATGAAGTAACATATCAAAGGTTACTAGAATGTTATGTTTACTGACATTATCATCAATAATGCATTTTTATCCATAGCATCACTGTAAAGCTTTTACAAACATATTTCTCATTTGTGCTATGCTGTTGTCTCTAATATTTTCTTTTATTCCTTTGATTTTAGGTGAAAATGACAATTAGTCATAAAATGTTCAAAACATTGGGGAAAAATTCCAGTTTTGTAAAAACATTAGATGCATAGTGTTTATTCAAGATAAGAAAAATAATGCATGACATACAAAGAATCATTGGATTAAAAAATCTACTCATGATTGATAGACACCTGAGTTCTATCTGAAACACTAGGGCATACTTGAACTTTAATAAACCTAAATTTATATTCATACATATTTTATTTTGATTTCAACATAATTTTTTAGATGTTCATGAAATTTGTATTTTGGGGTCCTTTGCCATCTATGATATGGTCTGTGGCAGCAGAAGAATGTCCCTTAAAGATATTTTTCCTAATCCTTGAAACTTGTGAACATGTAATCTTAATTGGCAAAAAGGTCTTTGAAGTTTTGATTAATTTAAATATCTTGAGATGGAAAGATTATCCTAGATTATCTCTTTTGCTGAATGCAATCATCAAGATTTTTATAAGTGAAAAAGGGAGCAGAAGAATTAAAGTCAGATGAGATGTAATAACAAATTTCAAAATGATGCCATTACTGGCTTTAAAGATGAGGCCACAAAAATTTGGACAGCTCTCTCTCACTGCCATTGAGTTGGATCCAACTCATAGCGACCCCTTCTTGGGTGTCTGAGGTGATATCACTATGGAAGTAGATTGTCCAACCTTCCTTCCTAGGAGTGGCTGGCGGGTTCAAACTGCCAGCCTTCTGGTTAGCAGTCAAATGCCTTAGGCACTATGCCACCAAGAGCTGGAAAAATCAAAGAAATGGACATTCCTCTAGAGGATTCAGAAGGAATGCAACCCTGCCAACACCATGATTTTAGCCCCCTGAGATCCATTTTGAGGAGCTCTTGTGGCATAGTACTAAAGCATTTGACTGCTAACCAAAAACTTGGTGGTTTGAAACCATGAGCTGCTCTGCAAGAGAAAGGTGAGGCATTCTGCTTCTATAAAGATTTACAGCCTTGGACACCCATTGGGGCAGTTCTACTTTGCCTAAAAGTGTTGCTAAGTGAGTTTTTTTTTTAA
>NW_006921599.1:23789689-23792121 GCF_000298275.1 Orycteropus afer afer
CATATATATATATATATATATATATATATATATAGTATGTATTCCAAAGTAAAATACAAGCTGACTGCCATCAAGCTTATTCTGACTCATAGTGATCTTATCTTATAAGACATATATCACTTAATTTATTACCTGTTGCTAAAATGATTATCAATAATACTTAGTTGACCACCCTTTTATTATTCAAAGAATCAGGCCATTGCTTTCCTCAGTGAACATTCATGACTAAAATATCAAGTTATTTATTTATTACGTATACTCAACATAATCTATGCTATGTGCCTTAAAAAAAATTTGGAACCTTATCAATTTTTAAAAATCTTCTGAGCTAAGATTAAGTTTGTTTTATTTACTCTTTTACCCAGGTCATTGCTCACAATCTGTATGATACCATTTAAAAACAAAGGAGAGGGTTAGTTTCTGGTTTTATTTTAAGAAAAAATGTAAAAGCAAAACAAACAAAAAAAAAAACTTCTAATGCTTTGTGTAGTCTAAGAGCTAAAACTAGTAAATCCACTAACTGATTTAAAATGAGTTGACTACTAACCAGAAGGCTGGCTGTTCAAACCTATCACCCACTCCTTGGAAGGAAGGTTGGGCAATCTACTTCCATAGTGATACCACCTCGGAAACCCAAGGAGAGGATTCGAGTCTGACAAGACAGCACATAACAACAACAATAACATGTAAATTTTTAGAATCTCACAAAATTGAGTGGCTTATTTAAAATATGCAATAGGGTCAAATGAAATGACCAGATAAAGGTCCTTTTTTTTTTTTTTTTTAATAATGTAATAAGAATGAAACATTGTATTCTTCCATCAAACCTAGAAAATCACAAAAATTGCTCTTAAATATCAGATAGGAACTCAGAAATGTTATCACTGTTAATTATCATGAGTTTATATGAATAAGAAGCTTTGATGTTTTATCAGGGAAGATAATACTTTTATCTCCCTTACATTTATTCAAGAAAAATCCTAATATTAAACTACATCTGTGCATTTGGAGATAAGGATAATATTCTTCACATCATCAAAAATAAAACAAAATTTTCACCACAAAAAAATAAAATAAAAGCAAATATGGAATGCTCTAGATAGATAGTGGTAGCATAGTGCCTAAGGCACTTGACTGCTAACCAGAAGGCTGGCGGTTCAAACCCACCAGCCACTCCTCGGAAGTAAGGCTGGGCAATCCTACTTCTGTAGTGATACTGCCTCGGAAACCCAAGGAGGGGTTGCTATGAGTCAGGGCTGACTTGACGGCACATAACAACAGCAACTAGATAGATATTGAAATTATGAATTTGAATAATTTCATGGGGGATTGGAATGGGAATAAAGTCCCCTTCTTATACATACTATAAAACTTCTCACTAATAGAATCAATAAATCCTTGCTAAAATCTGGAATTATTCCTTACAGAAACTTGGTATGAGAAACTGCAAAAAAAAAAAAAAATTTAGTTGCAACCACAAAGTATTTGGCTTTAGCCCTGTCTATAGCCTCTAGGTGACCAGATAGATGCACACTCTGATAATTGTGCAGTTTCTACCTTCAGAACTGTAACTAACTATATGATTTAGGTAATATCTGGCAACAAAAACATGTTTGTTTGTTTTTTTTAAACTACGGTATATATGTCCAGAGTAAAACATTGGTCATTAGTAGGAAATTTGGATTTATATCCTTTCAAGTTAAAAATAATCATTTATAATATATAAACATTTTCATTCATAATTATGATCATAAAGCAGATTTTTTTTGTCTTTTTAAAAACTGTTATTAATATATACATAACCAAACATTTGCTTTCTTCATTTCATTCAACCAGCACCCTTATCCATTCTCAAAATTTTCTACACTCTTAACAGAAGTTCAACAGATACTGTTTTGAAAACTTTTTTTATTTTTCATTTAATGATACACATCAATCTTCACTTAATGATGTTCATTTGCTCCTGAAAACCTTGTTACTCTGTCAAAAGCCTCTTGAATCAAATATATTTTCATTAATTTAAATTGGGGAAAATATGGTGTATTCTAATTCAATTTTCACCAACAGAAAAATATTTCAATCAAACAAGGAAAACAAGTATCAATAAATATAAATAATACACAACAATTTGGAAGTAAATATGTGGATTTTGTACATAAAATATGATGTAGTGAAGGTTTCTTTTACTCATTTTAGTAGTACGAGAAGACCTCATGGAGGGTGGTAAGTTATGCAGGAGGGGTGTGAAGGTGAAAGATACTTCCTTTGTACATCATTTTCTTCACAGAATTCTCAACCTTTATGTGCCCATGGTCTTCCTTCACTCCAGTTGCTCTTACACATAAAAATATAGCACAGAGTGAAACATTTTTACAGTCAAATTGTTGTCATTAGTTGTTGAGTCAGTCCCAACTCACGAAAATCCCACGAGT
>NW_006921599.1:23792344-23794139 GCF_000298275.1 Orycteropus afer afer
CCTTTGCTCTTCAGCACTTTAAAGAAGTCTTTTGCAGCAGATTTTCCCAGTGCAATATGAAATCTGATTTCTTGACTGTTGCTTTCATTGATATTGATCATGGAACCAAGTAATATGAAATCTCTGACAACTTCAATCTTTTTTTCCATTTATCATGATGCTGTTTATTGGTCCATTTGTGAGAATTTTCATTTTCTTAATATTGAGATGTAACCCATACTGCAGACTGTAGTCTTTAATCTTCATCAGTAAGTGCTCCAAGACATTTTCACTTTCAGCAAGCAATGTTGTGTCCTCAGCATATCACAGGTTGTTAATAAGTCTTCCTCCAATCCTGATGCCAAGTTATTCTTCACAGAGTCCAGCTTCTTGGATTATTTGTTCAGTCTAAAGATTGAGTAAGTATGGTAAAAGGATACAAGCCTGACACATTCCCTTCTTGGTTTTAAACCATGCAGTATCCCCTTGTTCTATTTGAACAACAGCCTCCTGGTTTGTCTATAGATTCCTCATAAACACAATTAAGTGTTCTGGCATTCTCATTCTTCTCAGTATTATCCATAATTTGTTATGAGCCACACAGTAGAATGTTTTTTCATAGTCAATAAAACACAAGTAAACATTTTTCTGGTATTCTTTGCTTTCAGCCAAGAACCATCTGACAGCAGCAATGATATCCCTTGTTCCATGTCTTCTTCTGAATTCAGCTTACATTTCTGAATGTTCCCTGTCAATATACTGCTGCAACTATGTTTGAATTATTGTCAGCAAGATTTTACTTGTATGTGATATTAATGATGTTGTTGTTGTTATGTGCCGTCGAGTTGGACTCAACTCATAGCGACCCCTCCTTGGGTGTCCGAGGTGGTGTCACTACAGAAGTAAATTGCCCAGTCTTCCTTCTGAGGAGTGGCTGGTGGGTTTGAACCACCAGTCTTCTGGTTAGCTGTCAAGTGCCTTAGGCACTAAGCTACCAGAGCTCCCTATATTAATGATATTGTCTGATAATTTCCACATTCTGTTATAGCATCTTTCTTTGTAATGGGTACAAATTTGGAACTCTTCCAGTCAGTTGGCCAGGTAGCTGTCTTCCAAATTTATTGGCATAGATGAGTAAGTGCCTCTTAGCAGGGCACCCTTTTGTTGAAACATCTCAGTGGGTATTCCATCAATTCCTGGAGCCTTGTTTTTTTCCCCTTCTTTCAGTACAGCTTTGACTTCTTCCTTCAGTACCATTAGTTCTTGATCATATACTACCTCATTAAATAGATGAATGTCAACTAATTCTTTTTGGTACAATGATTATGTGTTTTCTTCCATCTTCTTTTAATATTTCCTGCATTAGTCAATATTTTACCTACAGAATCTTTCAATATTACAACTCGAGGCTTGAATTTTTTTCTTCAGTACTTTCAGCTTGAGAAATGCTGAACGTGTTCTTCTCCTTTGTTTTTCTAAGTCCAGGCCTTTGCATATTTCATTATAATAATTGACTTTGTCTTCTCAAGCTGCTCTTTGAAATTTTCTGTTCAGCTCCTTTACTTTGTCGTTTGTTCTATTTGCTTTAGCTACTCTCCATTCAAGGGGAAGTTTCAGAGTCTCTTCTGACATCCATTTTGGTCTTTTCTTCCTTTCCTGTCTTTTTAACGACATTTTGCTTTCTTTGTTCTTGATGTCATCCCACAATTTGCCTGGTTTTTGGTCTTTGTTATTCAATGCATCAAATCTATTCTTTAGATGGTCTCTAAATTCAGGTGGAATGCAATCAAGGCAATATTTTGGCACTTGTGGACTT
>NW_006921599.1:23798454-23803131 GCF_000298275.1 Orycteropus afer afer
TTATTCATTGTCCAGCTTTCACATGCATATGGAGTTGTTGAAAATACTATGCCTTTGGTTAGGTTAGGTGCACCTTAGTCTTCAAAGTGACATCTTTCTTCTGCAATGCTCTAAAAAGACCTTTTACAGGAGATTTGTCCAATACAATACATTAGATTTCTTGACTGCTGCTTTCATGGGTGTTGGTTGTGCATCCAAGTAAAATGAAATCTTTGACAACTTCAGTCTTTTCTCCATTTATTGTGATGCTACTTATTGGTCCAGTTCTTTATGTTGAGGTGTAATCCATACTGAAGACTGTAGCCTTTGGAATTTATCATTAAGTCTTCTTTGTCATCTTTACCTTCAGCAAACAAAGTTCTTCTGTCTGTATAATTCCGGTTGTTAATGAGTCTTCCTACAGTCCTGATGCTATGTTCTTCTTCATAGAGTCCAGCTTCTCAGATTGCTTGCTCGGCGTACAGATTAAATAAGTATGGTGAAGGGATGCAACCTTGAAACATTCCCTTCCTGATTTTCAACCATGCAGTATTCTGTTGTTCAGTTCCAATGACTGCTTCTTGGTTTATGTTCTTTATGCGCACAATTAAGTGCTCTGGAATTCCCATTCTTTGCAATGTTATCCATAATTTGTTATGATCCACACAGTTGAATGCCTTTGTGTAGTCAATAAAACACAGGTAAACATCTTTCTAGTATTTTTTGCTTTCAGCTAAAGTCTATCTGACATCAGGAATAATATCTCTCTTTCCATTTCCTCTTCTGAATCTGGCTCGCATTTCTGGAAGTTCCCTGTTAATACACTGCTGCAACCATTTTTGAAATATTTTCAGCAAAATTTTACTTGTGTGTGATATTAATGATATTGTTTGATAATTTCCACATTCTGTTGAATCACTTTTCTTTGGAATGGGCACAAATATGGATCTCTTCCAGTCAGTTGGCCAAGTATTTGTTTTCCAAATTTCCTGGCATAAACAAGTAAGAACCTCTAGCATTGCATCACTTGTTAAAACATCTTAGTGGGTATTCTGTCAATTCCTTGTTATGTGCCGTCAAGTCATCTCCGATCCACCCATAGCAACCCCATGTTCTACAGAACAAAATATGGCCCAGTCCTGTGCTAGCCTCATGATCCCTACTATACCTGATCCCATTGCTACAGCCACCATAACAATCCATCTTGTTGAAGGCTTTCTCTTTCATTGACCCTCCACTTTACCAAGCATGACATCTTTCTCCAGAGAATGGTCCCTTCTGCCAACATGACCAAACTAGGTGAGACGAAGTCTGGCCATTCTCACTTCCAAGGAGCATTCTGGCAGCAATTCTTCCAGGACAGATTTGTTATTTTTTTTAGCAGTCCACAGTACTTTCAGCATTGTTCTCCAACAAGACAACTTAAAAGCATCAACTCTTCTTCTTTGGGCTTCCTTATTCATTGTCCCACTCTCACATGCATATCAGGTGATTGAAAATACCATGGCTTGGGTTAGGCACATTTTGGTCTTCAAGGAGATATCTTTGCTCTTCAGCCTTTGAAAGAGGTCTTTGGCAATGGATTTGCTCAATGTAACAGGTCTTTTGATGTCTTGACTGCTGTTTCCATTGGTGTTGATTATACAACCAAGTAATATGGAGTCCTGGATGACACCAATCCTTTCTCCATTCACCATAATGCTGCTAATTAGTCCAGTTGTGAGGATTTTTGTTTTCTTTAGATTGATATGTAATCCATACTGCAGACTGCAGTCCATAATCTTCATCAGTAAATGCTCCAAGACATCCTCACTTTTAGCATATCATAGGTTGCTAATGACCCTTCCTCCAATCCTGATGCCATATTCTTCTTCATATAGTCCATCTTCTCAGATTATTCACTCAGCATACAGATTGAGTAAGCATGATGAAAGGGCATAACCTTGATGTACTTATTCCATTTCTGATATTAAAACATGCAGTATCCCCTTGCTCTGGTAGCTTAGTGCCTAAGGCACTTGACTGCTAACCAGAAAGCTGGAGGTTCAAACCCACCAGCCACTCCTTGGAAGGAAGATGGGGCAATCTACTTCCGCAGTGATACTGCCTCGGAAACCCAAGGAGGGGTCACTATGAGTCAGCACATAACAACAACAACAACATCCCCTTGTTCTGTTTGAACAATTCCTAGATCCTTGTTTTTTGCAAATTCCTTCAGTGTAGCTTAGACTTCTTCCTCCAATAGCATTGGTCTTGATCATATGCTACTTCCTGAAATGGCTGAATGTCGACCAATTCTTTCTTCTTCCATCTTCCATTATATTTCTTTCTTCCATCTTCTATTGATGCTTTCTGCATCGTTCAATATTTTGCCTGTAGAATCCTTCAATTTTGCATTTTTTAATTAAATTTTTATTGTGATTTAGGTGAAAGTTTACTGAGCAAATTCACTTTCCATACAGCAGCTCACATACACTTTGTCTCACGACATTGACTGCTATGTCTCATAATGCAATAGCTACCCTCCCTTCCTCCCCATAGTTACCTCTTCCTTGGGCCCTTTCTTCCCATGCATTACTGCCTCCTGAGTTGTCTCCCTGTGCATACAAAGCCCTTCTATTCTACCATGACTGACCTCTCCAAGGTGTGTATCTACCTAATGTAAATGTTCAGCTGATATGCCTGTTTTTTGTTGTGCTGAAAGCCACTGGAGTGGATTCAATTCCAGACCTGAAGGGTAGCTGGAGCACATAGTCTCAGGGGTTCCATCAGGCTCAATCAAACCAGCAAACCTGGTCCCTTTTTTCTTTTGTTAATGATTTTGAAATTTCCTCCACATTGTTCTCCCACTTTGTCCAGGATTTCCTACATAGATCCCCCTTCAAGTAGTTAACAGTGGTAGCTGGAAAACATCTAGTTCTTCTAGTCTCATAGTCATATATGCTGAGGATTGCATGGTGTATCAGTTGCTAGGACTAATTGTTTCCATGTGTCTTTGGTTTTCTTCATTCTTCTTTGCTCTGGATGGGGAGAGTCTCACCATTGCATCTAGATGGCTGCTTGCAAGCTTTTAAGATCTCAGTCACTTCTCACCAAAGTAGGATGTGGAACAATGTTTTTGTGTAGTATATTATGCCAGTTGAGCTTAGTGTCCCCTGGAACTATGGTCCCAAGCACACAGATTCAACTATTTGCTTCCTCTAGTTAGCTGGCTGTGGCCAAGAAGTGACTACAACTTTGCCAGCTCTACTATATACATGGAAGTTCTTATGGAACATACAAATACACTTGTAGAAACATTGGCTGCCAACCATATACATAGTCATGACCACACTACTCCTTGCATAGACATACCTAATAGTTCAGCCTGTATCTACCTGTAGATCAATGTTTGCCTTCACTGACAACGCAGTGTCAGTGTATGCAAAAGGCTTCATCTTTGCTGTCTGTACCTCCCATGTACCTCTCTGTATCTTCCTTTTCCTCAATACCACCACATTGATCACTCACATTTGGTACATTGCCCTTCTCTTCACTGGAACCAATACTTGTCTCTACGTGTCTAACAGTGTTCCCTCCTCTCCCCTCCCACAACTGGTAACCAACAAAGAAAATGTCCTTCCATACATAAACCTTTCCTTGACTTTTTACATTAACAGACTAATACATTACTTCTCCTTTAGTGATTGACTTATTTCACTCAGCATAAAGTCTTCCAAGTTCATCTATGTTATGTGGTATTTTCTCAATTCGTTATTCTTTAAGGTTGCACAGTATTCCATTGTGTGTATGTGCCATAGTTTGGTTATCCATTCTTCTGTTGATGGGCACATAGGTTGTTTCCATCTTTTGGCTATTTTAAATAGTGCTGCCATGAACATGGATGTGCATATTTCTGTTCTTGTCCTGGCTCTCACTTCTTTAGGATATATACTTACTAATGGAATGGCTGGGTCAAATGATCTAATTCCAACCTTTTAATGAATCACCATACCGCTTTCCACAGTGGTTGTATCATTTTACAGTCCCACCAGCAGTGTATGAGAGTCCCTATCTCTTCATTCTCACCAGCATTTGCTGTTTTCTGTCTCGTTGAACTTTTCTACTAGAGCTGGGGCAAGATGGTAACTCATTGTTGTTTTGATTTGCATCTCTCTTACGATTAATGATCATGAGCATTTCTTCATGTTTGTTGGCCACCTGAATATCTTCTTTGGTGAAGTGTCTATTCATATCTTCTGCCCATTTTTTAAATTGGATTATTTGTCTTTTTGTTGGTGAGGTGTTGAAGTTTTCTATAAATTCTAGAGATAATTCCCTTGTCAGACATGTCGTTGCCAAATATTTTTTCCCAATCTGTAGGTTCTCTTTTGACTTTTTTGGAGAAGTCTTTGGAAGCACATAAAAATGTAATTTTAGACAGTCCCAGTCATCTAATTCTTCTTCTGCTGTTTGTGCATTTTGGGTTATACTTGATAGTCTATTTATGCCATATATTATGGCCCCTAAATTTGCCCCCAGTTTTTCTTTGAGGAACTTTATAGCTTTAGGTTTCACATTTAAGTCTTTGATCCATCTGGTGTTAGTTTTTGTGTATGGTGTGAGGTGCAGATCTTGTTTCATTTTTCTGTAAATGGATATCCGGTTTTGCCAGCATCATTTGTTAAACAGATAATCTCTTCCCCATTTAATGGATTT
>NW_006921599.1:23804111-23804717 GCF_000298275.1 Orycteropus afer afer
TCCTTTGTTTTATTTATGTGATGGATGACATTGATTGTATTTCTAATATTGAAACATCCTTATACACTTGATATGAACCCCAGTTGGTATTAATGTATTATTATTATTATTATTATTATTATTATTTGATATGTTGTTGGAATTGATTGGCTAGTATTTTGTTGAAGATTTTTGCATCTATATTCATGAAGAATATTGGTCTCTACTTTTCTTTTTGTGTGATGTGTTTTGCTTGGTTTTGTATCAAGGTTATATTTGCTTCATCAAATAAACTAGGGAGGGTTCCATCTTTTTCTACGTTCTGCAATAATTTGAGTAGGATTGGTGTCAGTTATTTTCTGAATGTTTGGTAGAATTCTCCAGTGCAACCGTCTGGGCCAGAAATTTTTTTTTTACTGATAATTTTTTTATGACCTGATCAATTTCTTCTTTTGTCATGGATCTGTTCAACTTTTTCACCTCAACCTGTGCTAGTTTTTTAGCACAGGCTAAAGTAGTGTGTTTCTCAAAATCTGTCCATTTCTTCCAGATTTTCAAATTTGTTGGAGGACAGTTCTTCATAATATCCTGATATTATCCTTTTTATTTCTGTTAATTTTTTTTTTT
>NW_006921599.1:23805716-23806693 GCF_000298275.1 Orycteropus afer afer
GTGGTTTTTGTCTTAAAGTCAATTTTATCAGAAATTAATACTGCCCTTCCTGCTCTTTTTTTTGTTCCCATTTGCTTGAAATGTCTTTCTTCAAACTTTGATTCTTTTGTATTTTTGTTTTTGTCTCTAAGGTGCATCTCTTGTAGATAGCATATTGATGGGTTATGTTTTCTTATCCAATCTTTATCTCTCCATCTCTTGAATGGTGCATTTAATTCATTGATGTTCAGTGCAATTATCTACAAGTGTACATTGGTTGCTGTCATTTTGTTTTGTGTTTTCACATAGTGTTCCTGTTTTCTTTGTTCCATATAATTTTCTGTGCTGAGCCCATTATGTTTATGAAACATGTTATCATTTCTTTTGTTGCTATTGTTTTAGTATTTGCTAAATATTAGTGTTTGCCCTCTTTTTTATTGTGATATTAAGGTTTATCATTTTTCTTTGAAGTTACCCTGTGATTTACAATTTTATCTCCAAGATTAGAACAGTCCATTCTATCTTGCAGCTCTCTTGACTTCACCATTTAGAAGTTCTGTAACTACACTATTTTTCCCCTCTTTTTGGTTTGTAGTTTTTCGCATTTGCCAGTTGATGTTTCTTATTCCCTGTTCACAATCTGGTAAGCTTATTTTACTTTGGATACTTCTATAGCTGTGTTGGTTTCTGGGTTATGTCATCTTGTGCATTAATGGTCAGTTGTTGTTTGCTATTATTGGTTCTCTAGTCAAAGGACTCCCTTTAGTATCTCCTGTAAGGTTGTTCTAGTTTTAACAAATTCCCTTAATTTCTGCTTGTCTGCAAATCTCCTAATTTCACCATCATATTTGAGAGATAATTTTGGTAAGTATATAATTCTTGATTGGAAATTTTTCTCTCCCAAGGTTTTATATTGCCTTCTCACTTGCATGGTTTGTACTTAGAAATCAGAGCTTATTCTTATTGGTTGTCCTTTGTAAGTAAAATTTTGTTTTTCC
>NW_006921599.1:23809088-23810985 GCF_000298275.1 Orycteropus afer afer
GTGTTAATTGGTTCCCCTTTTCTTTGTTGAAGAGGGTCTGTGCAGTCTGTCTGACTATTCCATCATCTTACCTGAACCTCAACATTGCATTTTGAGGGTTGAATTTTTTCTTTAGTTCTTTCAGCTTCAGAAATCCCAAGCATATTATTCCCTTTTGGTTTTCTAATTCCAGGTCTTTGCACATTTCATAGTAATACTTTACTTTGTCTTCTTGAGCCATGCTTTGGAAGCTTCTGTTCGGATCTTTTATTTCAACATTTCTTCCTCTACTTTAGCTACTCTCATGAGCAAGTTTTAGAATTTCTTCTGATGTACACTGAACCCTAGAGGCAGAAAATGTAGATGGGCACTATATGTCCCATGGATCTCAAAAGGGCTAAATGACCAGTCTTTATGTTTGGTAAATGTATTCTGAGTATAATCAATTAGAGGCATTACATAAAACATAAATCATGGCCTTTTCCCCAAGAGACTTATAGTCTAGTTGAAGAAACAAGATGATATTTAATCAATGCACAATAGGAACTGTGAGAAAATGGCCTATTAGCTACAGAGAGGAATTTTTTCTTTGACAATGTGAAAATTATTTCAAAAGTTTAAAAAATATTATAACTTTAGACCAGATAATTCCACTTCTGGAAACTTATAAAGAATAATTAACAATGTATGTATGTGCATTATGTTTGCTATGTTTTTTATAAAATACAATTTGAAAACAATTTACATGTCTACAAAATATGGAGATTTGTTATGTAATTTATGGGACATTCATATGCCAGAATAATAAAATTATTGAAAACATATTTTAAATAAGATTTAATAATACATGAAAAATGCACTTGATGTATTGTTAAAATCAGATCTTAGTATATTCAAATCAATCTCAATTTTTAAAAAAATATGTCTCTAAATATATATTTATTCTTAGAAAAGTTTGATTAAAGTAAACAATATATCAACTGATTTTTCCTGCTGTGAAATTTTGGGTAATTACTATCTTCTTCTTCACTCTGTTCTGTATTTTCCAATTTGTTCAACAGTTGAAAATACTTTCTAAAAATATATGTAATGAAAGAAACTCAATGGAAGTAGGAAGATAGATGTGGGCCCCCCAGAAAGAACTAGTGTTAAAAAAGAAGAATATTTCTGGGGAATTTCAAAACAAAAATTTAACAAAATTAATCATTTAAAAACTTAGCCAAATGTTCAAACTATCAGTCTTTGAAGATTTATCTTTAAGCAGAGATGAAGATAAATGAATTGTGGTTCATTCCCAAATTTGCCACTTTCATTAGCTGGATAGTTCTGAAATATTTATACTTTGTTAAGTGTCCTGAGGTCAAGAAATAAGTATTTTTTAATTATTAGGTTCTCTGACGTAGCCATCATAGAAACTTACTTAAAATAATTTTATTACCTGCTTATAAATTTCACTATTTCCAAAGCCTGGCATGTTATATTATACATGTGGGTATAATTGAAGAGTTCTGAGACTGACCAGGGTTAGTTGAAGGTGACTGATTACTCAGCTCTTTTATGTATTCAATAATAAGAACCTTTCCTCTTACTACTTTTTGTTATATAAAAATAAATACGCATGGAATTAATTAAATCATTGTAAAAGAGTCAGCTGTGTTAGTAGAGTCATAAAGGATGTTTTGAGATTAAAATCTTAGAATGTAGAGAAATGAAATAAGAATGAGAGTCTACAAATATACAATTTAAAGATCTCTTTGGGTTTAATATATATGTTTAAACAAATTAACAAATTTAAGGTGTACTTTCAGTAGTTCAACTTGTAACTTCTTTTACATAAGAATATAATAAATACTGTACTGAGATTTCTTATGCCCAAAGTTCATATTTGTCTTAAATAATCTTTACACTCCAGGCCACC
>NW_006921599.1:23811346-23821729 GCF_000298275.1 Orycteropus afer afer
CCTGATTTGAAGGTAAATAAACACTCTTCTCTCTTGAGTTCTAGCCATTCTCTCTCTTATAAACATACATAATGAGTGATTACTCCTCAACATGAACAACTTAAAAATCAGGATGCACAAAGTCCCCAGCCTTGCACAATTCACACAGAATCAGAAGTTGCCTGAAATAAATTTGAGATTTTTACTACATAGACCAGCTTGAATGTGAAAAATGTGAAATTTTCTTGTGCTGGTTATAGTTTAATAGTCCTGAAGGGTTTCCATATAAGTAAAATGGGAACTATAACCAAAATTTCATGGGAAACAACACCATAAATGAGTAATGCAACTGATTTTATGTTATTCTATAAAACTAAGCTCCAAGTGCCTAAGACATCACAAATATTGGATTCATTTTCATCCAATTCATCACCATTCTTTCCTTCACTGCTTTTTCTAGTAAGTTAAGACAAAGCTTTTCCAGGGGATCAACATATCATGTGTTGTTGCTGAATGGTATCTTTAAATAAGTTTGGAGCTTTCTATTTTTTGTTGTTCTTTTAGTTTACTCTTTGTCTTAGTGTGGTTTAGAAAGAAGGGAAATTTGAGGTGACTTGAAGCTATTTTTAAAGTTTAATTTTCTTGTTGTTGAGAACAGCAAGAAAATACACACAGCAAAACATACACATATTCAACAGTTTCTACATGTAAAATTCATTGACATTGATTACATTCTTTTAATTGTGGAATCATTCTTATCCTCATTTTCTGAGTTGTTCTTCCCTTATTCACATAAACTCACTGCCCCTAAGGTTTCTACCCAATATTTTGAGTTGGTTTTATCAATATGATCCCACAAAGACAGACCTTGAAAGAGCACAATGCTCAAGACAGACGTTCTTTAGTAGTTAAGCTTAACTATTGTTTGTTATTTGGACCAATAAGCAACATCACAATAATTGGAGAAAAGATTGAAGTTGTCAAGGATTTCATTTTACTTGGATCCACAATCCATGCCATGGAAGCAGCAGTCAAGAAATCAAAAGACATACTGCATCAGGTAAATCTGTTGCAAAAGACCTCTTTAAAGTGTTAAAGAACAAAGATATCAATTTGAAGACTAAGGTGCACCTAATCCAAGCTACTATATTTTCAGTGTCCTCCTACGCATGTGGCAATGCTGGATAATGAATAAGTAAGACTACAGAAAAGCTGATGCATTTGAATTGTGGTGTTGGAAAAGAATACTGAATGTACTATGGACTACCCAAAAAATGAACAAATCTGTCTTGGAAAAAGTACAGCTAGAGTACTCCTGAGACGCAAGAACGCCAGACTTCATCTCTCGTACTTTGCTCATGTTATCAGAAGGGACCAATGCCTGGAGAAGGATATCATGTTTGGTAAAATAGAACATCAGTGATAAAGGGGAAGATCCTCAACAAGATGGATTGACACTGTAATTACAACGACAAGCTCAAGAAAAGCAATGATTGTGAGTATGGTGCAGGATTGGTCAGTATTTCCTTCTATCATGCATAGGGTTGCTGTGAGTGGAAACTGACTTAATGGCACCTAACAACAAAAATATTGTTGGTTTTGAGAAAACCTCAATGAATATTTTGGTTTAAGGTTTAAAGACTACCTCAGGGCAATATTTTCAGGGGTTACTCCAAAGTTCTTGGATCCAGGATGTTTGGAATCTATGAGAATTTGATATTCTGTTCTGGATTTTCCACCACTGGCTATTTTTAAAGAATTAACATGATTGTATAAAATCAATTCTAAAAGGGAAAATGGGGTTGAAAAGAAAGATGATCAAGATTCTATATGTTATGCTTTGTAGTGTGACTTTTGCAGCTACCTGAATTGCACAGAACTTCATGCACTGTTTGTTTGGTAGCCCCACTTATCTTTGCTTCCCTCTTAATTTGTTATTTGGTTCATAGGAGAAATTATATTCAACCAATGGAACACTGATAGAGGTGACTAGTGAGACGCCTACAAAGAAAAAAAAATCACATTTCCCTAATTTATAATTTTGGCTCACAGGTGTATCTGCAGAAATCTTGTGGTCAGAGTGTAAGGAAACCTAGAAGCATTGAGCATGAGGTAAGACTTGATCTAGAACAAATACTCACAGTTGTGTAAATTTTGCCAGTAAACTTGAAGACAAAACAACAACAAAAACCCATGAACTGAACAAACTCCAACTTCTGAAAAATACTCAGAGGTATATTGCTGGTAATAAAATAAAAAAGTATACTTCCTCTCTCATCCAAAAATTATTATGCTCTTTGTCACTATTTGAAGGAATAGATTACCATGTCCTTGGCTCCCAAGATGTATTAGTGGAAGTAAAGATGCTGAAATGAGGGAAAAATGAGGGATTTTCCCAATCACCTAGTAAATGAATCAATGGGGATAGAAAGGCCAAAATACAGCCTCACAATCAAATCCTTGCCAGATACTCAAACCAGGGATCGTAATATTTGAAGTGTGCTTATATGCCTGTGTATAAACCAAAATATTTATTTTAAAATAAAGCATATTCTCTTATTTATGTGTATATTTTTACCCTTTTATTTTAAAGAAATTACATATATGCACATTTTTTACATCTATTTTTTTTTCCATGAAATTTCCAGAATCCAAGTATTTCAAATATGCCAGGATTCATTTACAGTTCTTGTTGTTTTTAATGCTTGAATGAGGGAATATTTTCTCCTCAGTCCCATCACGTGATGTAATTTTATTAGAGAGGAAAATAAATATATTCTATAAATAATATGTCTTCCCAACTCATACATTTAAATATTTCCCATATTAATATCCTCATAATCAAACAAATCTCTACATCTTGTAGATCATTGCTTTTAAAAATAAAATTATAACAAATTAATGGACACAGACCTACTCCCAAAGTTTTTATAATGGAAGTAGTGCAATGGCTTTCCTTTATATCATTGAAAAGTTTCATGATCAACACCATAATAACTTCTAGCACTCTCAGTCTCTGATATTGTCAAAATTCCTACTCTAGAATAAGACACAACACTAGCATCAGTTACATACCGAAGAATAAATATAGGAAATACAAAAAAAATTGAAAATCTACTTCAATAAGTGATTTTAATAAAATGTCTCACTGTACATATGTAAAGACTTTTAAAACCTCAAGTAGTGTACATTCTGAACAACTAATGGAGATGGAGTTTGAGTCACATTTTTGTGATTTTGAAGAAATCATGCCACCAACTATCATTGTTTTATGCCTATGGAGCAGGATAATTCTTCTTTGTTGAGGTTGCCTGAAAATTTACATGGAGGTTACCATGCCTGATTCCTTCTATCAAAAGTCAGTATTGTTCTCTATTTATTTTAACATCATTTCCCTCCCCTTGAATCCTCCCATTTTCTGATGATTCTGGAGAGATTAGGAACTCTGATGGGGTAGAGGCATTTGACTGCTAACCAGAAGACTAGAGGTTCAAACCCCCTAGCCACTCCTCAAAAGGAAGGTTGGGCAATCTACTTCTGTAAGGATACTGCCTTGGAAACCCAAGGAGGGGTCACTATGAGTCGGGGTGGGTGATATTGGTTTGGTTCTTAACCAGTATGAACCATTTTTTTTTTCATATTTATAAATAAGTTTTTTCATAAACAAATGAATTTGTTTCCCTTTAATTTGAATGGCTTAAATTACCTACAGTTCACAACATAAATTAAAATCATAAAGAAAACCCTTTTAAGCAGTTTTTTATTGTCCCACAAGTATAACCACTATGAGGAAGATAATGGCATGGTTGGTGAGCATTGAAGGAGAGGATGAGCAAAGCATGTGGTAGGACAAGATTATTGTTGTTGTTGTTATGTGCCGTCGAGTCGGACCCAACTCACAGGGACACCTCCTTGGGTTTCCGAGGCAGTATCACTATGGAAGTAGATTGTCCCATCTTCCTTCTGAGGATTATAGTAGGAAAAAAAAAAAAAAAAAGAACCTTCTTTGCCATGTCTATTTATCAAAATCATTCTTATCTATCACAATCTAATACAGATGCCAAGTCTGAAATATTTTATGTCATTCTTTCCCTTCTTCACCTCTTAAGTTAAAAAACTTATCACTCTAATGTATATGGGAAGACACAACAAACGTGTTGCTTGACATAGAACCGGGTTCCATAAAACAAAGTTATTTTAATAAACACAAATGCCAAATCTTACCACATGGCTAAGGAGAGCTGTTGGTACAATGGTTAAGAGCTTGGCTGTTAACCATAAGGTTAGTAGTTCAAACCCACCAGTGGTAGCATGGGAGAAAGATCTGGATATCTGTTCCCATGTAAATTACAGGCTAGGAAACTCTATGGGGCAGTTCTACTCTGTTCTGCATCAGAATTGACTAGACTTCACACAACAACCACATGAGTCTAAAACATTAACTGTTCAAAATGAATAATGTTAAATATTGCTCAGCAACATATGTTAAAAGGACTGTGGAACATACTTGAAACTTCTAAAAGATAGAAGAGTGAAGAGAGAGTTAATTGTAATGATGTTTATATGGTTAAGTGCTTGGATGCTAACTGCAGTTTAGTAGTTTATGTGTACCCAGAGGTGCCTTTGAAGAAAGACCTGGCAACCTACTTCAGATAGGCTATAGCCTTGACAACTTTATGGAACACAGTTCTACTTTGATACACATGGCATCTCTATGTGTCAGAATCGACTTGACAGTAGTGAGTTTTGTTTTTTATTGTGAATGCATGTTATTATAGAAAAGAACCAGAGAAATACCAGTGAACTAGAGATTTCAGAAGAATAAAGCTTGCTCCTCTTCTCTCTCAAATCAGAAGGTCAAGTATCTTTCAGGGGACCCTGATGTTCCCCTCACCTTTTGCTCTGTGGGTGTCTCCACCTCTAGTTCTTCACATACCAATGAAAATTGAAAGGCAGTGACTGGTATGAAGAAAATTCAGAGCTAAATTTGCTTTTGGATAGTTGCCTTTCATCTCTATTTCTCTCTCTCTCTTTTTCACTCGTAATAGATTTTAAGATTTTGCATCTTATCTCTTTTGTGAAATGTAATTTGGTCATATTCCAGGACATTCTCATTTATATTGTGATTGCACTCTATCATTTTAAATTGAAAGAGGATTGGGTCAAATACATAAAGGTAGATGACCTTTACACAATAATGAAATTGTGAGAGAGATTTATGATCTCAAAAGGGTTCATGTCCACACAGATGGCAAATCCCAGCATGTTCAGCCTCTGCCACTGTCTAATTTCTTCCTGCCACATTGCTGCACTACAGTGTTCCATCATTGTCTTCTTCGGTACATTTCAATTGACAGGAACATTCACAAATGAAATTCTTACTAAAGGTGAAGTAAAACGATTTTCTCCATCAAGGTCTGAATTTAGGAACTTGTCTTTCTTCATAACAGCTGATGACATCTCTGGTGTCGAGCAACAGAAGGGAGAATCCATCTGTTGGCAAGAAGAGAAAAAAGAGTATACACAATGTACTGTATATTTGTAATTTATTTCAAATGCTACAGCAGGGCAGCGTTTGAGTTAAAATTGCAAAGCTAAAAATCTAGGTGCATGTTCTTTATTATTGCATGCAAAAGTTGCATTTGGAATGAACTTAGAACTTCACTTGTAATGTTCCTTTTACCTCCCCCCAAAGCATAAGAAAAAAAAAAAAAAGTATCATCTATCACATTTAAAGTTAGTGACATGTTGGAAAAATTAAACTCATATACAATGCATTTTAAAGTATCACTACCACTTTCAGTGTTTCCATTATCATTTTAGATTCCTTGATGCAGAGAAAAATACATATTGAACTAAATTCTTTAACTTGGAGTCTTGGTATACATATTTCTCTTTATAGTTTAAGTCCTTTTAAAGTTATTAATTTTGTCTTTGGAGATATCGATGTGCATACCAGCCCCCAAAACTGACTGAATCAGCAGAATAACCTGTCTGGCTTCTGTGTATCATTACCTAAAAAAATAACTGGCTCTTGTGGGATGCCTTGGTTGGATCACTTTAATGATGTGTTACACAATATATCTGAGCCGCTCTAAACAATCTCCTCTTTGTTTAAAAGAAAGGAAAGGGGAGAGAAAGAGCAAGTAAAATGCTTCCTGTTGCAGAGTGATCACTCTAAAAACAATTCATATACTTTTACAACATTCTTCTTAGATTATTTACCAGCAGCCACACACATTCATGATGAACAGGTTCGAGCTTATGTGCACACACGTCTATCTTCTCCAAAACATTATTGAACTCATTAATTATATTTCACTAGCTATCCAAATATGATATTCCTCATAACTGATTTAACTTACATTTTAATACTGGGAAAACATAAATGATCTGAAAGAACTTATAAGGAATGGAAACCTCTTGCCCTGTTAGATTTGGTATCACGGAAAATGCACTGGACTCCTGGTTGCTTAGCTTACGAGCTACCTAAGTAGAGCGTCAGTGAAAAAGGGGAAGACCCTCAATGAGATCGATTGCCACAGTGTCTGCAATGATGGGCTCAAGCATAGCAAAGATTATGAGGATGTCACAGAAATGGGCAATGTTTCTTTCTGTTGTGCATGGGGTCTCTACGACTTGGAGCCGACTGGACAGCACCTAAAAACAACAACAGCAAACTAAACTTCCTATTTTTTTAAATTTATGCTCAAGGTTGAAAATTGCTCAAACTTGGGCATAAATAAAACTTTAATTGAACATATCCAGCACATTATAGGTGCTGCACAATAGGGTTTGGTTGAATCTGTACCTGCATCTACTCTATTGATTACTAGGAGAATCAAAGGGATAGAAGTGTTTCTCTTAATTTGAACCCCAAATCAAGGAAAACATTGCAAAATACAGACACGCACATAGACACGCACATACATATATATACATGTTTATGAACACACATGAATATACAATATATACACACTGTCATGGATTGAATTGTGTGTCCTCAAAATGTGCCAACTTGGATAGACCATGATTCTCAGTGATTTGGCAATTAGGTAATGATGTAATGTGGCAGTCAAGTAATGATCTCCCACAATATGTGATGATAGGATGAGCCAATTAATTGTAAGAGGATGAAAACCAAAAAGAAAGGAAAGTCACTGCCATCCAGTCAATTCCGACTCAGTGATCCTTGGGTTTCTGAGGCGGTATCTCTATGGAAATAGATTGCCCAGTCTTAAGGTGGGATGCAATACTCTTTATCCCTGATCTTATGTAAAGAGAGTTTCCTTGGGATAGGGGCTGCAACATCTTTTATCTTACAAGAAGTAATAGAGGAGAGAAGCAAGCAAAGAGAAGAGGGATCTCAGTAACACCAAGAAAGAAGACCTGAGAGTGGAGCATGTCTTTTGGACCCAGAGTCCGTGTGCAGAGAAACTCTTAGGATCAGAAAGCACTGAAAGAGAAAGGCTTCCCCTGGAGCTGGCACCCTGAGTTCAGACTTCTAGACTCCTAAACTGCAAGAGAATAAATATGTTTGTTAAAACCATCCACCTATGGTGTATCTGTTATAGCAGCACTGGGTAACTAAAACATTATACACACCCACAATATTAAAAAAGCAACTAAAGCAAAGAATTTAATTTTGTGGGAGAAAAAGAAAGACTGATTCAAAACATAAGTGAATCATTGAGGCCCTTAAGTTTACTTTGTTGTTGTTGTTGTTATGTGCCGTCGAGTCAGCCCTGACTCATAGCGACCCCTCCTTGGGTTTCCGAGGCAGTATCACTACGGAAGTAGGATTGCCCAACCTTCCTTCCGAGGAGTGGCTGGTGGGTTTGAACCGCCAGCCGTCTGGTTAGCAGGCAAGTGTCTTAGCCACTATGCTACCAGAGCTCCCTAAGTTTACTTTACTTCTTGTATAATACACTTCAGTAAAATAGTGTGATGTTTTAAATTTGATTTCTCCTTCTCAGAACTCCCCATGACTAAAGTCAACCAATAGATTCAGGCTTAAGCTTTGTGCTACTTTTCTCACCCCACCTTCTCAATTTAGCATAACAGTGAAGTAGGTGTGAGGGAGTGTGTTGTTGTTGTTATGTGCCATCAAGTCCCTATCACTGCAGAAGTAGATTGTCCCATCTTCCTTCTGAGGAGTGGATGGTGGGTTTGAACCGCCAGTCTTCTGGTTAGCAGTCAAGTGCCTTAGCCACTATGCTACCAGAGCTCCAAATATCAGACTGTATAATTTGTTTAGGCATTGAACTTAAACTTCCCTTGGTTAAGGCCAGCTTCTTATTTAGAGAAGATCCAAAGCGTAGCTTTACAGCTAATCTTTTATATTTCACCTGTTTTAATGCTATGAGTTGGATCTGACTCAACAGCAGTGTGTTGTTTTTAATGTCAATGAGAAGAAACCCTGGTGGTGCGATGGGTCAGTGCTTAGCTGCTAACAGAAACATCAGATGATTTTCGCAGAAGAAAGATGAGGCAGTCTGCTTCCTTTAGTCTTACACCTTTGGAAACGCTATGGGGCACTTATACTCTGGCATATGGGGTCACTATGAGTGGGAATCAAGCCCATGGCAGTAGATTTGATTTTTGGTCCTTGTTAAAATGCAGATTCTGATATATTATGTCTGGAGGGAGAGGCTGAGATTCTGCATTCCTAACAAACTCCAAGGGGATGTTACTGCTGTTGCTGCTTCTCAGCCCATGGTTTGTGACAGATCCTGGAAAAACTTAGTACCACCCTTGTTGTTGTTGTATGCTGGCAAGTTGATTCTGACACAGAGACCCTGTAACTCAGAGTACAACTGCCCCATAGGGTTTTCTAGGCAGAAATCTTTACAGGAGCATGTCACCAGGTCTTCTTTCATGGCTCATGGGTTTTAACCACTGCCCTCTGGTTACCAGGCAAGCATTTAACCATTGTGCCACCAGGGTTCCTACTACCTTTGTAGAATCTTCTAAAGTAGAGTTCTTACTTAGCTTTCTGGTGGCAATATTGTGCCACCCAGCTCTTCTTAAGATTTTTTTCCCCCAGAGTTATTACTTTTATGTAAAACCAAATGCTGGTTGCCATTGAGTCAATTTTGACCCATCACAATCTCGTGTTTCAGAATAGAACTGTACTCCATGGGATTTTCATGGCTGTGATCTTTCAGAAGCAGATCACCAGACCTTTCTTCTTAGGTACCTCAGAGTGGGATTGAACTTCCAACCTTTGCTTAGCCCAGTGCTTAATTGTTTGTGTCAACCAGGGACTCCAAACCCAAATAGAGCTCCACTGTTAATATTCTCTCACCAATGCTTTACTACAGGAGCTCTGGTAGCATAGTGCCTAAGACAGTTGACTGCTAACCAGAAGGCTGGCAGTTCAAACCCACCAACCACTACTTGGAAGGAAGGTTGGACAATCCTACTTCCGTAGTGATACTGCCTCGGAAACCCAAGGAGGGGTCGCTATGAGTCGGGGCCTACTCGACGGCAAATAACAGCAACAACAATGCTTTACTATACCTCAAGGCAGAGAGAGCATGGATCCTGTGAGTCTTCAGTGGCTCACAATGAGCCCTTAGGTCACCCAAACTTGCTTTGCAAGATGTTGACACATCAAATCTTTGAACACCTCTGGCAGTGTCCGAAGTCAATTTGTTGGTGTTACTGCCTCCAATACCTAATTATTATCCATCCATATTTTACAAGGTGGGTACCAGGTCATATGATCCTCAGGAACAGCATTGAGCTTCCTGCTTTTCACTCAGCAGTCTTTTTCATATGGGAACTCTTTCCCTAAAGCTTCATAGAGTACATGGTACAGAATCAAAGTGAGCATTCTCATAGCTCCAATATCTTCTTCCAGGCTGATTATTGACACATCCTCCTATAAGACTGTATCCTCCATTGAGGTTGCCCTACTCTACCCTTAATCATTGTCATCTACTGACATTCAAGTCTTTCCTGCTCAATCATTGCAGACTTTGGCTCCTGGCCCATATCTTGAGCCAGTTTAGTGACGATGACTCCTCCACACATCCTAAATATTATTAGCCTCAGGTGGTAGATTTTACTTCCCTCTTCCACAGCAACTTTTCAAATATCCATTGACTTCCTTGAGTCCATTAACATATCACATCTCTTTGTTGCTGTTATTGCTGTTAGTTGCTCTCAAGTCTTCTCTGACCCATAGCGACCCTATGCACAGCAGAATGAAACACCACCCAGTCCTGAGCCAGCTCCATTATCCTTGCTATACTTGACCCCATCGTCACTGCAACAGTGTCAATCCATCTCATTGAGGGCTTTCTCCTCTTTCTTCAACCCTCCACCTTACCAAGCATGACATCCTTCTTCAGTGAATGGTCCCTTCTAACAACATGACCAAAGTGTGTGAGACGAAGT
>NW_006921599.1:23822172-23824801 GCF_000298275.1 Orycteropus afer afer
ATGTAATCCATACTGCAGACAGTATTCTTCAATTCATCAGTAAGGGCTTCAAGTCATCCTTACTTTCAGCAAACAAAGTTGTGTCATCAGCATATTGCAGGTTGTTAATGATTCTTCCTCCAATCCTGATACCATGTACTTCTTCGTATAGTGCAGCTTCTCTGATTATTTGCTCAGCATACAGATTGAAGAAGTATGGTGAAAGTATACAGCCCTGATGCACTCCCTTCTTGATTTTAAACCTTGCAGTGTTCCTTTGTTCTATTCTGATGATAGCCTCCTGGTCTATGTACAGGTTCTTCATGAGTACAATCAAGTGTTCTGGAATTCCCAATATTCTCAAGGTTAGCCACAATTTGTTATGATCCACACAATCAAATGCTCTTGCATAGTTAATAAAACACATGTAAACATCTTTCTGGTATTCTTTGCTTTGAGGCAAGATCCATCTGACATCAGCAATGATATCCCTCATTCCACATCCTCTTCTGAATCCAGCTTGTATTTCTGAAAGTTCTCTGTCAATATATTGCTGCAACAATTTTTGAATTATCTTCAGTAAGGTTTTACTTGCATGAGATATTAATGATATTGTTTGATAATTTCCACATTGTGTGGGATCACCTTTCTTTGGAATGGGTACAAATATGGATCTCTTCCAGTCAGTTCGCCAGGTAGCTGTCTTCCAAATCTCTTGGCCTAGCTGAGTAAGTGCCTCCCACACAGCATCCATTTGTTGAAACATTTCAATGGGTATTCCATCAGTTCCTGGAGCCTTGTTCCTCACCAGTTCGTTCAGCACAGTTTTGACTATTTCCTTCAATATCATTGGTTCTTGAACATATGTCACCTCCTAAAATGGATGATCGACCAGTTCTTTTGGTACAGTGACTCTGCGTATTCCTTCCATCTTCTTTTGGTGCTTCCTGCATCATTCAATATTTCTCCCATAGAATCTTTCAATATTGCAACTTGAGACTTAAAATTTTTCCTTGGTTCTTTCAGCTTGAGAAATGCTAAGTGTGTTCTTCCCTTTTGGTTTTCTAACTTCAGGTCTTTGCACATTTCATTAAAGTAATTGGTTTTGGGTGCTTGAGCTGCTCTTTGAAATTTGTTCAGCCCCTTTATCTTGTCATTTTTTTCCATTTGTGTTAGCTACTCTTTGCTCAAAGGCAAGTTTCAGAGTCTCTTCTGACATCCATTTTGGTCTTTTCTTTTTTTCTCATATTTTTAATCTCTTTAACCCTCCTCAAAAATCCTAGTCTCCGATTTCACAGAGAATATCATACAAACTGTCAGTTTATCTTAGTGTGGTAGCTTGCATGCTGCTATGATGCTAGAAGCTATGTCACTATTTCAAATACTATCAGAGTCACCTGTAGTAGAGAGTGTAGCTTCCAGACTAAGAGAGACCAGGAAGAGTGACCTGTAGATCTATGTTCAAAAATTAGCCACTGGCAGGTGGCCAAAAACACATGAATAAATGTTCATGATTATTAGCCATTAGAGACATGCAAATCAAAATAACAATCAGATACCACCTTGCCCCAGCACTTGTAGCAAAGTTCAACAAGACAGAAAATAAATGTTGTGAGAATGTGGAGGGATTGGGACTCTCATACACTGCTGATGGGACTGTAAAATGATACAACCACTACTGATCAAAAGGAGGAAAATGGAGAATAAAATTTTACATATACCACTGTGGAAAACAGTATGGTGATTCCTTAAAAAGTTGCAATTAGAAATACCATTTGATCCAGGAATTTTGTTACTGCGTTTATATCCTAAAGAATTGAGAGCCAGGACAAGAACAGATATGTGCACAGCTGTGTTCATTGCAGCACTATTTACAATACCAAAAATGTGGGAACAACCTAGGTGCCCATCAATAGAAGAATGGATAACCAAACTATGGTATCTATACACAATAGAATTCTATGCAACTCTAAAGAATAACATATAATTGGCAAAGCACTGCATAATGTGGATGAACTTTCACTTATGCTGAGTGAAATAAGTCAATCATAAAAGGATAAATGTTGGTCCATTATTGTAAAAAGTCAAGGAAAGTTTTATATATGGAAGGAAATTTTCTTTGTTGTTTACCAGTGGTGGAAGAGGATGGGAGGGAACATTGTTATATAGGTAGAGACAAGGACTGATTTGGGTGAAGGTAAGGGCAACATACCAATTGTGAGTGATCAACACAATGGCAATGAGGAAGAGGAAGACATAGAGAGAGTCATGGGAGATAGAGAAAGATGAACCCTTCTGTGCATACAGTATTGTGTTATCAATGATGGCAAACATTGATCTATGGGTGGATAAATGGACAGACAGCCTGAATGATTAGATATATCTATGCAAGTGGAAGTGTGCCCATGACCATGTATAGAGTTGGCAGACAATGTTTCCACAAGTGTATTTGTATGTTCTGTAAGAATTTCCAGGTATATAGTAGAACTTATAAGGGACAAGGTTGTAGTCACTTCCTGGCCACAGCCAGCTACCTGGAGGGAGTGAATTGTTGAACCTGTGGGCTTGGGACCCTGGCCCCAAGGGACATCAAGTACAATTGACATAACATACTACTCAAAAACATTGTTCCACATCCTACTTTGGTGAG
>NW_006921599.1:23825151-23840142 GCF_000298275.1 Orycteropus afer afer
TAGATACACTCATTGGAGAGATCAATCATGGGAGAATAGAAGGGTTGTGTATGCACAGGGAAACATCTCAGGGAGCAGGAGTGCATGGCAGGGAAGGACACAGGGAAAAGGTAACTATGGGAAGGAAGTGGGAAGAGAGCTGTTGCATTGTGGGAAATTGCAGTCAATGTCATCAGACAAAGTATATGTGAACTGCTCTATGGAAAGTGAATTTGCTCTGTAAACTTTCACCCAAATCACAATATATATATTTTTAAATTAGCCACTAGAAACCTTATGAGTCACAAGAGAATATGATCATATATAGTGCTGGAAAGGACTCCTGGTGGTGCAGTGGTTAAGCACATGGTTGCTAAGCACAAGGTCAGCAGTTCTAACCCACCAAGGGCTCCAAGAAAAAAAGGATGTGGAAGTCTGCTTCCACAAAGATCACAGCCTTGGAAATCCTATGGGGAAATTCTACTCTGTCTAACAGCATCACTATGAGTCTAAATCAATTTGACGGCAATGAGGTTGGTTTTATTTTATTATTATTATTATTTTAACTTTTTATGGTGATTTGGGTGAAAGTTTACAGAGCAAATTGGCTTTCCATTCAGCAATTAATACATGTTTTGTTTCATGCCATTGATTGCAACTCCAGTCCCCGCAATGTAACAGGACTCATCCCACTTCCTTTTTGTTTCTCTCTTTTCCGATTGTCCTTCTTTCCTATCCTTTTCTGTCTTATGAACTTTGTTCCTGGGCAGATGCTGTCCTTCCTATCTCAAATGGTAGATTATTCTTAGGAATGTGTACCTCTCTGATGTTATTTTTCACCTTATAGATCTGTCTATTGTTTGGCTGAAAATTAAGCCATGGGGTTCTGTTAGTTCCAGGTTTGAAGAACAACTAAATGCGATGCTATTCGAAGCTGCGGCTCTGTGGTTCGTCCTCCAGCATTGGCTCCCTGGAACAGCCTTCAGTTCTTTTCGTCTTCTATCTGTCCTTCAGTTCTATCAATGGCTACCTGTAGGAGCTAACTTCCATGAATCTCTTAACCAACCAGAAAACCTGGTCTGTTTTATGATTTTGAGTTTTATTCCACATTTTTCTCCCACTCTACCCAGAACCTTCTATTATCTCTTTCAGAGTGATCAGTAGTGGTGCTAGGCACCATCTAGATCTTCTGGTCTCAGAGTTGTGGAGGCTGAGGTTCACATGGTCCATTCATCCTTTGGACCAATTGTTTCCACGTGACCGATTTTTCTCTATTTTTTGCTCTAGACAGGGAAAGACCAATAGTTGAAACTTAAATGGTCATTCTAAATCTTTCAAGACCCCAGTTGCTACTTACCAAAGTAGAATGTAGAACACTTTCTTTGAGGATTATGTTGTGCCAATTGACCTTGATGTCCCAGAGACTATGGTGGACCAGCAATTCATTCCTTCAAGATGTTTGATTATGGCTAAGAAGTTTTCATAATTTTGCCCACTGTGTGCTCTATTAGGTATATGAATATATTTGCAGCATATTTAAATACATATGTAGAAACATCCTCTGTCTAATCTATATATCCACATCTGTTCAGCCTGCATGTCTATGTATCTACTCATAGATTATTGTTGTTACTGCTATTGTAGAATTGTGTATGTAATAGTGTTTATCTCTGTTGCCTTTAACTTTTCTACACTTCCCTGTTCCTTCCTCTGCCTTAATCATTCATTTTGTGCTGAACTCCCCTTTATTGTATACTGCCTTTTCCTTCATCCAAGTTAATATGTGTCCACCCTCTAGTTAGTGACCTACCTCTCTTCTCTTCTCACTCTTCGTAATCATCAAAGAATGGTTCTTTCTGTGTGAAAACCTTCTCCTGACATTTTATAATTGTTATCTCATACAATATTTGTCCTTTTGTGACTGACTAATTTCATTCAGCATAAAGTCATCCAGGTTTATCCATGGTATAAGGTGTTTCATAGATTCATTCTTATTCTTTAACATTGCATAATACTTCATTGTGGAATGTACCATAGTTTTTTATCCATTCATCCATTGATGGGCATTTAGGTTGTTTCCATCTTCTTACAATGGGTTTGGTTTTATAGTGCTGGAAAATAAGGCTGCTAGGTTGGTAGGCCCAAGGACTTCAAGTATGTCAGCAATCATGAAGATGGTGAGGCAGAGATGGGGACACCACTTCATTCTGTCATACGTAGGGTCACCATATGTCAGAGCCACCTCAATGTCAACTAACAAAATAAACAATGAAGATGCTTCCCAATTCAATTAATGCATCTTCTTGAATCCCTTTCTCCTGCCCTTCAATCTCAGGATGTGAGATTTCTCCTGGAAACCAAGTTGATAGCTTCCCTTGAACTCTAATGCTGTACTGCCTGCCACTATGACCTTCCCTGAACTAAAATATTCTCTTTTTCTTTCTCTTCTGGTTTATTTCATTCAACACAAGAATAGGCTCAAAATACTCTTATCTTAAATAAAAAAAAAAAAAATTTCTGTGTTTTCTTTTTAACATTTACTATATTTCTCTCGTCTTTGAATAACAAAACTACTAGAAAAAATAGTCTATACTTGATGTTTTCCATCTATTCATTGTCATTAAATTTCTCATCTAATGCAAGGTATTTTCTGCTTTTGTTGATATCATCAAAGATCCTAGCTGCTAAGTGCATAGATACTGTTATGTCATTACATTGAACTTTCTGAAGTGTTAACATTTCCCCATTTTTGATACTTTCAGTTGGCTTCTAGTTAACCACTCTTTCCTGAATTTCATTTTCCAACTCTGGCTATTTCTATTTTTTTTTTTTTTTTCCTTGTCTAATAGAGTATCAAAATAACTGTGGAGCAGCTGAATGAGTTTGAACAGTCAACCTTCTGGTTGGCGCTGAACATTTAAGCATTGTGCCACTAGAAGTCTGTTGTTGTTGTTATGTGCCGTTGAGTTGGACCTGACTCATAGTGACCCTTTCTTGGGTTTCCTAGGCAGTATCATTATGGAAGTAGATTGCCCCATCTCCCTTCAGAGGAGTGGCTGGTGGGTTTGAACCTCCAGCCTTCTGGTTAGCAATCAAGTGCCTTAGGCACTACGCTACCAGAGCTCCCACTAGAAGTCTATTGTGATCCAAACAGAATAAAGATATGCTGGATATAGTGTTGCCTCAGAAGTCATGATGGGTGGGGACAGCAGGAATCCCTGGGGAGTTGACTCCGCTTATGTGTCGTGGAAACAATATTTTTTTAATGTGGGCAATGATGTTGGAAAGATTGAGAATGAAAAGTCTAATCTGCAAAAGTTGCCAATTTCAAGGGTTTCAAATTGCGTATTCTTTAAGATTCTTTTCTTACTTTGCTAACTTCCTGTGTTGTTGTTGTTGTTTGCCGTCGAGTCGGCCCCGACTCATAGCGACCCCTCCTTGGGTTTCCGAGACAGTATCACTACGGAAGTAGGATTGCCCAACCTTCCTTTCAAGGAGTGGCTGGTGGGTTTGAACCACCAGCAATCTTTAGGGGACCCCTAATGCCTACAGGTTGATGATTTCCCTGTTTAGTCCCAAGCCCTGTTCCAGGTCTTCAAATCCATTGTTCTTTTCTAAATCTAACTTAATTGATTTCTCAGGTATCTCAAATTCTTAAAATGTCTGAAATGGAATTTGTTATCTTCTCTGCCCAAAGTAGCCCTTTTTGGCCAAATTTTGCTTGTTGGGAAATGACCCATCTCCCTACCCAGTTTTCTGTCCTGGAGACCAAGGATTACCCTTTTCACTGTTTTTTCCCTCACTATCACATCTGTTGGTCATTACATCCTGTTGTTTCTAGCTCTTAAATATCTCTGACATCTAACCTCATACAAATCTTAAAAGGTCATTCTCCAGCTTAAAAATCCATAAATAATCTCCTATTATCATTAGGATCAAAATCAAACTGTTCTCCAGAATTTATTTAATAAGCTGAAAATTGTATTTAATTTTTACCAAGGCCTTCTTATATTTGATTACTGTCTGTTCTCACATCGTGTCCACTGTCTCATATCTACATCCATACCTTGCACTCCAGCCACACTCAATTCTTCCAAGTTCCCTGATGTATCATGATCTCTCACTCTCACTTTTGTCTTTTGCATACACTTCTTTCATTTGACTACTTAACCTTTATTTTTCTTCACTTACTTAAGTCCTTTTTTAGCTTGTCTTCCTTGACAAATCTCCTATAGTTTCCTTGGTTTCCTGAATTTCATACAACCATTGTATTGGCCCCTCAAATTTCAATTGTCCATTTACTTTTTTTGCTTTTCTATTAGGGGTCTTTGGTGGCATGGACCATGTGCAATTCATCTTTGTATTCCCTGGCTTTACCACCATACCAAGCAACAACAATGTCTTGAAGAAATGAGTGATCTGCACACACAAACCTCAGAAATGTTGATGGGGACCTTTGCTTCCACATTGGTCAGAACAGGATGTTACACTGTTCTTCTGCAAAATGTAGGTGATATTATTCGCACTTTCCTCAGGGAGCTGTTGTAATTAAATGAGTGGGTATAAGTAAAATAATTGAAAACACAATATTAAATATTTGGAAATACTAGTTGTTATTATTATTATTATTAACACTACATGTGGCACCTGAAAAGGTACAGTCCTGTCAGAATCTAGTTCTAGAAACAGAGGTCCCACAAGACTGTATCCCTGACATCTAGTGTGGGTTTCTCAAGGAAAGACTTTTCATTGTCTGTCAGAGGTCTGCATATTTTGGCAGCCATGACTATGGTTGACTTTGGGTCATACTTTTCCTCTTAGGAATGAATTTCTGAAATTGTGTGTAATTGGAGGGAGGGAAAAAAAAATAGTACAATTCACTCTAGATAAATATTTGTTTTTGTAAATAACTGCTCAGGAATTGCCTCTTTCATTAGAGAAACTTGTAGAGAAAAATATAAAATTTAGAGAATAAATAAGGGTTAATTATTTATGTTATGTAAGAAATATTTGCTTTTCAACATTACTTTCATCAATGTAGATAATTTACTTAATGTTTCATATAAATATGATTGTATTAAAAATGTATCAGTCAAATATGTAATCCACAACCAGTATGGACACCCTGGTCACAGGCTAACTTTGATGATCTTGCAGATCTTTTTTTTTTTTTTTTAATTTCCTCCCTTTGTCTCCTTACAAGTGGCTCCTCATTTATTTAAGGACCGTATAGCCTGCTTTCCTCCTAAGAACTACCTAACTCCTCATCAACTCCTGCTCACAATATTGAACCTAGTAAGTATAAAAATTCTAAAAAAGTCAATGACAAATACACTTATAATTCCTGCTGTTCTCAGGAATGTGTAAGATCTCATGCCATCAAATGGTGCTAGTAGGTATCTTCATGCATGTGAGCATATAAGAAAGAGACATTTAGGAAGCTATACATATTGCTGTTATGTGCCGCCAAGTCAGACTTGACTCATAGCAACCCCTCTTTGGGTTTCTGAGGCAATATCACTTACAGAAGTAGATTGCCCAACCTTCCTTCCGAGGAGTAGTTGGTGGATTTTAACCGCCAGCCTTCTGGTTAGCAGTCAAGTGCCTTAGGCACCAAGAGCTCCCAGTTATACATGGGAGGTTTAAAAGAAAAAAAAAAAAATCACTGCCAATGAATCAATTCTGACTCATAGCCACCTCCATTGGACTTTGAAGGCTGTAAATCTTTGTGAAAGTATATTGCCCCATCTGCCTTCCACAGAGCAGCTGGTGGGTTTGAACCACCGACATTCTGATTAGCAGCCAAATGCCTTAGTGAATACATAGTATACAAAGTATGGCATTACTCATTTTCCTTACTTATAAGGTGATCTTGACATTAAGTTCATTTATCCTTGCAGCAATAGGTAAATTCTAATGTGGCAAGAGACACTTTACTGGCCTTGAGGATTCTATGAAGTTCTGCAGGCTTCTAACAAACATGGGGACATAGAATATGGGGACCAGCTTACTGGTTTCTACATGTTCTAGGTGTTTGGTGAGTGTTTACAGAGATTTTTCACTCAGTATTCAATACCTTTATTTTTGCATTCTTCCTATAAAGCTAGAAGACTGCTGGAATAAAACCAGTTATGTATTCGTTACTTGCTTTATAAATATACCTTGAGAGAGTCATAAAGAAAAATAACTGAACAAAAAGTTATGAAGAAAGCAAAAAAAGATAATATTAAATTGAAAAAATACTTTAGAAGTCTGGTCATCTGTTGTTGAAGACATTCTGTGGCTTTGAAAAAGCTGGGTGTTGAACTATTGATGGAATGTTGTGAAATATGTTATACAGAATAAATACAGCTTCATATATAAAATAAAAAATTAACTAAGAAGAAAGAAAGAGAAGAGAAACACAGCACTTTCCACTCAATTGGTCTTATTGACAGCATGCAAAGGGTGCATTGGCAGTTTATAAAACCAATAAAGTGTGTCTGTGAAAGAAAATAAAGATCATGCAAGAAATTAAAATTTTAAGTTGATCTATTTACGTGGCTCCCTTTCCCTATATTCATACTAGCTCTTTTCTGAGTTTCTTTTTCAAGGGCCCCTATGAACTTATCAAGCAGCTCTAGTAGCATAGTGCCTAAGGCATTTGACTGCTAACTGGAAGCCTAGCCGTTCAAACCTACCAACCATTCCTCAGAAGAAAGGTTGGGTAATCTACTTCCGTAGTGATACTGCCTCAGAAACACAAGGAGGGGTCACTATGCATTGGATCCGACTCAATGGCAGTGAGTTATGAACTTATCACAGTGAGCCCTGGTGATGCAATGGTTAAGCGCTTGGCTGCTAACCATGACATGGACAGCTTGAATTCACTCAGTCACTGTGTGGGAGAAAGTTTACTTCATAAAGATTAACCAGAACTCATTGCCACTGAGTTGATTCAGACCCATAGCAACCTTATTGAAGAGAAAAATGCCTCACAGGGCATCCAAGGTTATAAATTTTTACAGAAACAGACTACCACATCTTTCTCCTGCCATGCAGCTAGTGGGTTCCAACCATCGACCTTTCAGTTAGAAGCCTAGTGCTTAACCACTGTGCCACCAGGGATCCTTTTGTAAAGATTATAGCCTAGAATACCTTATGGGGCATTCTGCTCCATTATATATGGTGACTATGAATCAAATTTGACTTGATGCTACCCAACAAGAATATGAACTTATCAGTAGCATTGAAAAATGGGGACAGAAGCTATTTCCCACATGCAGAATGAAACTCTACTTTCACTGAGGTTGGAGTGTGCATTATTTTATAGGTAAATGAACACTTGTAAACCATTTCTGAATATCATTGTACATTTTTACTTTTTATTTTTTTAAATAATAAAAGAAGTAAAGACGGTAGTTTGCAAGCTATACTGCATATAAGCAAGGGAGAGACTGCATAATCATAAAGTGTATGTCTTTTAGGATAAATGTAATCTTCAAAGGAGAAACATTCTATGGCCTAATTATCCTAAACATTGAACACATGTTGTTGTTGTTGTTACATGCCGTCAAATCGGACCCGACTCATAACAACCCCTCCTTGGATTTCCTAGGCAGTATCACTACAAACTAGATTGCCCAACCTTCCTTCTGAGGGGTGGCTGGTGGGTTTGAACCGCTAGCCTTCTGGTTAGCAGTCAAGTGCCTTAGGCACTACACTACCAGAGCTCCTATTGAACATATATATAATAATAATAACAATGATGATGATGATGTAGTAGAAACCTCAGTTCATATGACTGATGAGGAGAGAAAGTACCATAAACTCTTTTGGCTTTTTACATACTGATGTCAAACCACCACTAGTAAAAGCCAAAATATACCCATATTAATAATAAAGATGCCTTTTCTTTTTTATCTTTATATAAAATAAGCATCTAGCAAATGGTGAGGATCAGTCTTTCTCACTGGGGCAGGAGGTGGGGAGTTAGGATGTCTGGCACAATGCAGTAAGTTCTGCATCTTGGTCCTGTTCACCAAATGCCAGGAGTGTTGCTACCCTGATTATTGGTAAAACCAAGACCTCCTTTGACATTTGCAGACAATCCCTGAGTACTGAACTCATTGCCATAGAGTCATTTCCAACTCATAGTAACCCTGTAGGACAGAGTAATACTGCCTCATAGGGCAGGTCTGGTGTCATAGTGCCTAAGGCATTTGAGTGCTAACCAGAAGGCTGGTGGTTCAAACCTACCAGCCACTCATTGGAAGGAAGATTGGACAATCAACTTCTGTAGAGATACTGCCTCAGAAACCCAAGGAGGGGTCTCTAAGAGTCAGACATATCTCGATGGCAATGAGTTTGGTGTTTTTTTTTGTGTGTGTTGTTTTTTTTTTTTTTTTTGAACCTTTATAGAAGCAGACTGTCACATCTTTCTCATGAGAAGTGGTTTGTGGGTTCAAAGCATTGACTTTCAGTAAGCAACCTAGTGTTTAACCACTGAGTCATTAGAGCTCTTTCATTCCCTGGGTAGTTACTATTATTCATTGTTGAGAGGCACTGATCTAGATCTAGAATCAAACAAACAAACATTTTCTTAAAGTAGGAAAGACAATTCTCTAGAAGAGTTTTGATTTTTTCATTTAATTTCTTTTCCCATCTCTTACTCCAAACAGTCTGTCAAGCCTAGAAAAATCCTTTCTTCTTATACAGAATCAGCCATTTTACCAGAGCAAAAACATGTGTTCAGTATCTGGCACAGAGCAGGTGTTCAATGAACATGAAGTTTCTTTCCTGACTCATGACCATTTTTTCAAGAAAAGGAAATATTTTCTTACTAAAAATATTTCATATTGAAATACTTTAGTTATGATTTTATTGCTCACTTGGAAATGATAAATCCTTTTCTTATCCATTTGCTTTTTAAAAGCAGCCTGTCCACTCTTGTTTTGTCACTTTCATGTACAAGACATAATTCACTTCACATTGTAACACAGAACCAGTCTTTTCTGGCCAAGTTGCAGGCAAATTTCAACTGCAGGGATTATTCAGCCATTTAAAGAGTCCTTGTACAACAAGGCACTAGCACTTTGCTGACTGATATAGACTGCTATTTTATTTTTGCAAAGTAGCCTAAAGCTACTATGGTTCTGGATTTTTGACAGGCATCATGTATCGCTATTTCAGAAGAAAATCAAGTAGCCTACGGGTTTGGAATCATACTTAAATTTTTAATAAGTTGTCAAAAAGTACTTTGCAGTATTCATTTGGAACTAGACTAAATTCTCTGCATCTAAATTCTCTGTAAATGGTCCCAACCCCTTTATCAGTTTGAGATGTGCACACATTTAAAGGGTCAGTTATCAAGTTTACACTTAGAGGAATAGGAGGTGCTACCTAATACTTATTCTCTTCATGTTAGACAGAGACAAATGATCTTGAATATATTTCTGTCTAAGACTAAGCTGAGATAGACCTTATTTGTTTTCAATTTGAGCATGTAAATGAAGTTCTCAGAATAGATCTTTAAAGACTTAAAATCATCCATGAGTCTCTGAGAAGTCTATTTAGGAGAAATGATACAAGATAGACAGAGAGAACGATAGATGATAGATAGATAGATAGATGATAGATAGATAGATAGATAGATAGATAGATGATAGATAGATAGATAGAATCTCTTGGTTGTTGCTGAAGTGGTGACATCAATCAGTGACTTGCTCCTCTAAAGAGCTGACTTCAGAACTGATTATCTAGTCCTTGTCATCAGATCAAATGCATGTACTCATGAAAAATATTGATTATTTGATTGGCTCAGTGATTGCTCTTGGCTACAGAAGCAAGTGGGTCTGGGGAAGAATGAAAGAGACCAGGATAATTTGAATCAGGTCTAAAAGAAATGTATATGGTTGTTGAATCCTTGGAGACTCACTATGGTAATAGTGAAACAAGCAAGGCTTGAAATCAGATGAACTTTGATTTAGCTTGTTTCTGCCTCTTAGAAGCTATATAACATTTTCTAAGATTTTTGCCCTCTCTGAGTGTCAGTTTGTTCTTGTAAAAAATTCCAATAACAACAATAGTGTTGATAATAATAATAATGATAACTTAAATAAAATCTGTCTCATTGTGTTGTTATGGGGATTAATTAAGAAACATAGGAGAGACAAATTCTCCAACTGCTTCTCCATTGAATAGCTATTATTTCTTTTCTCTTTTACTCATAAGTGGAACCTAGGGCCAATTGAGTGGCTCCAGTAAACCTCTAGAACTTGTTCAGGCTGACATATATATGGGAAATATATCCAGGGAGTGAGGGAGCTCTGGTAGCATAGTGCCTAAGGCACTTGACTGCTAACCAGAAGTCTGGGGTTCAAACCCACCATCCACTCCTCGGAAGGAAGATGGGGCAATCTACTTCTGTTAGTGATACTGCCTTGGAAACCCAGGGGCCACTATGAGTTGGGTCCGACTCAACGGCACATAACAACAACAAAAACATCCAGGGAGAAGTATTTGGCTAGTGTGCGTCATGGTTAAGTACTCAGCTGCTAACCTAAAGGTTGGTGGTTTAAACCCATCCAGCCATTCCACTGGAGAAAGAGCTGCAAATCATAAAGATTACAGCCTAAAAACACTATGGGGCAGTACTACTATGTCACATGGGATCATTATGAGTTAAAAATTCACTGGACAGCAGCTAACAGCAACATATCAGGGTTAACTTCTATATAATTTGTCAGAAAACATAAGAATAAATGATAGAAAAAAGACTTTCTGACTTGCTGGGATAAATCATTGGAATGTATTTTCCAAGATGTTTAAAAAAAGTATCTAAAATGCAGAAATAATCTACAGTTATAGTGTCACAGTGCCTCTGTATCTGAGAACACAACAGAACTTAAGTCCATTGTGTTATTCAAGGTGTTCTAGAGAGACACAATGAAATTTTGGCTGTGCATTATTAAGGGTTGGTTAAATTTAGAGAGACAAAGTATAGAATTAAGCAATCCTAAGGGGTCATGAATAATCCTTGTCTGTACATGTAAATACTTAGAACTTACTTCTTGGGTGGGTCAACTTGAAGTGGGAGGTTGTAGAGTATTTCTATGAGAGAAAAACAAAAAAGTTATTTGGAAGAGATATTTGAAAAGCTTTGAATTCTCAGTAGGCCATATATTTTCAAAGGTTTTTGCTGGCAAGAGCAGTGTCAGGAGAATGGAGCTTCTAGAAGACTTAGAAGTGAAATACAGAACAGGTGGAGAGTAGAAAAACTAAGTACCTACATTTAAAAACAAAACAAAACAAAACCTAGCATGTATTATACAATATTTCTCTAAAAATAATACAACACAAAATCTAAAAGTATTGAGGAATAGATAATATAATAACATTAGCAAAGTATTGGTAGCTTTTAAAATTAGATGTTAACCACGTGGGGGTACACTAATATCTCTCTAATATGTATACTTGACATTTCCCCAAATTAAAAAGAATAAATAATATTGGTATTTCTTAAACTTTCTTGTGTCTTGGATAACTTTGAAGATGTAATGAAAGGAATGGATAGTCTTTCCAGAAAACAAACATATTTAAAAAGTATTTGTGTATATTTGCAGAGATTCATAGCTCTCTCTTCTTCCTTTCTCTCACCCTAAAGTCCATTCATGTACGTCCTGGGTTTAAAAGATCTTTTTTTTTTTAACATATAGCAAATATCTCCAATGAAGACTTTTGGAGACTTTAAATTGGGACTTTGGACCTTCACCTGCAATTCATGGTTATCATTCCTCAAAGGTTGCCTTGAACTCAGATTATGTTTCCTCTCTACTCTTCCCCGACACATTCTGCTCTTTGTCACATTGAACTTTCTCCATGATGAAGTGCTTCTCTCATTCATGCTCTGTTTAAACAAAGGCAGTGAGCCAAGGTCAATTCAGAGAAAAGACGAGATTTCTAATATCATGCTATATGGCCACAAGATTGCTTATGAGAGCAGAGGAGTCTTCTAGAGCACTCAAGAGTTAATTAGTATTATATATGTATGAACTGATTATATTTCCATGAAATGGAAGCTGTAGTTTTATAAACTAATAAAGGAATGAAAATATCACATTGATCAAAACTTAGATTGTAGAGTGGCAAAGACCAAAACTCAAACCTCAGTTCCATATTCATTAGCTTGAGATTCCAAGAAAATTACTCAATTCCCTGAGCCCCCTGTTTTCTCTTCTGTAAACTGTGTGATATCTAATTCTGAATGATCAAAAAAGTTAAAATGAGATTAAAATAAATAAATAAATAAATAAATATGAAAACCTTACTGCCTTCAAGTTGATTCCAACTCATAGCAAGCCTCATTGGGTTTCTAAGGCTGTAAATCTTTATAGAAGTAGATTGCCTCATCTTCCACCCACAGAGCAGCTGGTGGGTTTGAACCACCAACTTTCTGGTTAGCAGTGAAATGCCTTACCCATTACACCACCAGAGGTCCTTTTAAAATGAGACAGTATGTATAATCCTTCCAGTTGATGGTAGTTAAAACCAAACCAAACCAAACTCACTGTCATCAATTTGGTTCCATCTCATAGTGATCTCTCCTTGTCTTTCTGAGGCAGTATCACTATGGAAGTAGATTACCCAATCTTCCTTCTGAGGAGTGGCTGGTGGGTTTGAACTGCCAGCCTTCTGGTTAGTAGTCAAATAAATGTCTTAGGCACTATGCCACCAAAGCTTTCCAATTGATGGTAGTTATGAGCTGATATTTAAAACCAGGAACTTAACAAAGTTTTTATGTAATACTCAAGACCTTATTATTTTATGTAAAGAAAGCCCTGAAGAATATCAACTATATGGTATTAGATTTTTCTAATGTTTTTGTAGGATCATCTTCTTCTCAGAACTTGCTTCTTCTGTGGATCATCTGATACCTTTTTTTTTTCTTTTATAGGTTTTTGCAATTCTCTGAACATACCCTGAATATTTTTCAGGTTATCTTCAATCTTCTCATCCCATAGATAAGTCCTCCAGATCCCACCCACTTTCATGATTTTAAGTGTTACCCATACACTGATGATTCTCAGTTTTTGTTTTTTTTTTTTCACTTTTTAATATTTAGACCTTTCTTCTCTGAAGGAGCTCTGGTGGTATAGTGGTTAAAGAATTTGGCTGCTAACCAAAAGGTCAGTGGTTTGAACCCACCAACCACTACATGGGAGAAAGATATGCATATGAATGTTGGACAGTAAATAAGGAAAATGGAAAAATAGTTGATGCCTTTGCATTGTGGTGTTGGTGAAGAATACTGAAAATACCATGGACCGCCAGAATAAACAAATCTGTCCTGGAAGAAATGCAGCCTGAATATTCCTTAGAAACTAGCATGACAATACTTCAACTCACCCACGTTGATCAAGTTGTCAGAAGGGACCAGGCCCAGGAGGAGAATATCATGTTTGATAAAGTAGAGGGTCAGCAAAAAAGTGGAAGACATTCAAAGAGATGGATTGATGCTTTGTTGCAACAATGGGCTCAATCATAACAAGGATTGTGAGGGCAGTGCAGGATCAGGCAGTGTTTTGTTCTGTTGCTAGAGTCAGAGCTGACTCTACAGCACCTAACAGCCACTGCATGGGAGAAAGATGAGGCAGTCTGCTTCCTTAAAGATTTGCAGCCTTGGATCCCCTACAGTTCAGTTATACTGTCTTATAGAATCTCTCGCTAATAGTTGGAATCAACTTGATCACAGAGGAGTGGGTTTTTCTTCTGAGATTTAGACTCTGAAATACATATGACAGAAAGTCAGTATTTCCAGAACTGAGTTCCTATTCCCTGTCTCTTCCATTTTACAATGATTAACACTCTGAGAGTTGTCATCTAAGTTAAAGACACTCCATCATCAACAACAAACTTAAGAGTCACTCTAGATCCTCTCTCCATCACCACCTAAATTCAAACACTCCTGCTGAATCTTTCTCCTCATTACTTGTTCTATTCTCTCTCCTCTCTATTGCAACTACTTCCTCAATCTAGGCTATTATCTCTACCCTAGAGTTCCGAAATAGTCTCCTAGCTGTTTTCCCTAATCCTATTCTATTCTCCCTTTTCAACGCTAATATACCTTAATACATGTCCTGTCAGAAACGTGAAGCTGGTCTTGACCTCCCTGACTAAAGTCAACTTGGCATGCAATGGCCACCACAATTGGATTGGCCACCATTGTCTGCTCCTCCCTGAGTCATATTTTATGTTCAGGAAAATCAAACAAACAAAAAAATGATTTTTCTCACTTGGGAATGTTTTATATTCCTTATCTTTGGTCCTTACTCTGTAAAATATTCCCTTCCAGGGAGCTCTGGTAGTGTAGTGCCTAAGACATTTGACTGCTAACCAGAAGGCTGGTGGTTCAAACCCACCAGCCACTCCTCAGAAGGAAGGTTGGACAATCTACTTCCGTAGTGATACCACCTCGGAAACCCAAGGAGGGGTCACTATGAGTCGGATCCAACTCCATGGCAGTGGTTGTGATGCATTTCTACCAAATAAAGATTTCTTTGGGTTAAGATGGGATGTCAATCATTAACTCAATTGTGTCTACTCAAAATCACAGAGCGTTTTTCTCATATTATATACCTGAGAAAAAAATTGAATGTGGGAAACAGGATGAATGATAGAGAAAAAGACCAGATTTAAGTAGAGTGGGAGTACTGGGCAAGATTTAAACAGCATTGTGACAATATTGCTTAACATGTAATATGATACATTTTTTATTAACCATATATTGAAAAGTCTGAGAATCTTAAAAACATAGTAAGCCTATATTTTTAGCATGTTTTGATTTTTATAGAAAAATGTCTTTAAAATATAATAATTATGATACCAGGAATATGACAAAGGAACGTAATTTTCTGATTTGTGGTATTATTTATAAATGCAAAAAGTGGGACTAGGCATTTGAAACTGGAATCAACACAGAAAAACTGCAATATACCATTGGCTATTATTTTTATGCAGAAAAATTTCCTTGGC
>NW_006921599.1:23840992-23856575 GCF_000298275.1 Orycteropus afer afer
TCAACAAACGTAGCATTCAAGAAAGCAAAAAAGATTCTATCCTCATTACTAAATATGTTCAGTGTTGAAATGAAGTACTCTGGAATGTTATTCATCCTCTCTGAAACTATCACTAGTAGATTAGTTAGGAAATGTGATGGTAAGAAACGTTTGTTTTTATTAAAAAAGGCCCAGGATTACTAATCAGGTAGATACTGGTGAAACTGCCAAAATTATGGCCCTGGGTTACCCTTTAGGCCTAGAATTGAACTCACTAGGTGGGTTAGCTCTCAGACAAATGACAGACAGACCTACAAGTCAAGTAACCACACCAGGGAAATACACTCCATAGAATAGAGAAACTTGGGAGATCAGAAGGGCAGGATTATCCCAGAGAGAAGCTAGGAGAGCAGGGATAGGCAAAAAGGACACAGGGAAGGAAAGGGGAAAACCCTCAGATGGATTGATATAGTAGCTGCAACAATGGGTTTAAAGGGGGAGATGGGGGAGTTAGGAGGAAAACTGTTGTAGGAATTGTAATTGGTGTATAAACTGTTGAATGTAAAAGGAATCTTTTTTGTAAAATTGCACCCAAATCACAACAAAAAAATATTTGAAAATAAAAGAAGAAATATTTGTTGTTGTCAGCCTGCAGCTCATGGTGATCCCATGTGCAATGGTTGTGCACCATTCCCATGACTGGTTGAGGATCAGACCACTGTGACCACTATGATCAGACCATAAGGATTTTCATTGGCTGATTTTCAAAAGTAGAATGCCTAGCCTTTATTCCTAGTCTGTTTTAGTGTGGAAGCTCCACAGAAACCTCTTCAGCATCGTACTAAAATATAAGCCTGCACTGACAGTTGGGTGGTGGCTGAGCATATATATGGTGCATTAGCTGGGAAGGGAACCCAAGTACCTTCATGGAAGGTGAGAACTCTGCCACTGAACCACCAATGCTTCATTAGCAATATTGAGGATGAGGAAAAACAGAATTTTTCTTATTGTTATTAGGTGCCATCAAGTGAGGTACAACTTATAGAGACTCTGGGTATGACAGAACAAACCGTTGCCCACTCCTGGACCATTCTCATATATTGTTACTATACTTTGAGCCCATTGTTGCAGCCCCTATGTCAGTCCATATCATTGAGGATGTTCTACTTTTTCACTGCTACTCTCTTTTACAAAGCATGATATCCTTCCCCAAAGACTGATTCCTTCTAGTAATATGACCAAAGTACAAAAGACAAAGCCATTCTTGCTTGTGAGGAGCATTCTGGTTGTACTTCTAAGACAGACTTGCTCTTTCTGCTGGTAGTCTATGGTATATTAAGTATTATTTGCCAACACCACAATTCAAATATATCAATTCTTCTGCAGTTTTCTTTATTCACTGTTCAGCTTACACATGCAAATGAGGCTATTGAAAAGACAGTGGATTGCATCAACCTCACCTTAGTCTTAAAAGTGACATCTTTGCTATTTAACACTTTAGAGAGATCTTTTGCAGCAGATCTGCCCAACGCAATACATCTTTGTATTTCTTTACTGTTGCTTCCATAGACATTGATTGTGGATCCAAGTAAAATCAATTCCTGACAATTTCAAACTTTTCTCCATTTATCATGATGTTGTTTATAGATAGTTTTAAGAATATTAGATTTCTTTCTGTTGAGGTATAATCCATACTGAAGGCTCTAGTCTTTGATTTTCATCAGTAAGTCCTTCAAGTCTTCTTCATTTTCAGCAAGCAAAGTTGTGTCACATGCATATCACATGTTGTTAATGAGTCTTACTTCAGTCCTGATGCTGCATTCATCTTATAGTCCAGCTTCTTGGGTAATATGCTCAGCATACATATCAAATAAGTATGGTGAAAGGATACAACCTTGGTGCATACCTTTCCTGATTTTAAGCCATGCAGTATCTCCTTGTTCTGTTTGAATGACTGCCTCTTGCTCTGCGTACACATTCATTGTGAGTACAATTACGTGTTTTGAAATTCTTATTCTTCTCAATGTTATCCATAATTTTTTTATGATCCACAGAGTTGAATGCCTTTAAGGAGTGAATAAAACACAGGTAAACATCTTTCTGGTATTCTTTGCTTTCAGACAAGATTCATGTGACACCAGCAATGACATCCATCGTTCCATATCCCCTTCTCAGTCTGGCTTCAGTTTCTTTCAGTTCTTTGTCTATGTACTGCTGCAACTTTTTTTGAATTATTTTCAGCAAAGTGTTAGTTGTGTGTGATATTAATGATATTGTTTGGTAATTTTCTCAATCTGTTGCATCATCTTTCTTTGGAATGGGCACAAATATACATCTCTTCCAGTTGGTTGGCTTGGTAGCAGTCTTCCAAATTTCTTGGCATAAATGAGTGAGTCCTTCCAGTGTTACATCTGTTTGTTGAAAATCTCAATGGGTATTCTGTCAATTCCTAAAGCCTTGCTTTCCACCAGTTCCTTCCATGTAGCTTGGATTTCTTCCTTCAATATCACTGATTTTTGATCGTATGCTATCTCCTGAAATGTTTGAATGTTGACCAGTTCTTTCTGGTACAATGACTCTGTGTATTTCTTTCATCTTCTTTTGTTGCTTCCTGCAACATTCAATAGGGAGCTCTGGTAGCATAGTGCCTAAGGCACTTGACTGCTAACCAGAAGGCTGGTGGTTCAAACCCACCAGCCACTCCTCAGAAGGAAGCTTGGGCAATCTACTTCCGTAGTGATACTGCCTCGGAAACCCAAAGAGGGGTTGCTATGAGTCGGGTCCAACTCAACAGCACATAACAACAACAACAGCAACATTCATTATTTTACCCATAGAATCTTTCAATATCGTAACAAGAAGCTTGAAGTTTTTCTTCAGTTCTGTTACCTTGAGAAACACCAAATGTGTTCTTTCCTTTTGCTTTTCTAGGTCAAACTCTTTGCACATTTCATTATAATACTTTAGTTTGCTTTCTCAAGCTGCCCTGTGAAATTTTCTGTTCAGTTGTTTTACTTCCATTAGCATTAACTACTCTCTGTTCAAGATCAAATTTCATAGTCTCTTCTGATATCCATTTAGGTCTCTTCTTCCTTTCCTGTCTTTTTAATAACCTTTTGCTTTTTTCATATATGATGTCCTTGATGTCATCTTACAACTAGTCTGGTCTTCCATCATTGGTGTTCAATGCATGAAATCTATCCTTATTTTTATTAAGAATAAAACTCTTTCTAATTCACTTTAAAACTAGTATTTACCAAAATGTCATTAGAGAAAAAAATGATAACAAGTAAGAGAGAACACAGTCAGAAGAAATGAAATCCGTGGGCCATTCATCTTTTTGGCAGTCTAACGGCCCTACTATTTTGTTTTCTGTTTGGATTCAATAGGGTAAACATTTTCAGGGGAAAACACACATTCTGGCTTTCTTTCTAAGAAGGAATACTTCTTAGAGGAATATCTCATAAGCACATTAATTTCTAACAAATCTGTCTTTCTGAAATAAGTTAGTCAAAACGTATTTCATCAGTCGCTAATCAAGAAAACTCATGACCGAGTATGTGCATATTTCATAACTTGCATTGATTTGTGTTAATGTTATATGACTAGCATTTGTCTATTCTCTCCCAGCTCATGGGTAAAGGATACCAATGAGACTCTAGGGTTAAAATATGCTCCCTATGTTCGTTTCCCAGGGTATTTTAAATGCTGGCTTTATAAGTAATTGGAAAGTGGTATTCAATTATATAATATTTTTCAGTTTCAACTTTTCAACACATTTAATGAATTATTTCTGTACAATTCCATTAATTTTAATTACCAGTAGTTTCTGTATGTATTTAAAATGGGCACTATAACTGACAGATTTATTCTTCTGAAACATAGTCAAGTTTGAGAAACATTGCTGCTAAGGGAACCGTTGAATAATGCTTGCTAACCAAAGTTAGATGAGAAAGACAGCCTCCTGAAGGAAACTAGTTGCCGTCAAGTCAACTTCAAATTATAGCTACCCACATTGCTAGAGTAGAACTGTGCTCCATATGGATTCCAATGGCTAATTGTTTTGAAGTAGATTGCCAAGATTGTCTTCTGAGGTACCTGTGAGTGGACTTCAACCTTCTAATCTTTGGTTAGATGTCAAGCATATTAACCATTTACACCACCCTGGGACTCCGCTCCTGAAGGAAGGCATCCAGATATGACTTTAAGTCCTAGCTTTGTCTCTGAGTACTGAAAGGTTGGTTAAGCTATTTAAACTCCCAGTCTATTTTTATATTCAATTTCAGTCAATTTCACAAAAATGCATTATTTTCAATAAAATCTTTACAATGTATAAGTTGGACTAAATAAGTTTTAAGGTCCATTCAGGTTTTGTGATATTTCATCCAACTACTTAATAAAAACCATTAAGTCTGTGAAAATGGTCTACATGTAAAGAGATCTACATCACTTACTCAAAGTTCAAGACCCAATTTGCATTTGTCAGAAATACACTTCCTGTCTGAGACAAGCAATCCAATATACATCCATATTTTCCTGTTTTTCCATTGGAGTGATACCAAGATATGTTTAGCTTAAATGCATTAAGACTTAGCTATAAAGCAAAGCTTTTCACATAGTATATTATGACCATTAGTATATACTTTTGGAGGAATGGAAAAGAATAATGAAAATATAATGTAGTAATGACACAACTGAATCTTTAAAGTTATTAATTTATTTTTTCAACACATATTTTTATTATTTAAGTTGTTCCAAACTGTACTAGGTACAGTTTAATAAATCAGTTCTCTGTTTAAAATGTTAAATCTAATTTTAAAATGTTCTTATTCATATGAACAAAAAACAGAAACTTTTCGTTTCCTTTACATTCCCCAAAAAAACATTGGGTCAAAAAACTTAAGTGCCTCGTGGTTTAAATGATGTCATAGTAAAAACTTCACCACTAAGACCAATTGTAATTTTTAAAATGATAATTTTTAACAGGTATGATGTATATATATTAGGCTGATAAACCTGATTTGACCTCTTTTTATAATTGGCAGAAGTACAAAAAGACAATGTTATTTAATTTACATGATCTCAGTCATCTTTCTTCTTTCTTTTTTATGCTACATAGTATATAATAACTATTATATTGAATTATGTCATAGGCAGTATTCTCTAGAGGGGCAGACCAGTAATATATATATATGTGTGTGTGTGTGTGTGTGTGTGCGGAAATATATAGACAGAATGTGATTCATATCAAGAAAATGACTCACAAAATTGTGGAGGCTTCTAAGTCCCAAATCCCTAAGTCAGGTGTCAGGCTGGAGACTTCTTCTGACTCATGTGGTTGCAGGGGCCAATGAGCACAAATTGGCTGGTTGGATGGCAGGCTGCTGGTTCACATTCTGAGAATAAGTGTTCAGAAGGTGAAGAGTCAGATGCAAGATCAAGAGAGGACTAGTTTTGCCAGAAAATCCATATATATTGGGTACAGGACACACCCTCAAATAAAGTCTCCTTTCAACTGATTGGCTGCTCACATCAGATCACAACGTGGAAGATGATTACATAATTATCTGCCAAATCACTGAGAATCATGGTCTAACCAAGTTGACACATAACCTTTAACATCACAAACTGATATATATAATCTTCAGAATCTATCGCTGAAGTTTGCTTTTGTTTCTTTAATCATTCTTTTCATTTTATTGAGGACTCTATTTCTTTTCTTGTCCTTATGTGAACATGTGCAAAGGCTCCTGAAACTTGCAGCATGCTTTTAGTTACAAAAAAAAATTCACATCAGTAATAAAGTATCCCATCCATTATACAAATTAAAAGTATCAATTTGATTTGGTATAAAGGTGTATCTCCTTCCCCTGAGATCACCAACAGTTAAAGTACTCAGATATTTATCAAAAAGTCAGAGATTTGAGTCTACCCAGTGGCACCATGGAAGGAAGTTCTGATCTACTTCCCAAAGTTCAGCCATTAAAAATCTCATTGAGCACAGTTCTACTTTGACACACATGGGGTTGCCAAGAACCAGAATTAACTTGATGGCAAAGGGTTTCTCCCTTATTCTAGTTCAGGTCTTCACAGATGGTGAAAACTGCAGTCAGAAAAAATACTTGTGAGTTTCTTCCTTCTTTCCCCACCAGGGCTTTTCCTCCTCATCATCAAACTTATTTCTGCAGTTGCTGACTCCTTGGAGGTGGATTCATGGAAAATTGAGAAAAAAGAATGTTAAGAAAATCTTTAAATTAATCAAAATTCTCCTGAACTTGTCTCAATATTCTAGGGACTTGAAAGGAGTTTAGCACTATTTTCTCCCGAAAGTGGTGAATTCTTTGGAGACCACTGTGTGGCCCCACCCCACCACATTCTCACTTATGTGAGGATCTTTAAAATCTAGCTTCCTTCAGAATAGTTGAACATTTATACTTCTATTGCCACAGCAATTGCTGGTCATAGAGTTAATTCACAAACCTCTGCTCACTCTCTGTGTCATAGGATGCTTCTGCCAACTCCCTAAATATCTATATATCTATAATTTACTGAGTCATACTATAATAAATAAATATATGTGTGTAACTGTATACATCTAGTATGACTCAGTTACCAGTCCCACATAAAATCTCTTTTGTGGGAAGTTTTCCTCTGAAGCATCACTAAGTAAACTAAAACATCCAACTTTTTGTTTGGTAGTTCAGTATGTTAAATGTGTACATTATGCACAGACTCTTGCAGAGGATAAAGAACACAGTTTTATAATTTTTTCAAAGGCAACTTTTCCTAGATAGCAGATAATGAATACATACTCTCTCATTCCTTCTTTTTAGGTTTAGAGAGATTCAAAAATCTATACTCTCCAAAGAAATTTTCATTAAAAATACTTCCGATTCCCCAGCTTCAAACTCTTATATTCTCTCAATGTATATGAGGATTTTCAGAATTGTCCAACTTACTACTACTACAGAAATTTTTCCCAAATCTTGAGTTAGCACTATCTTTAAAGTGTGCTTCACCTGAAACTTTCAATTAGGCACCTATTAATGCATACACACTAAGACATTTTACTCTCTACTTAGCCCTAACAACAGCTAGGACCAGGAAGACCAAGAAGTGAGCTGGCGGCAGCTTGGAACAGCTAAGGGAGACCCAGAAGTGAATTGGTGTGGTTTAGAACAGGTAAGGGAGATGAAATTGTCTGTCAGTTTGTCATACTGTAGTAACTTATATGTTGATGTGAGAGTAGATGCTATGCCACCAGTATTTCAAAAGCAAACAGGTTTACCCATGGTGGACAGGTTTTAGCAGAGCTTCCAGAATAAGACAAACTCAGAAGAAGAAAGAGACCCTCTGCTTCATAAAGAATTGGCCAGAAAAAGCCTTATGAATGGCAGTGAAACACTGTCTGATATATTACTGGAAAACATTATGAATAGCCCTGAAACACTGTGCAATATAGTGCCAGAAGATGAGCTCCACAGTTCAGAGGGTACTCAAGATAAGACTGGGGAAGAGCTGGCTCCTCAGAGTAAAGCCAATCTTAATTAAGTGGATGTTGTTGTTGCTGTTATGTGCTGATGAGTCAGACCCAACTCATAGCAACCACTCCTTGGGTTTCTGAGGTGGTATCACTACAGAGGCATATTGCCCAACCTTCCTTCCGAGAAGTGGCTTGTGGGTTTGAACCTCTAGCCTTCTGGTTAGCAGTCATGTGCCTTAGGCACTATGCTACCAGAGCTCCCAATGAAGTGGATAGAGTAAACATTTTGGGACCTCCTTTGCTCATGTGGTATGGCTCAAAATGAGAAGAAACAGCTGCAAATGTTCATTAATAATTGGAACATGGAATGTATGAAGTATGAATCTAGGAAAATAGGAATTTGTCAAAAATGAAATGGAATGCATAAAGATCCATATCTTAGGCATTAGAGAGCTAAAATGAACTGGTTTTGGCCCTTTTGAATTAGACAACCATATGCTTTGCTATGCGAGGAATGACAGATTGAAGAGGAATGGCATAGCATTCAACATCATAAAGGATATTTCAAGATCTATCCTGAAGGACAATGCTGTCAGTGATAGGATAATATCCATACACCTACAAGGAAGACCAGTTGATACTATTATTCAAATCTGTGCACCAACCACCAAAGCCAAAGATGAGGAAGTTGAAGATTTTACCAACTTCTGCAGTTTGAAATTGACCAAACATGCAATCAAAATGTGTTAATTATCACTGGTGATTGGAATGCGAAGGTTGAAGCCAAAGAAGAATCTCCGGTATTTGGAAAATATGGACTTGGTGATAGAAATAATGTTGCAGATTACATGATAGAATTTTGCAAGACCAACAACTTATTCATTGCAAATACCTTTTTCCACCAAGGCAAATGGAGGCTATACATGTGAACTTTGCCAGATGGAGTACACAGGAATAAGATTGACTACATCTGTGACAAGAGGTGATGGAGAAGCTCAATATCTTCAGCTAAAACAAGGCCAGGAGCTGATTGTGGAACAGACCATCAATTACTTATATGCAAGCTCATATCGAACTTGAAGACAGTTAAAACAAGTCCACAGGAGCCAAAATATAATGTTGATTATATCCCTCCTGAGGTTAGAAACCCTAAAGAAGAGATTTGATGCTTTGAACACCAATTACAGAAACCAGAGGAACTGTGGGATGACATGAAGAACATCATCCATGAAGAAAGGAAAAGGTCATTAAAAAGATAGGAAAGGAAGAAAAGACCAAAACTGATGATAGAAGAGACTCTGAAACTTGCTCTTGAATGAAGAGTAGCTAAAGCAAATGGAAGAAATGACAAAATAAAAGAGCTGAAGAGAAGATTTCAAGGAGCAGCTCTAGAAGACAAAGTCAATTATTATAACAAAATGTGCAAAGACCTGGAGTTACAAAACCAAAAGAGAAGAATATGCTTGGCATTTCTCAAGCTGAAAAAAACTGAAGAAAAAATTCAAGCCTTGAATTGCAATATTGAAAGATTCGATGGGTAATATATCGAATGATACAGGAAACATCAAAAGAAGATTGAAGGAATACGCATAGTCACTGTACTAAAAAACATTGGTTGATGTTCATCCATTTCAGGAGGTGGCATATGATCAAGAATCAATGATATTGAAAGAAAAAGTTGAAGCTGCACTGAAGGAAATAGTGAAAAACAAGGCTCCAGGAATTGATGGAATACCCATTGAGATGTTTCAACAAATGAATGCCACATTGGAGGCTCTCACTTGGCTATGCCAAGAGATTTGGAACATAGCTACATGACTGGAAGAGATCCATATTTCTACCCATTCCAAAGAAAGGTGATCCCACAGAATATGAAAGTTATCAAATAATATCATTAATATCACATGCAAGTAAAATCTTACTGAAGATAGTTCAAAAATGATTGCAGCAGTATATTGACAGAGAATTTCCAGAAATGCAAGCTGGATTCAGAAGGAAGCATAGAACAAGGGATATAATTGCTGATGTCAAATGTATCTTGTCTAAAAGCAAAGAATATCAGAAGGATGTTTACTTGTGTTTTATTGACAATGCAAAAACATTTGTGTGGATCATAACAAATTATGGATAATATTGAAAAGAATGAGAATTCCCCAACACTTAATTGTGCTCATAAGGAACCTGTACATAGACCAGGAGGCTGTTGTTTGAACAGAACAAGGGGATATTGCATGGTTTAAATCAGGAAGGGAGTGTTTCAGGGCTGCGTTCTTTCATCACACTTATTCCATCTGTATTCTCAGCAAATAATCTGAGAAGCTGGACTATACGAAGAAGAGCATGGTATTAGGATTCAAGGAAGAGTCACCAATAATATGAGATATGCAGATGACACAATTTCACTTGGTGAACCTGAGGATGACTTGAAGCATTTGCTGTTGAGACTACAGTCTCCAGAATGGATTACACCTCAATATAAATAAAACAAAATTCTTCACAACTGGTCTAATAAGCAGCATCATGATAAATGCAAAAAAAGATTGAAGTTGTCAAGGACTTCATATTAGTTGATTCTACAATCAAGGGAAGCAGCAGTCAAGCCATCAGATGACATACTGCACTGGGCATATCTGCTGCAAATTATCTCTTTCAAGTGCTGAAGAGCAAAGATGTTTCTTTCCTTGAAGACTAAAGTGCCCGTAACCTAAGACATGATATTTTCAATTGCCTCATATGCATGTGAGAGCTGGAATGAATAAGGAAGACCAAAGAAGAGTTGATGCTTTTAAATTGTGGTGTTCGCAAAGAATACTGAAAGTACCATGGACTGCTAAAGGACTAACAAATCTCTCCCAGAGGAAGTGCAGCCAGAATGCTCCTTGGAAGTGAGAATGGCAAGACTTTGTCTCACCTACTTTGGTCATGTTCTCAGAAAGGACCATTCCCTGGAGAAGGATATGCTTGGTAAAGTGGAAAGTCAATGAAAAAGAGAAGGGCCTCAATGAGATGGATTGACACAGTGGCTGCAACGATGGGCTCAGGTATGGCAAGGAAAATGAGGCTGTCACAGGAACGGGCACTGTTTTGTTCTGTTGTATGTAGGGTCACTATGAGTTGGAGATGACTCAATGGCACCTAACAACAACAAGAAGAAGCTCTGTTTACATAGAGATAAATATGTTTGTTGACTGGATTCCAAGAACTTATGAAAATAGTTCTTTGAAACATGATTATGTATGTCATAATTTATTGTAACATTACAGATGTTATAATTATGTAAAACAAAAATTATTGCAATACAAAATAATGTATCTACTGATGGCTTTTGAAACTTTAGTTTGAAATAGCCTTAACTAGACTTTTCATGTATCATTATCTAAAGATAGTAATCGTGCTTATCATCCCAGTTTTTATAAGAGAAACTTGCTTTTTTTCTTTTTTGCATTTAACAGAACTAAGAATTAGAAGTGTTATTTATATATAAATTAAGAAATTTAGGACTATTGAATATATTCTAGGGTCTTGTGGAAGCTGCATGATCCTATGTAGTCTATGCTCATGTATTGCTATGCAAATTTAAATTAAATTAAAATAAAGATTCCAGTTCTTAGTTACACTAACTATATTTCAAGCTCTCATTAGTGACAATTGACTATTGTTGTTGAGTGCTGTTGAGTCATTTTTGACTCAGTGACCCAATGTGACAGAGTAGAACTGCCCCACAGAGATTTCTAGGCTGTAATCTTTCTAGAAGCAGATTGACAGGTCTTTCTCCCATGGAGCCATTGGGTGGGTTCAAACTGCTAAGATAACCACTTACCTATTGCACTGCCAGGGATCCTTATAACAGTTGGTGAGAACCTAATATATTGGACAATGCAATAGAAAACATTTGCGTTATTGGAGAAATTTCTATTGAACAGCAGTGCTTTAGGGAAAGATGCCGCAATTAAACGCATTTGCATGGAATCAGACAACCTCTTTCTATCAGGGAAGGTGGAGGAATGTACCAGAATTGCTTAGGATGGACTCCTCTAGTGTAGACTGATTGTTTGTACCATATAAATGGGGACCCCTGGTGGCACAATAGTTAAGCCTTCAACAGCAAAGCAAAAGGTTGGCGATTAGAGTATACCAGGGCTCCGTGGGAGAGAAGAGCTGGTGGTCTGCTCTCATAAAGATTTTAGCCTTGGAAACCCTGTGCCCTATAGGGTCACTATGAGTCAGAATCAACTCAACGGCCTAAATAACACCACCACCATGTAAATGAGTAGATACCTTTTCTGGAACAGCACAGCTTATTTTGTTGATGAAGTTAAGGAAGGTTTCAAACTATGCAGTGTATTGCAGAGTGGGTTCTGCTGAATTATCAAGGTTACAGCTTAGGGAAAATGATCTAGATGTGACTAGCTCTAGTCCTAACTGCCTCGGAGAAACTGATAGAGAATCTTAAAGGGGGAAAAGTATGGACTTGACATGGTGCTAATTGAGCTCACTACTGAATACTAATATTCATCTTTGAAAGAAATCTATTCAAATTTCAAGTGAGAGATATTTCTATATTCTTTTCCTATGTCCCTAAAATAGTTATGGTATAGCATCACAGTCATTTATTAGGATAACGAGATCTGCAGTCATGGTGTATAAAATGCCACTGGAACTTTATTAGGAAAATATTGTAAGACATTTTCTCTTCTAAAAATTTATTTATTCTTCTATGCTTTTCAAATTGACTTCTTTTGTTTCAAAAGACTAGAAAAAGATCAGATAAAACCTAGAGATGATGAAAAAATATATCCTGTTTTGTCTGTTTTCTGTACAAAACAAAAGGTTAGAGCCATGATTTTTTTTCCCTCCTCAAAATAAAGCAAATAACTTTTTGGTCATCTATAATAGGGCAGAGCTATTTTGAACAATTTGATGTCATTTCTAAATCCCTCAGGAAACACAGGGGAAAGTCAGAGGAAAGGGAAAAGGCAGCTTTGATAACGTTATGTCAACCTCTGGTCCCCCAGAGTGAAGCATCCTGTTTTTATCGTGTGGGTGAAAAACAGTGGAAAAAAATTTACTGTGATCAATGGTATTCATCCCTTTGTTATTTCACAGTTACCTGCCACAATTCACCAAATAATCAAACTAAATAAGGGCCATTTTAGTGACAACTGTGAAACAATGAGTCAGTCTGGGTAAAGGTTACTGGAAAATTAGTTTGAGATAGAGAAAGAATGGTGAGCAGCCAGGGAAAGCTCATGATATGAATAGTATCCCAAGTACTGAATGCCTGTCATTGCTAGATTTTGTGTCAATCCTATCAATGCTATCAATTAGTATTTCCAATTATTGTCCAAGTCAGTGGGCTATACTGTACATAAAAGAGGGATAGCAATTTCAGTGGTCATAAAAAGAAAGAATTCTTCCCAAACCAAAAAATGGCTTTTCAACGGACTTTTTGTGATTTCTAGTATTGCTGTGTCCATTAATCATTCAATCATTTTAAAGGACTATTAGAGCAATCGCTGGAGGGTTTGCACCATTTGGAATTCATATCCATTCAATAGTCTTATCTCTGGGTGTCCAGATGCATTTCTATAGTATTTATCAGCACAACATCTCTGGGCTATGACTTCAGCACAAGTGCACATGCAATAATTATAGAAGAAATATCTCTTCCCTGGTCTACTACAGTCTTCATGTTGCTACACAAAGAGCAGAGTAAGATCTCTACATGTCAATATCTTCAGTGATATTACTGGGGACAAAATTTCAAGTTCCTTGTTTTTATTAATATAGTTCTTTGGTTAATATGAGATTATTAAACAAAGAACTTTTAGTAACTAACGTGTATTTCTCACATCTGTTTTAGAAATTTGAAAGTGTATTTAAAAATCCAGTCCATCACCTGGATGTTTGTTTTACTTGGTGCAAAACCTCTGGATGTGTAAACATATCAAGATGCTGTTTTTCAATAATTTTTTATATGAATTGTGTTGATACAGCCTTGGACTGGGGGCAAGAGCAGTTGAAATGCTTCCATAGAGTTATTTATACAATTAAGCCTATTTATACAAACAAAGGGGAAACTGATTCAAGCCTCTGTCATTTAGAATATTATTATGATTTATATGGAACTGGCTTATTATTTTAAAATTTCTATATACTTTTCCTTCTATTATAGCTGAAAGCCTCCCAGTGAATTGAAAATTTTCAAGCGTTTAGAATCCCAATGGATTGCCACTGGGAATGAACAGAAGGTCTCACTCCCTCCCCCTCCTTTTCCTGTTTTCAAGTTACAGGGCCAGATATATGGTTGTGAGACAACACAGAAGCAGTGTCAAGAAAACCATTTTGCTCTAGGGACCTGGCAGCTGAACTCTCCCTGAATGCTTTTAAAAAGAAAAATATATATATGTATTAAATGCCAATTTTAAACAAATCCAAAGATTTGCAGAGCCCTTGTTCATCTCATGATGCTGTTTTAGATAGGAATGTTCACCAAATGAGGTAACAGATTAAGAAAAGTCGATGCTTTAAAGTCTCTTGAGCTTTCTAACAAGAAATCTGGGAAGTTTAAAAGCATATCGGGTTTCTCAAAGATTATTAACTCTGGACTGCATTTCAAAGTATATCAAGTGCTGTCTGCTTTATACCAAACAGAAGGGAATGAACTACCAGACTAAGCAGACAGAACTAATAAGAGCTGTAATAAATCAAATTAAGAAATATTTATTGAACATCTTCTGTGTCTGCAGTATAGAGCTCTTAGGTGTGTGATATATATAAAACATAAACAAAAAGATCTGTTGTCTTAGAAAGCTTAAATAAATTTGAGGAGATAAGATGATTACACAAAAAATAAATAATATTGCAAAATTTGAACAATTAAAAAATAAATATCTCAAGAAACACATATATGAGTAAAATGGACCAAACCAAGTACATAAAAGAAATTATCATTTAAATTTCTAAGGTAATAATGCAGTATCATGTGACAGGAATATAAAATGCTGCAGCTGCCATGGAAGGGAGTTTGGTGGTTTCTCAAAAAGTTAAACCTAGAGCTACCTTCAAAACTCAACTCATCTCACTGCCATTAAGTTGAATCCAACTCATAGTTGGATTTCTGAGTTGGTATCTCTATGGATGTAGACTGCCCAGTCTTCCTTCTGAGGAATGGCTGGTGAGTGTGAACCATCAGCCTTCTGGTCTTCTGCCTAGCAGTAAAATGTCTTAGGTACCATGCCACTAGAGCTACCTTATAAACCACCAATTCCATATATATATATATATAGAGAGAGAGAGAGAGAGAGAGAGACAGCCCCAGGGTTACAGGTGAGGAGAGACAACTCAGGGACGCCTGAAGTAGCAAGCGGGAAGAGCAGGAGAAAGGGGATAAAAAGTCAGGAACCCAGACAGAAGAGCAGTCAGCCCCCAGGGTTACAGGTCAGGAAAAACAACTCAGGGACGCCCAAAGTAGCAAGCTGGAAGAGCAGGAGAAAGGGGATTAAAAGCCAAGAAGCCGGAGAGAAGAGCAGTCAGCTGAAGGTATTAGGTGAGGAGAGGCAACTCAGACCCTCCCAGAGTAGCAGGCCGGAAGAGCAGTAGAAAGGGGATAAAAGCCAGGAACCCAGACAGAAGAGCAGTCAGCCCCAGGGTTACAGGTGAGGAGAGACAACTCAGTGATGCCCAAAGAAGCAAGTGGGAAGAGCAGGAGAAAGGGAGGTAAAAGCCAGGAAGCCAGAGAGAAGAGCAATCAGCCAAAGGGATTAGTTGAGGAGAGGAAACTCAGGCTCAACAAAGCAGCAGGACCAGAGAGCAGGAGAAAGGGGATAAAAGCTCGGATCCCAGACAGAGGAGCAGTCAGCCCCAGGGACAACACAGGGATGCACAAAACAGCGGGCAGAAGAGCAGGAGAAAGGGGATTAAAAGCCAGGAAACCAGACAGTGATACAGTCAGCCACAGGGACCCAGTTGGGGGTGATACGAGAGGTCTCCAACAGCAAGACAAACTTGTCTGTCGGTTTGTCCTACTGTGGTGACATGTAGACTTGAGTTTTGAGGCTGAGCCTCTGGTGTTTAAAACCCAGTGAGATGCACCTGGTGCACAAGTAACAGCCCAGCGTG
>NW_006921599.1:23860720-23864688 GCF_000298275.1 Orycteropus afer afer
GCTCACTGCAGCATTATTCACAATAGCAAAAAAGTGGAAACAACCTAAATATCCAGTAACAGATGAATGGATAAACAGAATATGGTATATACCTGAAATTAAATATTATTCACCCTAAAGAGAAATGAAGTCTTCATACGTGCTAAAACATGGATGGACTTTGAAAACATATGCTGAACAAAATAAATCAGTCACAAAAGGACAAATATATATGATCTTTCTTGTATAAATCATCAATATTAGACAAAATATACAAAGTTTATTAATGTTTTCCAGGGGCTAGAGGGATAGTGGTGGGAGCTATTGCTTAATGGATACGGAGTGTGTGTTTGGGATGAAAAACTTTAGGATATGTATTGAGCAATGTTTGAACAAGATGGTAAATATGATAAATGCCACAGAATTGCACATTTAAAAATGGTTAAAGAGACAAAATTTTTGTTGTATGTATTTTATGACATTAAAAAAATGTAAAAATTCAGAATGTTTTAGTTCTCTAGAACTGCTATGAGAGCTCTGGTAGCATAGTGCCTAAGGCACTTGACTGCTAACCAGAAGGCTGGCAGTTAAAGCTCACCAGCCACTCTTCAGGAGGAAGGTGGGGCAATCTACTTCTGTAATGATACTGCCTAGGAAACCCAAGGAGGGGTCACTATGAGTTGGGTCTGACTCGAGGGCACATAACAACAACAACAACAGAGCTGCTATAAAAATATGCCACAAATGAATAGCTTTAAATAACAGAAATCTATTGTCTCACAGTTTTGGAGGCTAGAAGTCTAAATCAGAGCATTGAATCTCAGGGAGGGTCCCTCCTTGTTAGTAACTTCAGGTGTGCCTTGATGTTCCTTGGCTTGTAGAAGATTCCTCAGATGGTTCCTATCCCTATGGATGTGTCTGTGTCTATTCTACTCTTCTTGTAAGACACAACTTAAATCTGATTAAGTTTAAGACCCTCTGGACTCTGGTATGATCTCATTAACATAACGAACAGGGTTTGTGATAACATAACAAACAAGGTTAAGATTTCCAAATAACTATTTTTGGGGACACAATTTAACCCATAACACAAGAGTCATGAAGATTTTGCGGTAGAGAATAATATTAGGCTCCAAGATATGATATTTAAACTTCTTTTGATTTTTCTCAGTCCTATGCTTGTTCCCAATTGGATGCCATTTTTGTAAATTTGGGCAAATGGCCTAAATGGTTACAACTAATGGTGTTCATGGACTGAAGTTACAAGTGAATTATAAAATAAAAATATACAGCAGTGAAATCACTGAATTGCAGCATAGGGAAAAAAAAATGGATACTTGCTCTTAAAGATACCATAAGTATTACACAATCACTCAACCAAACGAGCAAACTCACTGCCATCTGACTCATAACGACCCCTTTTTGGGTTTCCAAGGCTGTATCACTTAGGAAGTAGATTGCCCAACCTTCCTTCCGAGGAGTGGCTGGTAGGTTTAACAGCTGGCCTTCTGGTTAGCAGTCAAGTGACTTAGGCACTATGCCACCAGAGCTCCCACAATCACTCAAGGTATCATATAATTTGAACTTATCTATCAGATCTGCTTTTTCATCAAAAAGTCCAATCTGTGAGGGGCCTACCTATAAGCAACTAAGTCTTTTTCTTTCTTGCTTTGCTTCGTATGCTTATTAAAATCAAAACAAACAGAAAACAAAACAAAAAAAAATGTTTTAACTAAAGTAAATTAATGTGTCCCCATTCTTTTTGACTTGAAGTCATCTAAATAACCTTTGATATCATTGATCTAGCTTGTGTTGGCATTCAGTTTTGACTATTACATCATTAGTAGGTTCGACAAAGTTTAAAGGAATAATAGTAAATAGCCAAGGCATCCAACATATAGCAATAAACAAATGAGATTTTAAGTAAAGGCAGATTTATAAACTCTTATTAAATTAACTAATATAGAGAAAGAGAAAGATGGAAAATGAACAAATCATTTATTTTGTAGAAAGTGGGATCAAATATAATATTGTTAGAGATTTTGGTAGTTTAATGTAGTGCTAAGAATGGTATTATGGCATTAAATTTAAAAACTTAATATTTAAGTAGAACAAAAAATAGGATGTTTACTTGGAAAATCCCTGTTGGAAAAAATCAAAAGTTGAAGAGATTCCATAGTAAAACAGAAGAAAATGTCAAGAGCAAATAAAATGTAAAACAAGATTACAAAATTTAAACCAAACACAGTGTATCAATATTGGCAGGAGACAGATGAAATTGGGTAGTATGAACATTTATTAAAAGTAGTATTTAAAAATTATAAGCAGGTTTATGGACATATTTAAGGTAAGTTCAGTATCCTGGGGCAAGTAACATCAGAGACCTTTTCTACTCATAATTTTGAATAGTCAAAGGGAAGAAGGTTATTAGAAATCAGAAAGTATTTAATAAGAAGGTCTTTGGAGCAGGGTTATGGCATTTGGTAGAGGAACAGAGCAATTACTGGTGCTCAGCAAGAAGCTAGGCTAATAACCACCACTGACCTCATTTTCTTCTTTTTCTGCTATCTCCTGGGCCTCCCATTAATGAACTACAGAGGCAAAAGAGCTAGGAAGTCATTGATACAATCCATATAGTTCAGCTTCCTGGGGTATATAATTGTCCATGTGTCACAAATAATTAAACACTAAACTAATAACCAAAAGGTTAGAAGATCAAACCCAACAAGAGGCACCTTGAAAGAAAGGCTGGATGATCTGCTTCCCAAAGGTCATAGCCTTAAAAGCTCTCTGGAAATCAATACTACTCTGCACACATACATAGGGTAGCAATGAGTTGTAATCTACTCAAGTGCAACTGGTTTTGTTCTTGGGTGGCATGATAGAGTAGAAATGGTAGAGAATTGATCTGGAGATCAAAAAGAAGATGTCCAATGGAGACAACGATTACAAAAATAATCATAACTGGCCATAATGTTCTTTTTAAAAAAGAAAGACATCTCCAATTGAGTTTATTTTATAACAGCTGTATTGAAGTGTATTTCAAACATAATAATATTCATTCTTTTAAAAAGTACAATGAAATACACTTTTTAGTATAGTCAGAGGACTGTCTAATCTTAGAATATTTTGATTACACAAAAGTGTGCCTAACTCAAGCCATAGCATATTCATTTGCTTCACATACATGCAAAAGCTAGACAATGAATAAAGAAGATCAAAGAATAACTGATGCATTTGGATAAGGGTGTTGGTGAATAATATACCAAGGAATGCCAGAAGAATGAACAAATTTGTCTTGGACCAAAGACAGCCAGAATGCTCCCTAGAAACAAGGATGACCAGACTTCTTCTCATGTACTTTGGACCTGTTATCAGAAGGGACAAGTCCCTGGAGAAGAACACTATGCTTGGTAACGCACATCATCAACAAAAAAGAGGAAGAGCCTAAACAAGATAAATGACACAGCGACTGCAACAATGACCTCAAAATAGTAATGATTGTAACAATGGTGTAGGACCAGGAAGTGCTTTGTTCTGTTGTGCATAGGGTAACTATGAATTAGAACCAACTAGATGCCACCTAACAACAACACCGTATGATTTTCATCTCTTATATGGCATCATTTTTCTTCCTAGCACTAATTTCCAGCTGACTCATTTTATGTTTATTTTTATAGTGTCTTGTATTCAACCAAAATATATTCAGTATAATAGCAAAGACTTGGTCTGTTTTGTTCATCAAAATATCACCAACCTCTTGGACAAGATACTGTAGGTTCTCAATATTTTTTTTTTTTTTTTACACGAGATATACTTTATTTATTTATATTTATTGTGCTTTGGGTGAAGATTTACAGAGCAAATTCCCTTTCCATACAGCAGTTCACATAAACTTTGTCTCATGTCATTGACCACAGTTTACCACAATGCAACAGCTCCCCTCCCACTTCCTTCCCATAGTTACCTCTTCCCAGTGTCCATCCCTC
>NW_006921599.1:23867831-23891915 GCF_000298275.1 Orycteropus afer afer
TAGGGTGTAGTAACAAGAAGAATGTTGTACATTTTCAGTCTTGCAGGCCCCGAGTGTCCCTGGGGTTGCTGGAAAACAGAATGTGTTTTTAAGCCCCAGAAATCTGCAAAAGCCCTGTCTCTTTGAATGTCCAAAATAGTCAAGCCTCTTTTTAAACCTTCAAAATGGTCATGTCCTCCAGATCGGCGAAAGTCCACAGCTCAGTCCACCTTTCTCTTCACCTTCTCCATTTGTTCCCCAGCCACCATGCTCAGTCCTCCATGCAGTTCCTGGCTAGCAGGGTGATTTTTAGATTAATTCTTAGGTCCTACCACCACAGGAATCTCCATGTCGTCTGTGCCATCAGTGTTGCTCAGGGCACTGCCAGACCACAGCTCCATGTGTCTCCTTTTTTGGTATTTTCACGCAAATTCTTCTACTAGTTGGGGTTTAGTCGACTTCTATATCCTTTCCTTTAAGGTTCAGGGGTCCAAGATTATCTTCTGTGCCTGTGTTAGTTGGTTTCCCTTTTCTTTGTTGAAGAGGGTCTGTGCAGTCCTTCTGTCTAGTCCACCATCTTGCTGGTACTCTGGTTCTCAATATTTTTAATGAATCATGAAAACTCAAAATGCATTCATGATATAGCAGATTATGAAATTATTAGGTAACAAAAACAAAAATTTTTAATATTGAGTATTTAAAATATTCCCCCTTTCCCAGATTTTAGGAAGAGGGACATTTGGGTATTCTATCAGCTCTCAGATTCTCGTTATTTGTTAATACAGATATACGTCATTTAACGTATGTTCTAGCAATGTTCAGTCATGTATACTGCTATGCATTGGGGCACCCAGGTGTCTGAGTATCGACATCAGACCTTCTTCTTAGGGTCAGAACCCACTTCTGGCTGGCTGCTGCATATGAACTGAAAACCACCTAGTCTGTAGCAATGTTGGCCCAGGCTTGAGTTCCAACCCAGGTCCCCCTGAGTTCCTGAGACTCAGAAGGTATAATTCCTATTTTGCCCAATGTGGTCCTGCAAGGAGTCAATGAGTAACTCAGCCTGGCTTGAGTGGTTTCTACCCTCTTGGGCTGCAATTTCCTCTCCCCTGGCATATTCTCATGGGCAAGCTGGTCCTCACTTCAGCTGGCTAGCAGAGAACATGCAATTACCGGATGGGATATTGAAGTGTTCACAGTGGGAGCTACCTGGGCCACATACCACACAGCAGCCTCCGGACAGGGGCCAGTGCACCTGCAAGCCCCACGCCTTGCAGACACAGGTGTTTGTGCAATGAGAAGGGATGGATTGTGGATGTTAAGCAAAGCATACCTGCATTCTGGTTAAGAAGAGGAGAGAAAGCATTTTAAAAAGTCAGAGAGGTTTAGTTGATCTACACTAGAAAGGACTGAATGAGACATTGATAGAAGAGAAAGAAAGAAAGATGGCATACACAGGCCTGTGGGTGTGAATTTTTCCCTTGGAATTTGATTGTGGGTGAAAGAGAGAACTTCAGAAGAATACTTAGATCTAAATAGAATATTTAGATCAAAAGTAATGGAAAAGAGATTATCTGTATATTAGGATTACATTCATCCTTTAGTATTTTCTTGAGATTCTGTGTAAAATTATGGTGAATTTCTTTCTTTCTTTTTTTTTTTTTTTTGCAAGACTGTATCCTTTGAAAGCAGTATTACTCAGGAACTAATAGCAACACCCTGTGATTTTCCTCTACCTAAATATAACTAAGAGTGTACTCCATGAACCCTTCATTATATTTAGGTAGACAATGAGGCCTAACCTCTGGGATAATGAACCTAAAACAAGTTCTCAGTTTTACTTCTGGTAGAATTTGTGGCATTAGACTTGAGTTTATTTCTGTTATATTTTCAGAGTTTGGGAAAAAAAAAATTGTGAAAAACCAAGGAGTAGATTGGTATAGCTAACATTCTTGAGCCATGATAATCCTCCAGAAGAAAAACTACACACATACACACACACACTGTCTTACCCACCTCTAAACCCTACAAACAAAACACACCAGAAAATCCAAAAGGACATGTTAAAGTTTATACTAAAGTAAAAATGACTGTCAGGGAGAGTATGCTCTTTAAGACTGAATTCTTCAGAGACAGAAGACCAAGGTACAAAGCTGTACATGTATTCACTTGATAGAGGAAGACTTTAAAAAAAAAAAAAAAAAATCCTTCTTGAATTTGCCATTCAGGGGTTTTAACCCAATCTCTACTGAGCCCCTGTTTCTAAAGGAGTTAGAGCCATTCTTGGAGTGTAGAGATTAATGGAAGTCAAGCTTAGATGAATGCAGTTTCTGATTCCATAAGTGAAACTGAATCCCTGGGACTTGGAAGTTGTTGTGGGATTTTCAAATAAACAGGCTTTAGAACCCTGGTACAAATAGTTGCTGACAGAAACTTGAGAAAGTGACAGAAAAAAACAAAAACAAAAACATGCCAACAACAGGTAAAAAATATTTGGTTACAGCAAGAATTTTAATGGCAAAGAATGAAAAGGCTCAGAGGCTGGGATGTTCTGTTGACTGACTTCTTCTGTGAACTCTGGACTGAGGAAGAAACTACACCACCAGAGCTCCCAACAGAATCAAAGACATCCTTAAATCTAGTTCTGTACTGTGCTCTATTATCACTTAAAAGAAAGTGTATGAACTGATGAAGAATGGTTCTGTATTACTTTTTGTATCTAAAATGATTCTCCAATAGAGAAGGAAAATATTATTCATGTTTAAATAGATTAGAGTTTCTCCTAAAGTGATTTGCCGGGGACCAGTAAAGTCATGCTGGAGAATTCTGCAGTGGTGACAAGACTCATACAAGAGAGATCTTTAGACAATGTTTGCTAAACATGCTTGAATTTTATAACAAAACTGAAGGAATGAATCATTTGAATTTTCAATATTGGTTAAATTCATCAGAATTTAGAAGATAAAAGAGGTGACTTTACCTGCCCTCTGGAAGTTGGATTCACTTGTAAAATTCAGAGGTGAGATATTCAGGCAACCAAGAAAATCAGAAGTTATATAGGCATGTCTCAGACTATTGAAATTGGAACTCTAAAAGAGTAGGGTGTTAGTGAATGGAGATTAGATTAGTTTTTCAATGCTTATTGGTAAGTCCTTCAGAGCTAGCCAAGGCACAAAATGGGGATTATGAACCGAGTGTGAAAGAGTAAACCACAATTATTTTAGGCATACATATTGAAAGTAGAAAGGGACTGTCAAATCTCAAGTATAATTGGAATATAAACACAATCAAATTAGTGATGGATAGGTCTTAGATTAAGAGGAAGAGAGACATCACATTTTTATCTTGTTGTTGTTAGGTGCCTTTGAGTTGATTCCAACACATAGTGATTCTGTGTAACAGAATGAAACACTGCCTAGTCCTGTACCTTCCTTACAATCATTGCTATGTTTTAGGCCATTGTTGCAGCCACTGTGTCAACTCATCTCATTGAGGGTCTTCCTATTTTTCACTGACCCTCTACTTTATCAAGCATGATATTCTTCTTCAGGGACTGGTCCCTCCTGATAACATGTCCAAAGTACATAAAATGAAGTCTGGCCAACCTTTGGCTGGTCTTCTTCCAGGAAAAATGTTCATTCTTTTGGCATTCCACAATATAATCAAAACTCTTCACCGACACTATAATTCAGAGATGTCAATTCTTCTTCAGTCCTCCTTATTCATTGTCTAGTTTTTGCATTCATGCTAGGCAATTCAAAATACTATGGCTTGGGTCAAGTGCATCTTAGTCCTCAAAATGATATCTTTGCTTCTTAACATTTTAACATATGCAATAGATTTTCCCAATGCAATACGATTGGGGTGTATATGAGGTCCCAGAGTGGCACAAATGGCATGCACTTTACTACTAACTTAGAAGTTGGCAGTTCAAACCCACTCAGTCGCATGATGGAAGAAAGTCATGGAGATTAGCTTTTATAAAGATTGCTATTGGTGTGAGTTGCCACCTAGTTGCTTCTGACTCATGGTGAACTCATGTGTGCAGAGTAGAACTGTGCTCCATAGAGTTTTCAAGGCCTTTCAGAAGCAGATTGCCAGGCCTATCTTCTGAGGCACCTCTAAGCAGATTTGAACACCAATCTTTCAGCAAGTACAGGTAGTCCCCAACTTACTATGAGTTTCCATTTCTACAACTCCATTATAAGTTTGTTGTTACATGGTTGGATATTTCATTTCTTTTCTTTTTTTAGTTTTCATTATTATTGTCTTTTATTAGTAGTATTTCATAAATTTGATCTTTATTTGTCTTTGGGGGTTGGAAACAGTATGTTTAAACTTGTTGTTGTTGTTGTTATTTGCTGTCAAGTGGGCCCCGACTCATAAAGACCTCTCCTTGGGTTTCCAAGGCAGTATCACTATGGAAGTAGGATTGCCCAACCTTCTTTCCGAGGAGTGGCTGGTGGGTTTGAACCGCCAGCCTTCTGATTAGTAGTCAAGTGCCTTAGCCACTATGCTACCAGAGCTCCTAGTTTAAACTTACAGATATACTTACAGATATATTTTTTATACATATATATATATATATATATGCATTAAGAATATACTTATCATAAATATTTATTTGGACAATGAAAAAGAGTTGGAATGTGTTGACATTTGGTCAGTTGTGGTAATAACTCCACTTACAGAAAGTTCTGGATCATCTGGATTATCCCTAGGAATGAGGATGGAATTTCTAGGGTGAAGATTAGTGAGAGTTGTTTGTATTGTCTTTTTCTTTCTTTCCTCGATATCTTGTGGTAACATCTCACTGATTCCTGAATCTGCCTATTGACTTTAGCAAAGTGGTCAATGAATAGGTCCATGTCATCAAGCAACAGAACCCACTGATTCAGTTTAGAAAAAAACTCCAGCTAATCCTATCACTATAATTTTTTTTTCTTTGCAACTTCTCTCCTTCTTCTCCTTCATTACTTGTTTCTTCTTCAGCATTTGTTTCCTCTTCAAAATCCATTAAGTCCTTACCTGTCATCCCCCTTTTTCATGATCTATGAATTGTTACACATTGGTGATACCAAGTTCTAAATTCAGGGTTCTTGCCATATGCACAATTTTTCCACTGTTCTCTTCAATAATTTAGTATGATATAATCAAATTACCCTGATCAAATGGTTAGGGAATATTCATATACCTCAGTAATTATTTCTGTATCCGCATACATTTTCCTACAACTCTTCTCAGGAAGATGCAATGTTCTAGATACGTTGATGATTGAAAGTGAAGTTCATTGTAACTCAAATTCATCATGAGTACTTAGTTGAATGCTTAATCATTTATGCCACCAAGGAACCCTCTTTAAGCTAGGAAATCCTATTGTGCAGATCTACTCAGTAACATATCAGGTCATCATGAGCTGGAACTGACTTGACAGCAGTTGATTAATTGTGATAAATACGAATAGTATGGTCATGTACCAAAATGAAGATAAAGGGAACATCTTTGGTAAATTTTGATAAATTTTTAAGTTATTGGACTTCAGTGATAACTTAGCCCAACTTGCTATTGTTTTTATCAGAAAATTACTAAGACTCCCAGATTTTAAATAATCCATAAAATTAACAGAAAAGCCAAAATTAGAACCCAGACTTACTACAAGTTTGTTGCCAAGATAATATTTCTCAAAGTTGGGATAACTATGGTAATGATCCAAATGGTAAATCAAGATCCACAAAATAACTATAGCACTAAGGGGAAGGGTGGAACACTGGATCATATTGTCCATTCATCAATGAGGATGGGTGGCTGGCCAAGAACTTAGTAAAAAGTATAAGAAAGGTGTAGATTCAATGGCAGTATATGTGATTAAATATTCTGAACTGCATTCCTTGGGTTTCCCAGGTGATATCTCTATGACAGTATATTGCCCAATCTTCTTTCTGAGGAGTAGCTGGTGGGTTTGAACTGCCAGCCTTCTGGTTAACAGTTCTGGTTAGACACTATGCCACCAGATCTCCCATCAACTCCTTATAGTCATTTTAATTATTCTTGTGCAGATAATACATATAGGAAAATAGCCATTAATACTAGCAATCAAAATCTGCCTATGATTATTGTCCCATGCAAGATTGGGCAATCTACTTCCTTAGAGATACTCCTCAAAAACCCAAGGAGGGTTTACTATGCATCAGAATCAACTACCTGGCAGTGAGTTTGACTTGGTTTTCATACCAATAGCTACTATCTTTAGTCTTTGCATAGATATTCAGAATCTATTCAGAGAAAATAGGCATAATTTAGAAAAATATAAGAACAAGGACCAACAGTGAAGCCAACAGTGATTTCCTGATGGAATCTTCCAGTGTAGATGGGTGGATCTACTTTTCTGCTTGAAAATTTGAATTTCTCCTTCCTCTAATTTTGCACATCTTCCACATATTTGTTTCACCTTGCCAGAGGGAATTTATTCACTTTGATTTAAAAACCAAAGCACTTCTGAAAATCCCTAAACCAATAGAATGCAGATTTCTTCTTTTTACTCATTTAATTATATGCCATTAAACCAGTGTAAATGCAGTATACAAACACATAGTTTTAATAGATCTGATTGCTTTTGGAAGCCAGTGGCTAAATCTTCATAATGTAATGTATTTGTGGCTGTCAGCAGGCAGAGGTTATCTCCAAGGAAGATAAGACAGAAAAGCAAAGCAACATTTTTAATGTCAGAATGAAACAAAATCAGAAATATAAGTAATTCCAGTTTACAAAGGTTTCATTACAATGAGCCACACTTAATGACCCCCTTTTTTTTTCCTTTGGTTCATCTTATCCTTAGTAATGGTAATTAGGAGCTCTGGTGGTATAGTGCATAAGGGATTTCATTGCTTACCAGAAGTTTGGCAGTTCAAACCCACCAGCCACTTCTTGGAGAGAAGACTGGACAATCTACTTCTGTAGAGATACTTCCTTGGAAACCCAAGGAGGGGTTGCTATCAGTTGTAATCTACTCCAAGGCAGTGAGTTTGGTTTTGGTTTTATCATTAGTAATATGTACTACATACAATGTTCAGCACATAATTTACTGATGTTATTTTTTTTTCAGATGTTTACTCAAGGATGTTCAAAGATTAGATTTATAAAGACATTGATAATAAAAGGTAATACAAATGGAAAAAAAAAAAGGGAGAGAGAGTTTTGGTTTACATCAAATCTTACAATGGAGTCATTGGCATAGAAACTTGTTATAAATCAGGGACTTCCTGTGGGGTCACTGTGCCAAAAAGAATTGGTCAACATTCAACAACTTCAGGAGTTAGCATGTGATCAAGAACCCATGGCACTTAAAGAAAAAGTCCAAGCTGTACTGATGGCATTGGTGAAAAATAAGGTTCCAGGAATTGACAGAATACCAATTGAGATGTTTCAACAAATGGATACAATACTGGAAGTGCTTACTCCTCTTTGCCAAGAAATTTGAAAAAAAGTTAACTGGCCAACTGACTGGAAGAGTTCCGTATTTCTACCCATTCCAAAGAAAGTTGAATCAACAGAATTCAGAAATTATTGAACAGTATCATAATATCACAAGTAAAATGTTTCTGAAGGTAATTCAAAAACAGGTGCAACAGTACATCAACAGAGAACCACCAGAAATTAAAGCCAGATTTAGGAGAAGATGTGGGATGAGGATAATACTACTGATACCAGATGTATCTTGGCTGAAAGTAGAGAATACCAGAAAAATCTTAACCTGTGTTTCATTGACTGTGTAAAGGCATTCAACTGTGGATCATAACAAATTATGGATAACATTGTGAAGAATGGGAATTCCAGAGCACTTATTTGTCCAAAGTATATGTTATCAGGAAGGACTAACCCCTGAAGAAGAACAATCATGCTTGGTGAAAAAGAGAGTGAACAAGAGGAAGATCCTCAACAAAATGGTATTGACACTGAGGCTGCTACAATGGCCCCGTTAGCCATAATTTTATAGCTAAGTTTGACTGACTTTTTAGATCTTACACAGGATGGTGCAGGACTGGGCAGTGTTTTGTTGCACTGTGCCTAATATCTCTATGAGTCAGAACAAATTAGAGAGCACCCAACAATAACAACCTGAAGATATAAAAGCTTCTGTTTCCTGGTTGATTATTTTTCACTGTCTTCCTTTTGGTCCTTTTATACAGATGCAGCATCTGATATGATCTGGAGTATTTGGAAAAGATGACTCCAAAAGTGACTCTTTCCTTCTAAGGCCTGTTGAATACAGTTCCAGATGGATAGTAAACAAAACAAAACAAAACAAAACAAAATCTAATTTGCCCTTGAGTCAACTCCACATCATGGTAACATGATGTGTTACAGTATTGAATTGCTCCATAGAATTTTCTTGGCTATAATCTTTGCAGAAGCAGGTCATTAGGCTTTTCTTCTGTGGCACTGTTGACTAGGATTATACTGCCAAACTCTATAGTTGAGGACAAGCTGTTTGTGCCATCCAGGAACTTTTATGGATACTGGACACTAAAAGCAAATGAAAGTGTTCTCTTCAAAAAAAGAAACATAAACTTATATATGGAGAGATTAAATAAAAATTAGTGTCAGCATTGAACACATCAGTAGTGCATAAAATGTCTTACCCTTGTTAACACTTTTATCTTGAATATTTTAATATGATTTGCAGAAAAATGTTACTCTCATAAACAATAAGAAATGAAGAATGGATTTATATAATATAAAATAACTTGTCAAAAATAATACTGTCATTGTACTTCCATCCTTACTTAGGGTATGATATGATACAATTTTTGCTCACATATGGAATTCAAAACACTGTGGTTTTATAAGCAGAGATTCAAGATAGTTTATTGTTGTTGTTAGGTAAGATCAAGCCATTTCTGACTCATTGCAACCCTATGACCAACAGAAAGAAACACTGCCTGCTCCCGTGTCATCCTTACATTCATTCCTATGTTTGAGCCCATTGTTGCAGCTACTATGTCAATTCCACTTCATTGAAGTTCTATCTCTTTTTTGATGACCCTCTAGTTCATCAAGTATTATGTCCAAGGACTGGTCCCTCCTGCTAACATGTACAAAGTACTTGAGAAAATGTCTTGCCATCCTCACTCTAAAGAGCATTCTGGTGGTACCCAAGAAAAATTGGATAGTTGTTCTGGCAATCAATGGTATATTTAATATTCCTTATCAACAACACAATTCAAAGGCATTGACTCCTTTTCAGTCTTCCTTATTCATTGTCCAGCATTCACATGCATATTGAAACTACAATGGTTTGTTGTTGTTGTTGTTATGTGCCGTCAAGTCAAACCCGACTCATAGCGACCCCTCCTTGGGTTTCCAAGGCAGTATCACTACGGAAGTAGGATTGCCCAACCTTCCTTCTGAGGAGTGGCTGGTGGGTTTGAACCGCCAGCCGTCTGGTAGCAGGTAAGTGTCTTAGCCACTATGCTACCAGAGCTCCCAAAGGTTTGGGTCAGGCATGTCTTAGTCCTCAAAGTGGCATCTTTTTTTTTTTTTTTTTTTTTAACACTTTAAAGAGATCTTTTGCAGCAGATTTACCCAAGGCAAGAGTTTGATTGATTTCTTCACTGCTGCCTCCACCGGTGCTCATTGTGGATCCAAGTAAAATAAACCTTGACAATATCAATCTTTTCTCCATTTATCATGATGCTGCTTATTGGTCCAATTGTGAAGTTCTTGTTTTCTTTATGTTGAGGTATAATCCATGTTGAAGTCCTTGCTTTTCATCAGTAAGTGCTTCAAGTCTTTTTCTCTTTCAATTAGCAGGTATAACTTTCAAGAGAGTTTAATGGTGATTAATGCTAATTCTATATATATTCTTGATGAGAATGAAAAAAAATTTATTTAAGAAGATGATCTAAGATGTTCAGAAAGAGTCTTGTACAGACTTAAAACAATCTTTCTCTGAAAAATTGAATTTCCTCCTTTTTAAAAAATGACATCATTGAAGATGTGTTTTTAATCAATTATCATTGTAGATAATTCCAAGAGCAACATGTATGAAAAAGCAACGGCATGATTAACTCAGCATTGAACTTCTACCTTGGCACTGGTCCAGGAAGAGCTTATTAGTTTGAGCTGGCAGTATATATAAAACCTAGTGCATAGTAAATCACAATAGTAGGAATAAATCTGAATCTGGATCAGATAAATGAGTAACATGGAGACATTCACAGCTACTCCTAAAATAGTTAGAAGACAATGAAGAGAATATACTAATTTTCATGAACAATCCTTTCCATTTTTTGTACAATTATAAATTAAATAAAATTTTCTTAATACTTAAATGAGTATATTCCTTGTTTAAATGCATCAGAAACACTAGCATTTAAGGTTACTGCTCTGATGGTGCAGTGGTTAAAGCATTTGGCTGCTAACCAGAAGGTCACCAGTTTGAACCCACCAGCTGCTCTGTGGGGGAAAAAAATGAAGCAGAGAAACCTATGTGTTGGAAGTGACTCCAAAGCAATGAGTTTAGTGTGTGTTTGTTTTTTTCTGATCCTGGTTAGGGCAGAAACTTTTAGAGGGAGGGATATGTGTTTTGTTTCTCAAGGCATTTTGTGTAGTCAATTCTGCTGCTGAGTCAATTCTGATTCATGACAACCCCATGTGTGCAGAATAGAACTGTTCCATAGGCAAGACTTGATCTTTTTGAGGAAGATTCCTAGGTCTTTCTTCCAAGGCACCTATAGCTGGGTTTCAAATACTAACAGTTTGGATCACTTGTGTCACCAGGGGATTCTCATACAATTATGTTGCTGTGTCTGTCGAGTCTATCCCAACACAAAATGACCCTATACAGCAGAGTAGAACTTCCCATGGGGTGTCCAAGGCTGTAATCTTTCCAGAAGCAGATTGCCACATTTTTCTCCCACAGAGTAGCTAGTGGATTCATACCATATACCTTTACATTACACCATCTTATTAAATAGATTTTTCACTCTCATCAAGAATATATTTTTCACTATCAAACTCTCTTGAGAGTTATACCTGGCCAATTGGATGAGATCCATGTCAAAGAAGGGTGATCCAAAAATGAAGAAATTATCAAACAATATCATTAATATCACACGTAAGTAAAATTTTGCTGAAGATAATTCAAAAATGGTTGCAGCAGTATATCAACAGGGAACTACTAGAAATTCAAGCCAGATTCAGAAGAAGGCATGGGACGGGGGATATCCTTGTTGATGTCAGATGAATTTTGGCTGAAAGCAGAGAATACTAGAAAGATATTTATCTCTATTTTGTTGACTATGCAAAGGCTTTTAATTGTGTGGATCATAACAACTTATGAATAACATTGAAAAGAATGAGAATTCCAGAACACTTAAATGTGGTTATGAGGAACCTGTACATAGAGTAAGAGGTAGTTTTTCAAATAGATTAAGGGGACACTGTGTGGTTTAAAATCAGGAAATGTGTGTGCCAAAATTATATCTTTTCATTTATTTAATCTGTATGCTGAGCAAATAATCTAAGAAGCTGGACCCTATGAAGAAGTTTAACTACTTTACCACAAGGGATCCTCATACAATTATAGGCTTGAACAATCAGTATATCTTAAGACCATAGTTTTAGTACCATGAACTCACATTGTTTACTTTGGTTCACCACATAAATTTTTGTTCTTACATGACTAAGATTAACTATGGACACATCATGATCCATGCTTCCCTGTGCTGGACAATTGTGGCTAGGCCACATAGACACTGATAGAAAATGATGGAAGAATTTTCAGCCCTGTTTTAATTCCTCTCTAACATACTAGATAGACCTGTACTTAATCACTGTTTTTAAAATACATTGTGTAACAAAAACATTGTTTCACATCCTACATTGGCTATAGCGACTAAGATCTTAAAAGTTTGTAAGTAGCCATCTAGATGAAACAATGAGTCTTTCCTCATCCAGAGCAAACTAGAATGAAGAAAACCAAAGACATGTGCAAACAATAACTCCAAGCAACTGGTACACCATCAGCCTATATGACTATGAGACCAGAAGAACCAGATGGTGGTTGGCTGCCACCGTCAACCACTCAGAGGGGGATCTAGGTAGGAGATCCTGGATAGAGTGGGAAAACAATGTGGAATAAAACTCAAAATAATGAGGAAAAAAAAGGGACCATGTTTGCTGGTCTGATAGAGCCTGGTGGAACCCTTGAAACTAAGGCCCCTAGCTGCCCTTCAGGTCTGGAATTGAACCCACTCCCATAGCTTTCAGCCAAACAAAAGACAGGCATATAAGTTGAACACTTACTTTAGGTATAAACACTCCTTGGAGAGATCAATCTTGGGAGAATAGAAGGGCTGTGTATGCACAGGGAGACAGTTCAGGGAGCAGGATTGAATGGGAGGGAAGGACACAGGGAGGAGGTAACTATGGGAGGAAGTGGGAAGAGAGCTGTTGCATTGTGGGAGATTGCAGACAATGTCATGAGACAATGTATGTGAACTGCTATATGGAAAATAAATTTGCTTTATTTCACCCAAATCACAATAAAAAATAATAATTTTTTTTTTTTAAAAAAGTACATTGCGTAAGAAACTTTTATAACTTATCTCCCACATTATAAAGCAGTGCTATAAGAGTTCACTGTATCTGGGGTTGTCAAATAGATGTATTTGTCTTCTTTGTGATGAATATGATCATCTTAGTTAACATTTGATAACTGGTAAAAATCACATATTTCATTTTCATTACCTTATGACATGTGACAACATGTTTCATGTTCATTATCTTTCTGGACATGAGCGTATTGTAAGGTCGTGATAAGGAAGGGAAGGGACACAGAAGGTAGAACAAGGAAAGAAAGCTTCATTCCGTGCTCCCAGGTGAGGTTTATGGGTCCCCAAGGGGGACCTGGGTGAGGTTCACAGGTCCCTGAGAGAGGCCCAAGAAGTCTCGCCCTGGGTGAAAGAAAAGTGTTTTTATAGTGTTACTTTTCCTGTTCCTCAGCGGACCAGATTGAAAGCAGGGTATGTGTTACAGGAACCAATAAAGTTAAAGCACCCTATTAGCATGGGAACAGGAAGTAGAGCTGAAGCACTTCATTAACATAGTGGACAGGAAATGGTTGGGGCTTTTGTGAGTAAGAGTCAGGTGCTGGGGTCTTTCGTAAGTAAGGGTTCTGTGCTGGGGTTTGGTATGGGCTCTGGTCAGGTGCTTTCTTGCTTGACCAGTTCATATAATTCCCTCTGGCTTAATCATTCACCTGCCTGGCCAGCCATGCTCCTGCCTACATTCCAGCCTTTTTTTTGGTGATAAGAAGGGTGAAGTTATTGTTCTGGCTGCTTCCTGCTGAACTGGGTTGGAGTGGGGTTAAAGGCTGGTGTCAGTGGGAACTGGGTTGGTTGGTAGGCGAGTGTACAGGTGTAGAAGTAGTTGGTTATCAGTAACTCTGGACATTTCTTTAAGTTGTTTTTGGAGGAATCTAAGGAAGCAAGGGGCAGAAAGAAAAAAGAGACTTATTAGTATAAGAGGTCCTATAAGGGGTAGTAACCAGGCTGTTAGTGGTGATTGGAGCTATTCAAATGGGGAGGTTCCCGTTTGATGTCTATTACGTAGTTCCTCACTCAGTCAAGTCAATATATTGACATTTAGTTCCACCAGACCAGATTCATTGATATAATAACAGCATTCTTCTTTAAGAAAGAGTCAAGCTCCACCTTTTTCTGCTATTAATAGGTCCAAGGCTCTCCGATTCTGTAAAGTAATTTGCGCTAAAGAGGTCAGTTGCTGCTGGAGGGAGGCCAGGGAATCTGCAGTGGTTTCAAGTGCTACTTCCAGATGAGTTTGGAAATCTTGGGCTGATATTATACCATGACCCAAGGCTCCACCTGCTATTCCTGCTGCTGCAAAGGCAGAGGTTAAACTGAGGCCTACCATGATAGGTAGAAAAGCAGCTCTTTTGGTTCTGGTTTCAGGTAATAGTCAGGAAAATTAAGATTCCCCATATAGAGTGAGTTGAGGTTCTATGGTCACTGGAAAACAGGGGCCTGGAGTGGTGGAGTTTAAACATTTAGTTAAAGTTCCATTACACCAAAAGTAAGTGCCAGGTAGTTGGTTAACAGTAACTCTGGACATTTCTTCAAGGTGTACAACACAATAGAGATGTTTAGTGAGCAGAAGCTGTGCCTCAGGGGGGTAGATAAGGTGTTTGTTGGTGAAAAGACAAACTTGGGAAGGATGTATCTGGTTAAGGGTTTTGGGTTCTCAAAGAGGCACTTATAGCAGAGGAGTGGTGCAGGAAGGATTGGGTGTGGGTGTCAGTGATGGTTGAGTGGAACTAATGGGTACAGCTGCAAGTAAAGGTCACGGAAGAGAGGTACAAAGGAAACAGTGGGAAATACTGGGTAAAGTGTGAGAATGGTTAAGAAAGAATAAAGTATGTTGAATAATTTATACCCATGAAGACACTAGGAACTTCTGAGGACTAATATGGAAAAATGAGTGGTAGATGGTGGAATATGAGATAGGAGTGTGTAAGGATTGGGGACAACAGGGTGAATAGAAATTACAGCTTCATTAATGAGGCATAAGTCTTGTACTAGGTGATATGAGCCATCAGGTTTCTTTACTGGTAAGATGGTGGTATTATAAGGTGAATGTATAGGAATTAAAAGACCTCTAGACAAGAGATGCTGGATAAGAGGTTTCAATCCCTGTCAGTGTGTTGGAGAAATTGGAAACTGGGGTCTTAAGGGAAAATGAGAAGGGTTCTTTAAGTGAATAAGAACAGGTGAATGGTGGGTAACAATAGTAGGAGTGGAAATGTCCCACACAATGGGATTTACTAAATCAGGAGATAAAGGAGGGTTTGGTGTGGATGTTGGAGTAGAGATTAGTGATAATAAAAGTGTTGTTGAGGGGTCCTGTGTCCAGTGTAGGGTGACCCCTAATATTAAAAGGTCTCTTCCTAAAAGTGGGGTGGGGCAGGTAGGCATTACTAGAAAGGAGTTTGTAATAATTCTGTTGTCTATGAGGCATGTGACAGGACCTGTTACTTGGGATTTGGAGGGGTATCCATCAATTCCCATCACTGAGACCAGGGAGGGATATAATTGTCCCAGGAAGGAAGGTAAGACAGAATAGGTAGCCTCTGTATCAACCAAGAAGGACTTCAACTTACCTGCTACCTTAAGTGTTACCCTGGGCTCGGCAAGAGTGATTGGGGTCGATGAGTCAGGTCTCCTTCAGTCTTCAGCTGCCAGACCCAGAACAGTCATCGGTGGGTCAGGGATTGGAGGGACTGTCCCTCTGTGTCTTGGCACTGAGAGACAGTCACTTTCCAATGTCCCTTCTTACTACACGCTGGACAATGTCTAGAAGGTTGTCGTGGATGTGGACAACAGCTGGCCCAGTGGCCTTCCTGTTCACATTTAAAACAGGCTCTTGTTGGGAGGTTGCTTCTGGCTGGTCAAGTAGGTGCCGGCCTCAGGGCTGCCATCAAGGCTTGGGCTTGCAAATTAGCCTTCTGGCGAGTGCAGGATTCCTTATCTGCCTCAGCCAGTCTGGGTTTTAAAGACTTTAAAGGCCAAATTCACCATCGTGTTGAGTAATCTCTTGCAGCTTTATCAAAGTTAACAGCTTTATGTGAAATAGTCTGTAGGCCCACTAGGAGACATTGGAACATTTTGTCTCTGCCAGTGCAGCCATTCCGCCCAGATTGGGTCTCTAATTGGTATTCCCATCTGGGGTCCTGCCCAAGAATGGCTTCTGGACCATACTGACTGTATGGTCATTTAAATGAGTTAGATTGGCATGTTCCTGAGCAGCCCCAAGAACACATTCCCTTTTGTCAGAATTTAAAGTGGAAGAAAGAATGACATAAATGTCATGCCAAGTTAAGTCATAGGCTTGAGAGAGGTAACAAAATTCCTTAATGTAGGAGGTGAGATTGTGACAAAGGTAATGCAGACTTTTTCAATCTGAGATAAATTGGTGAGGGAGAAAGGAATATGGACAGGGAGAACACTTTCAAAGTCAGCCACTTCACATAAGGGACAGAGAAGGGGTGTTGATAACGGGTGTAGCTGCTCACCGGGAAGGGTAAAAAAGGACTCTGGGGAAGTGGTGGAGATGAAAGTGCTTGTCCTGAATAAGGGGGTGGTCTATAAGGTGGGGATGAAAGAGATTCAGGTGGGTCAGAAAAAGAGGAAGTCGGGTGCTCTAGTGGATGGGTCTCATAAAAGATTCTTCATCTAGATGGACTGAGGCTAACACCATAATCTTCTTTAAATCCCTTTGAAAAATTTTTGATCATGTATTCTAACACAGTAGATTTACTGGGGGTACCTCCCATAGTTACAGTGGCACACACAAAACAAAAGACAAGTCCCAAGGACCTCTTTGATGCCTGGTCGCCCGCCCTTCTTACAAAGGTTTCAGTGGTCTTTGGTTAAGGTGTTTCCATATAAACCCCAGAGCAGAGGGTTAAGCCACACCATTATGCCAATCCAACCACACACGGAATGCAAATTTAGGCCCATTCAAATTCCACGACTTTTCATCTTGGAACTTCACATATGTCATTCACACTAAACGGTCACATAGACAGACACCAACCCCAATGAAACCGAATGTGAACTCTCTACTAGAGCTGCTAGAGGGACTTGAACCCTCTACCCTACCTAACCCAGCCAAAGGGGACTCAAACCCCCGAAGAGGCCAAAGGGGACTCTAACCCCAGAGACTCCAGGCTAGGGGAATTGAGAGGGGTTGAGGAATCTTTAAAGGGGTTTGAATAGGAGTTTCATGAGTTAGGAAAATGTGGGTGATATTGCAAGTAAAGTAGAGAGAGAGAGAGAGAGAGAGAGAGAGAGAGGAGCGCAGATAAAAGAAAGCTTGGATGTAGGGAATTTCTGGTGGCAGAAATTATCAAGATCAGTGAGAATATTAAGATCAAAAGTTCCTTGCTCAGGCCACAAAGAATTATTATATTATGGGTATTGGGGCCAAGCAATAGTTCAATAGAAAATTAGGTGTTTGGAGCGTAAATCCTGAGCCAGCCCCAGGGCGTCAAGATTGAGTAGGAGACACCCCAGAGGAGTAGTTGGGTCTGGTTTGGAATTCTGGTTACCCATGATCCCTTAAGCCCTGAGGGAAAGATTCTGTCAAAGGACCAGTGTCCCAGTCATTTTTGGCAGAATCCCGGAACCAGAGACTGGAAGAAAACCATGAACATCTCTGCTGTAGTCTTCAGTCTATAATAATGGCTATGCCATGGAAAGACAGGGAATCCAAGGTGTCCCAAAGATGCCTCTGTTTTTGGACCAGGGGAGTCTCAGATGCAGTGCCAGTGATTTCCAGAATGAAAGGGACAGAGACTCCGGAATAGGAACCGGGACTTGGAATCTAGGTGCCCAGGACTGGGAACCTAATTGAAAATAGGAAACTCTCCGGTGTTGGATGGTGGCAGCTGGAGGTTCCTGGTCTGTGAAAAGGAGGAGGAAAGGGAGAAGGGGTGCAGCACTCCATTCCAGCAGAGATTACTTGCACCCCACTTCCCCTTCCTGTGTTTCGGCACCAGATGTAAGGTCATGATAAGGAAGGGAAGGGACACAGAAGGTAGAGCGAGGAAAGCTTTATTCTGTGCTCCCAGGTGAGGTTCATGGGTTCCCAAAAGGGACCCAGGCGAGGTTCATGGGTCCCTGAGAGGGGCCCGAGAAGTCACAATGCCCAGGTGAAAGAAAAGGGTTTTTATAGTGTTATTTTTCCTGTTCCTCAGTGGACCAGATTGAGCACAGGGTATGTGTTACAGGAACCAATAAAGTTAAAGCATCCTATTAGCATGGGGACAGGAAGTAGAGCTGAAGCACTTCATTAACATAGTGCACAGGAAATGGTTGGGGGCTTTCGTGAGTAAGAGTCAGGTGCTGGGGTCTTTTGTAAGTAAAGGTTACATGCTGGGGTTTGGTATGGGCTCTGGTCAGGCGCTTCCTTGCTTGACAAGTTCTTATGATTCCCTCTGGCTTAATCATTCACCCGCCTGGCCAGCCCTGCTCCCCCCTAACACCTATGGTAATGATGCCATCAGAAAGAAATGAAAGGAGAGAAAAGGCTATCAAAGTCATTATTTGGTATTAGAATAAAATAACAACAGTAAAAATTGTTGCAGTAAATATATTTTTAAAAAATTTTAAAAGAGAATTCAATAAATCTACCTGGGCATGGAAACTCAGCAAAATCAGGAAACTAAGCCAGTAATGTTACCTAATCAGAAACATTTGCTTCATATTCTTTTGGGATTTCTATATGGGAATGATTTCATTTATATATATTTATTTTTCAGTATTGGCTATATGTAAAATATATATTTCCCTACTGTCATCTGCTTATAAGCCAGCTGCTGCTGTTGCTTTGATATTTTTCCATTAAGACTTATTTGTTCTTTCCCAGAGGCACTGAAAAAAATTCACGGCACATAAGTCATACTGGCCCATTTCTGTTGGAGGAAGAATCAACGTGGAATATTTAATTCCAGAATGCAATAAGCGCTCAGAAGAGGTGGCCTGCATCTATCCTTTGCTAACTTGGAACATCCTCAAAATGTGTGTGTGAAAAATAATCAGTCCTTGATTATTCTAAAGCAAAGAATTCTTCAAGTCCTTTAATTGTCCTGAAGATTCACAGAAGAAATGAGGGATGAATAGACCAGTTGACATAAAATTATATTGCACATATGATTGTGATCATAATACACACATATTTAAAGCTGGATGGGAGAGGGTTAAATGAATTTACTAAATTAAAAGATTATATCTAAGGAAGGTACAAGAGAAAGGAGAAAAATCTATTTTTATGATTGGAGAAAATAAAAAAATATATAAGGTAGGTGAAAAAATTTTATGTCATTCAATTTTTTTAGAATATAGCAAGTCAATTAGATAAAATTAAATTTCAAGCTTGATTGATTTTTTTAAATATTCATTTTAAGCACTACATTTGATGTTTATTACATTATATAGGAAATATCAAAGAACGTCTGCTGCATCCAGGAATTAAATGAAACCTCTACTGTCAATAGCCTAGCTGGGGCTTTTGATAAAGTATTTTGACATTTTTGTATTATACAGCACCATAAAATGCTAAACATACACAGAACACGGGACTGTAAGCTTTAAAAAGCACATATTGGAAGCTGGAGAGTTTTGGCATTTATAGCTGGCTAGCACAGGAAGATAATGAGGAGTTTGATACCTTGAAAATCATAGCTATGAAATATACAATAGTTTCTCATCAAGATGGATCATATATCACACAATATTGGAGGATAATTCAAGTTTGCAATGCAGTCTGCTTTTCATTTCAAGTGAAGGGCCAATGCAAGCCATAATTTACCTAGGTAACCCTAGTGTAAGAAATAATGACAAACCTAAGTGTAACTTGTGACTTAAAACACTACATAAGAAAAACAGGAAAGATTTCATGCCTCTTGGCTCCCAACTTTTTTCCCCCTACTATTCTTACTTTCTCAGGAGCTCTGGTGGCATAGTGCCTAAGGCACTTGACTGCTGACCAGAAGGCTGGAGATTCAAACGCACCAGCCATTCTCTGCAAGGAAGTTTGGGCGATCTACTTCTGTAGTGATACTGCCTTGGAAACCCAAGGAGGGGTCGCTAAAAGTCAGGTCCGACTTGACGGCACAACAACGACAACATTCTTACCTTCTGAGCCATTGTGGCACAATGGTTAAAGCCCTGGGCTGTTAACTGAAAGGTTGGTGGTTCAAAACTACCAGCCACTCCATGGGAGAAGAATGTGGCAGTTTGCTTCTGTAAAATTTACAACCTTTGAAACCTATGGGTCAGTTCTACCCTGTCATATAGGATTGTATGAGTCAGAATGGACTCTACAGTAATTTTTTTTTTTTTTTTAATTCTTACCCTTCTCTACAAACAGAGAATTTTTGAGTTAATATGGATTCATGATAAAATACTAGTATTTATTTTAAAAAGTATAAATGGAGACAAAAAATATTAATAGAGATAAAGTTGGGGTAAATTCTTTATTTAATGATGGTTAGTTGTGGGTATCTCAGTCTCCAGGAAAATCTGAATTTATATAATTGCCTACTTCCCATGTTAATATCTAGTGATTCTTCTCCTATAATGATTTCTTTATCAAAATAACCATTTTGTATCATACAGAAGTGGAGTAGGGGTGGTATAGGACCAGAATTCTGGATATTGGAAACAGCTAAATGCTACATTCTGTTTTAACATTTCATCTCCATAATTAATGAAATGTTGAGAGACAGTAGGAAGACAGAAGGAATTGTTAGTGAAAAACAGAGTAGTCCTTTGTGATCTGACAATATAGAGGGAGCTCCTTGGCCTCCGGTATTTTCCATCATATCTGTAGGCTTTAGCCGCTACCACTTGGGTTCTCCATCTTACGAAACTTGGTGAAAATATACCAAGTTTAAGAGAGGTTTATAAGGAATTTGAGAGTATAGACCTGAGCTCAATCTTTGCCATTATTTTCTTTTTTAATATGAAGACTAAAATATATGTCTCTGTTCTAAAGTCTAAGTTCATCATTAGAGAGCAATTGACTCCAAATTATATGACATCCCTCTTGTATGCAAATTTTTTACCAGATCTTTAATATATTCCATCTGCTCTCTCCTAACAAGTTGGAAATATCCAGACCTGTTCCTATACCATCTCAGTCCCCCTCCCCCATATTTTAACCTCATTGGCAAATTCCCTCTTACAAATGAACTCAAGGATGGATGAGATTAGGTGAAGCCATTGGGTACACTTCAAAGCACCAAGTGAGGCATGTCTAAAGTTTAAGCTTAGTATATATCTAAAAGACAAAAACTCACTGCCTTCGAGTAGATTCTAAGTCATAGCGACGACTCCTTGGGTTTCCGAAGCCATTTCTCTATGGAAGTAGATTGCCCAGTCTTCCTTCCCAGGAGTGGCTGGTGGGTTTAAACCACCAGCCTTCTGGTTAGCAGTCAAATGCCTTAGGCGCTACACCACCAGAAAATATAGGTATAATTGTGGACTTACTAACAGAACTTTAATTTTAGTAAAAATGATCAAGGAAGAAAATGAACATTCATGGATGACTTTTCCAGTAGAAGAGAGATTAATTGATTTATATGTATTATAAGTGAAAATATTGGCATTAGTCAGGATTAATGCCTAGAAATGAATTCAAGACATATTTTATATGGTTCAAATATTTTAGACTTACATGTGATCAGATTTCTGGTGAGTGAGGTGATGGTGATCTCATTGTTTTGAGAATAACATGAACAAAAATTTGTAAGATCTTTTCAGCAAAACAAACAATGAATATTTAAGACTTCCAATTTTTCTCTTTAATTTAGTTTAAAGTTTATATTCCCATTTTATTCTTCATAAAGACTATAGAAAAATTAGTTTTAATCACTAAACAAGCTGAATCATAGTAACACATTAATTTTCCAGAGCTTTAGTTTTATTCTTCACTTCACAGAATATGGTAGTAACACTGGAAGAACAGGTGATTGTCTTTCAGTTATCAAAATTCACATGAGGAAAACTAAAAATTAGACTGAGAAAAATTCTCTATCATTTGTATTTAGCTGTAAAATGTTTACTTATGCAAACATTGAAAAAATGCTTTTCTTGGGCCATTGTTTTAATTGATTTAGACTCTTTTAATACATTCAGACAGATGACATAGAAGGTAATAGATGAATTCTGACATAAAATCTTTGAATAAAATATGGAATTATTATACAGCAGCATCCTATAGTGCTCATTTCAGATTTTGAAATTTTACTATTCTTATTTGTATCTAGGCATAATATCTACATTTGTATTCTAAAGAGATAGAATACAGCTTCACATATTCTTATTTACTGATAATAGTTAGCATCTTGAATATTTTTATTTAATTTACATTATAATCATTTCCCCCTCACAGTCAAGTAATCTTAATTCTTTTACATTCTTTTATGCCCCCTTTACCAATTACTTAATCATTTCAGTTGTTTTACTTGAGTTCCTTTACAAATATTCAAAATCATACTTTTCATCTTCAGTGTTTTAAAGATCTTGAAAAAAAAATTTGGATGATATTTAAAAAGAATACAAAAATCAAATAAGTTTGGACACTTCTTTTATAGCAAGCACCAGGGAGGATGGCTTAGATGAAATAAGCTTAAACTTCAATAGTAGGACTTTGCTTAGATCTACTTATTTATTTATAAATACTCTGACTTATTTCACAAAGGAACTGTGTGAACTTACAAAGAAAACATCAAAAAAAAAAAAAAAAAGTCAAAAAAAAAAAAAAAAAAAAAAAAAAAAAAAAAAGACAAATAAGTGAGAGAAACAGAGTAAAGGAAAAATAAGAGTAATATAATAAAAAATTAAAAAAAAAAAAAAAAAAGTTGCCGTCAAGTAGATTCCGACTGATAGCAACCTTATAGGACAGAGAAGAACTGCTCCATAGTTTACAAGGGAGCTCTGGTAGTGTAGTGCCTAAGGCATTTGACTGCTAACCAGAAGGCTGGCAGTTCAAACCCACCAGCCACTCCTGGGAAGGAAGATGGGGCAATCTACTTCCTTAGTGATACTGACTCGGAAACCCAAGGAGGGGTCGCTATGAGTCGGGTCCCACTAAACAGAACAAAACAACAACAACATAGTTTACAAAGCTGTAATCTTTATGGAAGCAGACTGACACATCTTTCTCCTGCTGAGCAGCAGCAGCGGAAGTTCAAACTGCCGACCTATTAGTTAACAGCGGGAAGCCTTAAACATTGTTCCATCAGGCCTCTTAACATCCCTACAGTAGATATTTTATTGGACTCTTTCTCAGTTTGCTTCTCAATGGAGCCAACTGGCATAACATTATTATACAATTTAGTGAAAGCCAATCAAATTGGTGCCAAATATTTTGGTTCATTTTACAATTATTTAATGTTTTGGTTTGATCCAAGAATAGGGTCATAAAATATAAAGGAATACATTTTTAGCATACATATCAATCCTATTTACCCCCACAGAAACCCAAAAGGAGGTTGCTATGAGTTGGAATCAACTTGGCAGCAGTGAGTTTGGTTTTTGGTTTCTCAATCCTATATCCATAAATAATTCCACACAGCTCAGTTTTTTATAAGGATAAAAATATTCTTATCAGCTGGAAAGAACTTGGAGTACAGCTATTTGGTAGTACTGATTAAGGGCTGAATCACATCCCTCAACACTCAATCACACAAAGGTGAAGTCATCTAACTTCTTTATCTGAGATATAGTTGGATCTAATCTTAAGAAGGGATGTGGTGAAAAAGTACTACCCCAGCCCAAAGGAAAAGTCAGAATCTCTCTTTTTATCTAGGAACCATCAGCCTTAAAAATGCGCTGTCCTCATGTAACCAATCAGAAAACCAGTTGCCTTCTTGTCAATTCCATCTCATGTGTTGCAGAGTAGAATTGTGCTCCATAGAGTCTTCCTGGCTGTGACCTTTCAAGAGTGGCTCACTAGGTCTGTCTTTCTTTGCATTTCTGGGTGGGATTAAACTACTAACCTTTTGTTTTGAAGCCATATGTTTAACTGTGTGTACCACCCAGGGTCTGCAAGTTCTAATTTGTTTTTGTGAAGTGCCATGGAGTTGGTTCTGACCTATAGAGACCCTATGCATAACAAAAGGAAAGCTGCTCAGTCTCATGCCATTCCCACAAATATTGCCTTGTCAGAGCACATTTTTTGCAGCCACTTATTCAACACTCCACCTTGGTGAAGGTCTTTCTCTTTTTTGCTAACCCTCACTTTACCAAGCATGATGTCCTTCCCCAGGGACTGGTCCTTCCTGATAATGTGTCTGAAGTACATGAGACAAAATCTCACCATCCTCATGTCTAAGAAATATTCTGGCTGAACTTCTTCCAAGATATATTCATTTGTTCTTCTGACAGTCCACAGTATACTTAGTATTCTTTGCCAACATCATAAATCCAAAGATGTCGATTCTTCTATGCCCTCCCTAATGCATTATCCACGTTTCATATGCATATGAGGTGATTGAAAATACCTGACTTCGGTCAGACA
>NW_006921599.1:23895761-23917281 GCF_000298275.1 Orycteropus afer afer
CTGTCTCTTTAAATATCCAAAATAGTCAAGCCACTTTTAGATCTTCAAAATGCCGATGCCCTTCAGACCGGCAAAAGTCCACAGCTCAGCCTGCCTTTCTCTTCACCTTCTCTGTTTATTCCCCAGCCACCAGAGCCGTCCTCCGTGCAGTCCCTGGCTAGCAGGGCTGATTCTCAGGTTAATTCTTAAGTCCTACCAGCACTCGGGAATCTCCAATCTGTCTGTGCTGTCAGGAGCACTCAGGATTACTGCCAGACCGCAGTTCATTATGTCTCCTTCTTTGGTATTTTCAAGCAAATTCTTCTGCTAGTTGGGGTTTAGTCCACTTCTATATCCTTCCCTTCAAGGCTCAGGGGCCCAGGATTATCTTCTGTGTCTGTGTTAATTGGTTTCCCTTTTCTTTGTTGAAGAGGGTCTGTGCAGTCTTTCTGCCTAGTCCGCCATGTTGCAGGAACAGCTTTTTAACTTTTTAAAGAGATCTTTTGCAACAGATTTGCCCAGTGCAATATATTGTTTGATGTCCTAACTTCTGCTTCTAAAATATTAATGTGGAAATGACATCTATGGGTAGCCACAGACTTCTTTGAGATAGAATTCATATGTTAGAATAAATGTTACTGATGTTAACAAAATGTAGATACCAATATTGATGTTCATTGCAAGATGTGTGTTTTAATAGAAGGATTTGGTTTTAGTTTATTTAAGGTCCTATCATGAATCATATTTCATAATTTTAAAAGTGATTTGAAATGCATACTATGGGCTATAAAGGTCGTTTTGACATGCTTGGCTTCCCACAAAATTAACAAGTGAAATACTGCTACTCATTTGCCAAATACATGGACTATTTGATCAAATTCATTTTCGGGGAATCTGGAGAATGTTCAAAGAGCCCTAGACATGCAATGATTAAATGCTTGACTACTAACCCAGAGTTTGGTGGTTCAAATCCACCAGCTGCTCCACAGGCAAAAGACATGGCAATCTACTTCTGTAAAGATTACATCCTTGGCAACCTTAAAGGGCAGCTCTTCTCTACCTTATATGGTTGCTATCAATCAGAATCGACATTATGACCATGGGTTGGGTTTGGAGAATGCTTTAAAAGTTGCATTTTTAGAGGAATGAGGAGGCTTGTTTTCTACTGTCTTGTTTTCTTCCCCAAAAATGGAGGTTCTAAAGAAAAGGATTCTCTTGGGGAAAAAAAAAAAAAAATCCAGATCTGTATTCTCAAGGAAAAATAACTTATTTGCCTCCTCAGCTCCCTTCCATGGCCACACAGCAGTTTTGTTCCATTACTTTTTTCCCCCTGTAAACTCTCATCCTCACTGTACTGAGTTTAAACAAAAATGACTTTGTTTAGTTCTGCAGAATTAACACGACACTCAGGCTGATTTCTAATTGAATGCAGATGTTTTCTAAGCAAAAAAAAGCTGCAGACTTGTGTGCATAATTCTTATACTGCCCTAATGGAGAGAAGTGAAGCCAAAATTAGCAACTTTTGAAAGCCAAATCTGGCCTGGCGCCACAGACTTTCTTTTTTTTTTTTTTCCTTTCCAAAGGAGTATAGACAGAAAGTCTTTAAAAATCTATCCTGGGAGGGCCACCATGTTTGTAAGAAACTTTGAAGAAAAAGAAAGAATGCCAAGTGAATCAGTGGAATCAGTGAGTGGTAATACATCACTGTCTCCCCTCTGCTCTCTGCCCTCTGAAATAAAACATTGAAAAAGTCACAAAAATGTTGATCTCTGCACAGCGCAGCAGCTAGCTTTGGAGGGGATGAGGTCAACTCAAGGGTGCTGTTTTGACTGCCTCGAGACTGAGCTGCTGACATGGACAAACTGTGAACAGCAGATGAAGACAGGGATGCTCTGTGTTCTTTTGGCTCCTCGCTTCAACAATTTGCCACTAAAGATGTAGCAACCTCATTGTTCCTTCCAGACCCAATGCCTTGTATTTTTATGAAAAGAACAGCAGGCTTTGGGAATGATTATGTAGACTTTTTTTTAAATCACTGATTATTCAGAACCTCATAATTAGGCCATTTCTGTACAATATATGTGCTCCAGAGGCCTGACCACAGGACTGACAAGAGAAAGAATATACAAATGATAGAACTTAGTGTTTTGGATAAAGTTTGTGAGTGTGTTGTTCTCTTTCTTTCCTATTGGTGATAGACTCCAAAGTAATTAAACACACGTTTAAAATGTATAAACCTGTCTAAAATGAAGAAAAATAATTCCTGGATATTGCACATTAGTCGGCCAAGAACAAAATGTCTATATGGTTAGAGTTTATTGGTGTTATAGGTGCTATTGAGTTGGTTCCAACCTATAGGAAACCTATGTACAACTGAATGAAATACTGCTTGGTCCTACATCATCCTCACAACCGTTGCTGTGTTTGAGCCCATTGTTACAGCCATTGTGTCAATTTATCTCGTTGAGAGACTTCTTCTTTTTCACTAGCCCTGTGGTTTACCAAGCATGATGTCCTTCTTCAGGGACTGGTCCCTTTCGATAGCATGTCCAAAACACATGAGATGAAGTGTCTCCATTTTCACTTCTACGGAGCATTCTGGCTGTACTTCTTCCAAGAAGGATTTGTTCATTCTTCTGGCTGTCCACAGTACATTCATGTTCTGCACCAGCACCATAATTTAAAGACATATATTCTTCCTCGGTTTTGCAAATGGAAATATCATTGCCTGGGTCAGGTGTACCTTAGTGCTTAAGGTGACATCTTTGCAAAAGACTTTAAAGAGGTCTTTTGCAGATTTACCCAATGCAAATACATCATTTGGTTCCTTGTCTTCTGCTTCCATAGGTGTTGATTATAAATCCAAGTAAAATGGATGAATGAAGTGATTGGAAATACCATGGCTTCTCATTTTCAAGTTTTTGCATACATATGAGGTGACTGGAAATACCATGGCTTGAGTCAGGCACAATTTATTTATCAAAAGGACATCTTTGCTTTTTAAAATTTTGAATAAATACTTCAATCTTTTCTCTATTTATCATGATGCTACTTATTGGTCCAATTGTGAGGATTTTTGTTTTCTTTATGTTAAAGTGTAATTCATACTGAAAAAGTCTTTGATCTTCATCTGTAAGTGCTTCAAGTCCTCTTCACTTTCAGCAAGTGGTTAGTGGGGTAGCACAATAATGGTATTGTTGCTGCTGTTAGTTACTGTCAAGTCAGCCCCTAACTGATGGTGTTCCAATGCATGTACAGTAGAGCTGGTCCATAGAGTTTTCTTAGCTGTAATCTTTAGGGAAGCAGTTCATCAGGACTTTCATCCATGGAGCTGCTAGGTGGGGTTGAAACACCAATCTTTAGGTTAGCAGATGATTGAAAACCACTTTCATCACCCAAAAAAGCTTAGTGCTGGCTTAGACTTAGGATAAGATTTAGGCAGACATTGAAAGAAAGGAGAGTGTTTCTTACTTGTTCCAACATCTTCAGTCCCTCACCCTGCACTTGAGAAGTTATTCTAATTGGAGCCCTTTTGCTGCCCTGACAGATATTGGGTTTTTATTTCTTTCAATTATATGTTTATATTTTGAAAAAGTTCATCTGCAGGCATAGCATTGCACTACATTTTAGATGTCTAAAACACGTTGGTCAGCCATGGACTTTGCCTTCATAGAATTATTTTCAAGGATTCAGTTATCTGATTATATAGATTCTAGATTCCATGGATTGAATAGCCTTTCAAAGGCACATCGTTGGGTGTTATGGATTGAATTGAGTTCCCCAAAATAATATGTGGCATTCCTAACCCCTAAAACTGTGGATGTAACCCAGTTTAAGAATAGAGTTTTCTTTGCTATTTTAATGAGGCTATATCAGTAAAGGGTATGTTCTAACTCTAACACTTCTAAGTTATAAAAAGAGCAGGTTAGACAGAGTTATACAGACATTGGGGAAGACAGACACTATCTGATGATGAAAGAGGCATAAGAATCTACAATCCCATGAACTCCAAGAATTGCTAGTGACTAGAGACTGATTAAACAAAGAAGGATCTTCTCTTAAAGCTACAAGCTGAATATGGAGTTCTAGTGACATGGACTGCAAGAAAATAAATTTCTATTATTTAAAACCTGCTGTGATATTTCTGTTATAGCAGCATTAAGAAACTAAGACTTTGAGAATAAGAGTTTGCCATCAAAGATCAACATTTTGGAGAGAGCGGAAAGGGGGAAAATTTTATCTCTATGTTTTTGCAATTTAGGATAGACTTTTGGAGGAAGGTTCTATTACAGTGTCAAAGTAGATTACATATTTAAGAAGTTAAAAATAGAATATAACTTCTAGAGATTTAATTCTTCCCCTACTTAAATAATACACATGAAAATTGAACTCTGCCCAGAGAAATACATTAAAGTATGTGCTGGAACAGAACCTAGAAGGTCAATTTAATGCTAGCTTTGTATTTACTATTGTAGAACAATGCTTAACAAAATAGTAGACGTAGGTGGTTTTTATAGACTATGAGTTTTATGTAACCTATATTTAAAGTGAATGTGGTGTCTGAGGTCAAGCTGATGCTAGAAAAAGTCATGACAGCATAAAATATTTATTACCCCAAGAAACATTAAAAATACAGAGATCCTTGTAGTTGCTTTAACAATAAGATAATGTTCCAGAGAGTTGAGAAGTTTTAATGGGTTCAGCCCAGCTCTTGATCTATGAGATCTGGAGCTATAATGATAAGTAATTAGTATACTAAGATCTTCAGATCTTTCAAGCTTTGATAGGGGCTCAAACATAACAAAGATCCTGAAGATGGCTCAGGATCCAGCAATGTTTTGTTCTGGTTTACATAAGGCTACCGCGAATTGGAGCCAACTCAACAGCAATGAACAACAACAGCAATATATTATTTAAAAGTAAAAATTAAAATATAAAATGTTAGGGAAAATAATTATCAGAGGCATGAGAAATGTAGAAATGATTTGGCTTGTCCTTATGAATACAGTATTGAGTGTTTTTAAGACACACACACATATATACACACACACACACACACACACACACATATATATATATATATATATATATATAAGATATAGCATATATATATATGCTAGATACTGTACCTGTCTAACCAGTTATTTTACCAAGTAAAAGCTAAGATGAGTTGAATACAAGTGCTAAAGTAATTTAAGCATGTAAAACATTAGAAATAGCAACAACAAAAACTGGAGGAATGCAAAGCAAAACTTGTTTCTTTCAAAACTGGAAGGAAAGGAGAATTCTTTTTTACACATTCAAGTAGTGGTAGAAAAAGACTTGAATAATATGTAATCTCATTAGCAACCAAAAAGACTAGCTCAGACAATGGAACGTAGTGAATAGTTTTGTTTTCGTCCATGTAGCACCAAAAGAAATTGGGATCTTTGACTCATAAAGATGCAGATTAGGACATTAATGGGAAAAAAGCTTTCTCACTGTACCATAAATGTTATATTAAATTGTTTCAAATGCACTTACTTTTTATTTATTTCCTTATAGGTTGCAGTCTTTGCTTCTGACCAGTCTTGTTTAGAAACTTTTAGAACACATAGTTAATAGCTTTTAGTCAAATAAATTCTCATTTTAAAGGGAACTCTTTGTGTGATAGTCTGAGGTTATTTTGCAATTGCTTGTTTTTAATGGATAGGTCTTCTTGTTTAACTAAGGATTTCTGACCTTTAAGACTGTTAGTATTTCCAGGTGATATTTACTCTGTTGATCTCTTGCTTTCATTGTTTCTTTACACTCTGTGTGTAGTTTCTGTGTTTAAGCTAGTGATTTCATGCATCTAAAACTAAACACTTGTTCTCCTTGGTTTGTATACTTTCTGGCCTTTGTCTGTGGAAACACTTCCTGAAATGGATTAGATAGATGTTGAAATCTTGGTCTCAGATGATCTCTAGCACTTCTGTTGAGAAGAGAGGAGTGACTTAATGTAGTATAAAAACTTTAGTTTATTTTCTATTTGTGCTTTGGTTTATGATATCTAATGATATCAAGTGTTGGCATCTTAGACACGCACTAAGAGGAAAAGAAAAAAAAATCTACAATATCTTAACACTATGAATTTTTTTTTCACTTTCTAAGAATTTTAAGGGAGACTGTGATACACCTAAACTAATAGTATTTATTCCCCAAGGATAATTAAAAATCAAAAAGCAAACCCATTTTCATCGAATTGATTTCCAACTCAGCGACCTCCACTGGCTTCCTGAGGTAGTAAATATTTATAGAAGTAAATTGCTTACTCTTGCTTCCATGGAGTGGCTGGTGGGTTTGAACCACCAACCTTCTGGTTAGCAGTCAGATGACTTAGGCACTGTGCTACCAGAGCTCCATGGATGATATAAATTACTGTCAGGTAGCTTGAGGCTAATTTTCTTAGATTGGGATAAAGTAAGTACTTAAGCAAGGGAGTCAAAAAGGAAAGAATCAAGCTATCAAAGGAGTAGGACCAGTGGAATCCATTTTATCTTAATCTTCTATTCTGTGCTTATGGACTGGCTATAGTAGGTGGAATTTCAGATTTATATTACCTGGAGTTACTTTGGGGACAATCCTGCTCTCAGCTAGTCTGCCTGAGTTTGTCCAATGGCCATCCTCCCAGGGACAAGAATGATGTCTGATTCACTGGATCTAAAAGCTAATGTCACTCATCACTTCCAAAATCACTGCTGTGTAAGCTAAGCAATGTCGTTTGTGGAGAACATGGAAACCTCTCTGGAGCCTTGTAAGAATAAAAGCAATAATCAAAAGTGAGGTACTTAAGCAGCCCCAGTAAACAAGAAAATACAACAAATACCATTCCATTTACTGGCTTTCAAAAATCGAAAAAAAGAGATATAGCACTGAAGTGCATATCAGAAAGAAAAATCAAGACATTATAGAAGCAAGGGGAGGAGGGAACATACCAAATGAAAATTCCCTCTGAGCCCACAGAAAGCAATAAGGTTTCTCATTTAACCTCAGAAAATGACTTGAAAATCACTTGTACTTTGAAACGATTCTAAATTGCAAACTAATTTCCCAGTGGGATATGTTGATGGCCTACTGTACACAGCATAAATAATGAGTTTGCAACCAGGACCCCCAATAAATCAGTGCACGTTCATGGACTTTATCAACAAGTTTTTTTGTTTTTTGTTTTTTCTTCCATCTGACTTTGCAATGTTAATGCTTCCAGTTAGGAGTTTTACTGTGTCAGCAGGTGAATTCCCTGGCAGTAAGTCAGACTTTAATGGAACATGCTGGTAGAAATGATTATGCTTGTGCAGTGTAAAATTCTGGCATGAGTGTTAGGCTCCTAAAATACATGGGCATGGCCTGCTACATACCCTGGTTGCAGGTGTTCTTGGCTGCTTGACTTTTAATGCTATACTTTGAATTAACCATGAGAAAGTAAAACTTCTATCTTTCAGAGAATTTTAGAGCTGGAAGATGTAATGAGATAAAGTCTAACCTTCTTTATACCAAGAAAAAAATCTGTGGGGGGTTAAGTGGCTGGTGAGATGACACACACTAATAATTAGGGGAGTCTAACTCAGAACCACCCTACTCCCCTAATACACATTTCCTCTCTTGCAGATTCTGCTCTTCACAGAAAAAAAAAAAAAAAGAAAGAAAATGAAGAACACAATCATGTTTATAAATGTGCTTAAGAAAACTAAACAATATTACAAATCTCATATATATTCATATATAATCTAGTAATACAAAGCAAAGCATAATATCTGGTACATAAGGACATCTAGTCTTTTCTTACTATAAAACAGGTATATTATGCAAGAAGTGTACAAGTGATCATGAAGATATTTTTTATAAGATATATTCATTAAATTTAAAGATGTTGTTGTTGTTGTTGTTATGTGCCGTTGAGTCAGACCTGACTCATAGCGACCCCTCCTTGGGTTTCCGAGGCAGTATCACTATGGAAGTAGATTGCCCCATCTTCCTTTTGAGGAGTGGCTGGTGGGTTTGAACCACCAGCCTTCTGGTTAGCAGTCAAGTGCCTTAGGCACTACGTTACCACAGCTCCTAAATTTAAAGATATACTTAATGTAATGTCATTAAAGAGTTAATACAATGCCTATAAGCAATGCTTGGGACCGAATATGATGTCCCCAAAAATAAAAAATAATTAAAAAAAATACCCCTTGGAGATGAGAGCTTATCATTCTTACCCTCTGTGATGGTAAGTTGTCAACTAGGCTAGACTATGGTGCTCAGTTGTTGGTCAAATACTAGTCTAATTGTTCCTATGAAGTATTCACATGTGATTAGCATATAAATCAGGTGGCTTTAAGTGACGCCAGTTACTCTACCTAATGCAGGTAAATTTGATCCAATCAATTGAAGGCCTTAATAGCAAAACCCAAGGTTTCTTTAGGGTGGATTCTACCTCCAGATTGTAATAGAGATCCTGCTAGAATTCTTCTCTCTTCTCACCACCTGACTTACTGATTTGGAACACAAAGACTGCAGAAATGTCCAGCCTCTGCCACCTGACCTACAGATTTTGGATTGCCAGCCTCCCTAATCACCTGTGTCAATTCCTCAAAAATAAATCAAACTCTCTTTGTATATCTATCTATCTATCTATCTAATCTCATAGGTTCTGTTTCTCTGTTGTTGTTGTTATTTGCCATCGAGTCAGACCCGACTCATAGCAACCCCTCCTTGGGTTTCCGAGGCAGTATCATTACGGAAGTAGATTGTCCAACCTTCCTTCTGAGGAGTAGCTGGTGGGTTTGAACCTCCAGCTTTCTAATTAGCAGTCAAGTGCCTTAGGCACTATGCTACCAAAGCTCCCAACAAACAAACTCACTGGTTGAGTCTAATCCAACACCTAGTGACCCCTCCTTGAGGCAGGGAGACCCCTCCTCTGAGGCAGTGTCACTATGGAAGTAGATTGCCCAATCTTCCTTCCAAGGAGTGGCTGGTAGGTTTGAACCACCAGCCTTCTGGTTAGCTGTCAAATGCCTTAAGCTCTATGCCACCAGAGCTCATTAAAACCCATGCTTTTCCATAGTGAAGTAATTTTTTGAGTCATAAAGAATTTATATTTCCAGAACTGCCATGTAGTTCAGTGAGTAAACTGGGTTCGCACAGCCATGGCTCCTCTGAGATCACTCAGTCAGTCTACACTGTGGCATCATGTAGTTTCCACCACAAAAACCAAACTCACTGCCATCAAGTTAGTCCTGACTCATTGCAACCCCTCCTTGGGTTTCTGAGGTGGTGTCTTTACAGAAGTACATTGCCTAGTCTTCTTTCTGAGGAGTGGCTGGTGGGTTTGAACTGTCAGCCTTCTTGTTAGCAGTTAAATGTCTTAGGTGCTATGTCACCAGAGAGATGCTCAAATTCTTAAGTCAGTTAATCCAGGGTGTATTTACTCTGCTATGTGATAAGATTTCTGCTACTTCAAAGCATTTCCAGCTATACAACCTTCCTCGAGTATCCAAAGGATCATATATATAGCTTTCTAATGGTGTTGCTTTATTTTAACTTCTCCATTAGATCCTCAAGCATACAAGTAAAATCTGAACTGTAATGCAACATGAATATCAGTGTAGCCATTACAAAGCCACCTCACCTGGATTTGCAGTGTCAGTCAATGATCTTTCTTTCATTGCTTCCTTTGTTCCCCTTTTTCTATTGACTAGTTCAGACCCCAAACCTTCCATTCAAATCCTCAGCTTCATTCCCTCTGTCACCATTCTTCATAGACGAACATCTTTCTCTACAGGGAAAATCAGTCAATCAGTCAGGAACACCTCAACCTGCTTCCCTCCTCCAACAAACTGTATCCAAAACTATCATCCTCTCCTTTCCTACAATCTGTACCTCTATTGTCTAGATTCTATTGCATTTTGCTCCAAAAGTGGTCAACCCTTCGGTAAAATTTAATCTTTCAAACCTAAAAACTCAAAGAAAAAGAAGAATGAAAACAAGAGAGCAAACAAAAAATTCACTTGGCCACACATTTGCCTTTAGCTGTTATCTGCCAAATTTTTATACTCCCAGTTCAGTCTTTACTTCCACACTCCTGTCCTTTCATTATGAACACACACACCTCTGCCTCTCCCACCTGATACCTTTTTACAAAATTTCTCAATAGCTATCCAGATGCTAATACCAAAGAACTCAATCTACTGAGCTTCTCTTCTGGGGTCACACTTCAGATTCTGAAGAACTTACTTGTAACCATCACTTTCTTTGTTATCAATGTCACCACTTTGTCCCAATTTTCCACTAGCTGTTCTTGATAGGTACCTGTTTCTATATCTTAAATGTTTCTATTCCTCAGGATTCCCTCCCCAGTCTTAGCTTTTCTCCCATTTCATCCACTTATATTTAGTGAAAACATGGCTTTTATGGCTACAATACCCACCTTGATGGGATAATTCTCAAATCTGCTGCACATTGAAATGAGACTTCTTTTTCATGGAATAACCAAAAACCAAACTCACTGCCACCTAGTCAATTCCAACTCATAGAGACCTTTCCTTGGCAGTATCTCTATGAAAGTAGATTGCCTAGTCTTCCTTCTCATGAGTGACTGGTGGGTTTGAACCACCAACCTTCTGGGTAGCAGTCAAATGCCTTAGGGGCTATGCCACCAGAACTCCTTTTCTAGAGAATAGACTTGCTGTTGTTGTTAAGTGCCGTCGAGTCGTTTCCGACTCATAGCGACCCCATGCACAGAAGAACGAAACACTGCCCAATCCTGCGCCAGCCCCACAATCCCTGCTATACTTGAGCCCATCATTGCAGCCACTGTGTCAATCCATCTCATTGAAGGCCTCCCCCTCTTTCGTTGACCCTCCACCCTACCAAGAATGACATCCTTCTCCAGGGAATGGTCCCTTCTTACAACATGACCAAAATAGGTGAGACAAAGTCTGACCATTCTTGCTTCCAAGGAGCATTCTGGCTGCACTTCCTCCAGGACAGATCTGTTAGTTCTTTTAGCAGTCCACGGTACTTTCAGCATTCTTCGCCAGCACCACAACTCAAAAGCATCAACTCTTCTTCAGTCTTCCTTATTCATTGTCCAGCTGTCATAGAATAGACTAGTATTATTTAATAATACATTTTTTAAACTGGAATTTTTATATGTACTCCTCAATCATTTCCTTCTTCTGTGTTCCTTATCTTGATGAACCTTGTGTATATATGCACATGTTGTTGTTATGTGTCATGGAGTCGGACCTGACTCATAGCGACCCCTCCTTGGGTTTCCGAGACAGTATCACTACAGAAGTAGATTGCCCCATCTTCCTTCCGAGGAGTGGCTGGTGGGTTTGAACCACCAGCCTTCTGGTTAGCAGTTAAGTGCCTTAGGCACTACGCTACCAGAGCTCCTATATATGCACATAGAGAGATTTATCTCAAGGAAATGGCTCATGCAGTTGTAGAGGCTGGAGAGTACCAAGTCCATGGTGGGAGGTCAGGCTAAAATAAAGTAATCTTGGGAAGTATTCTTTATATATCCTTCATTCTTAGTTTCTGGAAGCAATTGTTGATAACAATATAAAGATTCTATACATTTTTCCCTTGTAATATGTGATAGTTAAGGTTATGTGTCAACTTGATAGGGTCATGATTCTCAAAGTGGTTTGTCAGTTACCATGTACTCTGTCAGTTACGTAATGATGTAGTCATCCCCCATGATTAGATCCTGATATAATGTAATCACCTCTATGATGAGATCTGCTATGTGCAATCAATCAACTGAAAGAGAGTTTCCTTGGGCATGTAGCCTGCATAAATATATATGGACATTCTGGAAACTCTCCATCTTTTTGCTTGATTTAGATACTGCAGCTGGCTCATCATTATCTAACCTCTGGTTCTTTGGACTTGAGTCAGCAGCCTACCACATTGTCTGCCAATCTTAGAATTAGTCAGCGTCCACAGTGTGTGAGCCAGAAGCCTGCTGTCTTACCTGTCAATCTTAAATATGTCAACCCCTACAGCTACGTGAGTCAAGAAAAGCCTCCAGCCTGACCTCCCACCATGGACTTGGGACTTTCCAGCCTCTACAACTGCATGAGCCATTTTCTTGAGATAAATCTCTGTACACGTATACATATATAAGCTTTCCTGGTTTTGCTTTGCTAGAGAAATCAGCCAAATACATAATATCTCTCAGATCTTCTGCCTCTTCACTATCCCAACACCACTGCCTTAGTTCAGAACTATCAGCTCCCTTCCAGATTATGGATTACAGGACAGTAAACTGAGTGGTTTGTCTGCCTTCACCTGTACCTTCCTCTATCCCATTTCCCCAGTGTAGACAGTGAATTGAAAAACATTCTTCAATGGTTCCCCATTACTAAAGCTAAATGCCAAACTATTTAACATGGCATAAAAGCCCCTTTCTCATGTCTTGCCTCTCAACCTTGCAGTCTGGATGGCATGCTAAATTAGTTCCTATTCCTAGAAAATCCCTTCCTCTCTCATTCCTCAAGATATCCCTACAAGAGAATTTTCTCTCTGAAAGCCTCTCTCTTCACATGGTGCTCTCTAATTCACCCTTTAAAACCTAGATATTACCAAAACTCAGATATTACCACAAACTGTTGCAGACTTCTTCTTCCTCACTCAGACTGTTATGGACCATTACTGTGTTCTTTTAGGCCCCAGTGCATAGCTTTACCATAGCATTGACACATAGTATTGTTCTTAGTTTTTATCTTCTCCCTTCTCCATAAGCTAAGGAAGGAAGTAGGAGATACATCTTTCAATATGATACATCACAGAACCTGGCTTATAATAAGTATTAAATAAATGCTTCATTAGTAAAGATATGGCAAAGTATCTAAAGTAAATTATTATAATTTTGATCATACAGATTATTCATGTGATTTTTTATGTATTTTAATCCTTTTGTTAAATTACATGCATTTACCAATAAAGTTGTTTCATGTTACAAAATATCAAAGAGAATATTAATATTTCTTTTCTAATTCTCATCTAGTTTTTTAAGCAAATGATAAACATACTAATAGAGAACATAGTATGTCTCAAGAACATTTTATTATTTTACATTTATTTATTCATTTAAAATTTCCAACAATTCCATTTGTTTTTGTTATTTGCCTTGAAGTCAGCCACAGACTCATGGAGATCCTGTGCACAAGGATGTTGGACCATTGTGATCCATAAGGTTTTCACTGGCTGACTTGAAGAAGCAGATCTCCTGTCTTTTCTTTCTAGGTCATCTTAGTCTGAAAGTTCTACTTACACGAGTTCAGCATCAAAACAACATGCAAGTCTCCACTGACAGATGGGGGGTGATTGCACATGAAGTGCATTGGCTGGTGATCAAACCCAGGTCTCCCATACGTAAGGCAAGAATTCTACAACTGAACCACCAATGCATTCACAGCAACTTCATGGGCAGGTATTATTATTATCATCCCCATTTTACACATGAGAAAATTGACTCACAGAAAGAAGCAGAAGGGAGATAGGAAGCCAGCGGACATAGCTCCAAAACCGCTGTTGTTGCTGTTAGGTGCACTTGGGTCAGTTTCGATTTAGAACAAGTCCATGTAACAGAGAAGTACTGTCCTACAAAGCTTCCTAGACTACAATCTTTATGAAAGAAGATTGCCAAAAGTTTGACAGAGCTAAACTGTCAAACTTTTAGTTAGAGGTTAACTGTTACATCACTAGGGTTCCACTTCATTGCTATGACATCTGGCAAATATAGTACTGACACTGCCTTGCAATTGTGCTTCAGTCTGACTTCTTCCATCCATCCATTCTTTTCATCATCTTCCTAGAACATTTCTTTTGTTTCTTTGTTTGTTTGCTTATGTTTCTAACAGTATCATCACATTATTAATAATAAACCTCCCAATTTGAAGATGATACCTCTTCTCAAGCCTGGCCTGTCCTTGTCCCTCGCAGTCAATAATATTTGCCTAGAATGGAGGATTTTTACAAGTATAAAGAAGAGATTAAGAAAAATGCCTATGAATCAGTTCAAAAGTTGCAAAAACTATCATTGTTGTTATGTGCTGTTGAGTCGGACTCGACTCATAGTGACCCCTCCTTGAGTTTCCAAGGCAGTAATCACTACGGAAGTAGGATTGCCCAACCTTCCTTCTGAGGAGTGGCTGGTGGGTTTGAACCGCCAGCCTTCTGGTTAGCAGTCAAGTGCCTTAGGCACTATTCTACCAGAGCGCCCGCAAAAACTATTAGAATCTAAAAATGCTTCTATATTCCCTTTAGAATCTAGAAGTTAGCAAAGAGGTATTTAAATTACATTTAGAGTATCTACGGAAAAATTTTCCATAAAAGATACTCCAAAGTTATGGAGATTCCTTTGCAATTTGAATTTTTTTTACATTAATTGACAGAATGGTGGATGGAAATACATCTCAGTACCCATTACATGACAAGTTCTTGATAGGATCACATGATCCCCTAACCTTCAATTACTATAAAATCTTTGCAAATAAGGTACAGTCTTCATAGTCTAAAATACACCCTTCCAAGTGCTAAGTGTGTTTTTTACAGTGTTATGACTTGTATCAGGGTAATGGTGACAGAAAGAATAAATCTGTTCATTTGTTTATGCCCGTGTGGTGAAAACAAAGTGAATATCAGCCAACATAATTCAAGTGACATTATTCTAAAATATCCTCCTCCTACACAAAGCAGGATTTCATATTTGCAGATAATATTTATCCCAGCTGCAAGCCATGTTATACTGGTCCTTTGTTTCATACTACAAAATCATCATATTTAAGTAGATTGGAAATGCCAAGTCAGGTGTCTTTCACCACACTGTTAGGATGAGGAATGTCATGAAAGTATTCTAAACCCTTGGAAAGGCTGTGTTTGATTTAATATATTTGTAATGTATGTTACTGGGATGGCAGCATAGTCTGCATTTGCCAACATTTGGTCAAACCAACAACGATTCCCATCTGCCTAGTGGTTAACTTGGACTGGTCAGTATGAATTCACGAGCATGAGGTCTGGCCAAATTCTTTGAAAGAAACTGAGAGAAGTGGGATACACAATTATCCAGCCTTCCTGCCAAGTAGAATATAATAGGGCATTTCATTGTCCAAACTATGATGTGTCCTGTACTCTTTGATGATACTCAAATTCAAACAACAACATTTCTTTTAATCCTTATCATATTGTGATTTCTTAAATGGAAATGAATGTTTGCCCTTTCCCTTTTATTGCACAGGTATCCCATATGTAAAAGGTATGAATAGTTAAGTTACAAAACTTAATAAAAACAGACCTTTTTTTTTTCTTGAAAAGAAATACTTTTAATTAGTTCATTTCTATTTTTGTAAGTGTTGATTATTGATACTTAGAGTTTACTCATCACTGAACTAGGAATTTGAAGGCAAATATAAAGATCTCACCTATGCTCTCAAGTGTGTTACAATTTCTCCAGGGAGACCCAAAAAGAAATAGATGCAGAAGGATATGATGAAGGTCAGTGGTTCAAACCTCCCAGCTGCTCTGTGGGAGAAAGATAAGATAGTCTGCTTCCGTAAAGATTTCCAGCCTTGGATACCCTGTGGAGCAGTTAGCTGTACTCTGTCTGGAATGGTCACTACAGGTTGGAATCAACTCAATGGCAGTGTGGTTATATAGCAGTAATATGAATAAATGCTCTGGAAGAAATAACTTATCAGTGCTTGGAGCTTAAGTGATAACCTTAGAGAGAAGAGCTCCTTGTTCTGGATCTTTTCTGTTTTTTATTTTATTTTATTTTTAGGTTTTTATAAATTCCATTCATTTTCTGTTAGTTCACATGAAAAACAAACTAGCAAAAACCAGCTGCTGTCAAATTGGTTCTGACTCATGGAGATTATGTGAGTCAGAGTAGAACTGTGCTCCTGTGCTCCGCAGAGTGGTTTTTTTTTTTTTCCCTTCTTTTATTTTTTCCTTTTAATTTTATTTATTTTGTTTTGGTTGTTGTGAATATACACAACAAAACATACATCAGTTCAACAGTTTCTATATGTACATTTCAGTGACATTGATTACATTCTTTGAGTTGTGTTACCATTCCCATCCTCTTTTGCTGGGTGGTTCCTCCCCTCCTCCCATTAATATAAACTCACTGCCCTCTAAGGTAATGAGTGAATAGAAGTTCAGCAGAAAACCTTAGCTGCCTTCTACACAACTGCAAAATTGCCCAATACTGAAATGGTATCATCTGTCCTTCAATTTTTGCTGCTGCAGTGGAGTGTGATGGTGTTAGTGGATGGAGATGGGTGAAGAATGAAGGCAACTTTCTACTGAATCAAAAGACAAACATGGGGAAAATAACCTTGAGCCTTCACCTTAGAAGTTATTTTTATTTCATCTTAATTTGGAGAGGTTTATAAAACTCTACTCATCATAGTCTTGAAGGTTGGGGTTATTTGCAAATATTTGAAGACACTGAAAAGACTTTACCCCTTAAATGGAGTGTCTGCATAGTGCAAATTATTAACATGCTGGGCTGTTAACTGAAAGGTTGAACATACGAGCTTGCCCAGGGAACCTTAAAGAAGTCCAAAGATCTACTTGTGAAAAATCAGCCACGGAGAACCCTATGGAACACAGTTGTCCATTGATACAAATAGGGTTGCCATGAGTCAGAATCAACTTGACAGCAACTGGTTTTAATTGTTACAAGTATTGCTTAGATCTATGGTTTTAATTAGAAATCAAAAATTATTAAGAGGACTCAAGGGAAGAATTGTGTTCAACAGAGATATGTAAGACCTGCAAATACAGAGACTGAGAATGCTTCACCATTACCTTGGAGTGTTTGACCCCAAAACATTGTGTTTCACAGGTAACACTAGAAGCTAGAGCCATAGAATTATAATGCTTGAAGATCTAAATGAGGAACATAGACAGGAACCCTTGTCTTGTAGCTTCCATTTAAGGTCACAAATACCACAGAGAGGAAGCGATTATGTTCAATAGGTTGTACTTATATCTGAAAATTACATAAAATTCATGTTATGTATGAGCACAAAAACTAATAGTATAAAGCTTAGTCAGATGTTTTTGGCCTGTGGGGATTCTCCATAAATATGTACAATTGAATATTACAATATTCAAATAAGTAGAATGTTATCACATAAACTTAGCAACAAAATTGTTCTAAATTCAGTTTGTATTCTTTGATTTGTAAAGAAGGAAGTTATTTTTCCTTCTAAATCAAAAGTATTAATAGTTAGAGATTCTGCAATCAGATATAGATTATTTTAGCTTTAGGTTACCAGTACTCTAGAATGACATTGTCAAAATTCCTTGATCATCTAGTGGCATTTGCTGAGCAATAAAACTAATAATAAAATTAATAAATTATATATTATTTATTTCAAAAAATAGTTCTTTCTCCCATACTAATCCTTTATTGATTAAAGTCCAAGTTAAAAGAATCTTTCATCTGTTGCTAAATAAAGATCTACATGTGCAACCAAATCTGTTGGCTTCCAGTAGATTCCAACTCAGGAACTCTGTATGACAGAGTACAACAGCCTTATAGGGTTTCCAGAACTGTCAATCTTTACAGAAGCTGACTGCCTCATCTTTCTCTCATGGAATGTCTGGTGGGTTTAAATTGCTGACATTTCAGTTAACAGCCAAATGCTTAACCACTGTGCCACCAGGGGTCCTTCATGTGAAATTACCTACTAAGCTTGTACAGTTACTGTTGGATTATTCTAGTTAGGTAAGAGGTTAGCTTCCTTTTCACCACACAGGTCCTGACTTTCTATAAATATAACTTAAATGGAGAAAAAATATATAATAATTTGGTTTTGGCAGATTCTACTAGTGGATGTGAGATCAAAAATATGTCTGGATGATATATTTAAAATGATTTTGTGTTGTGTTTCGTCTTTGTAGACAGTTGTAATTATATATAATTGTACATTATTCTGTTTTGTTTACAATGTTATTGTTGTTAGCTGCTGTCTAGTTGTTTCTAATTTATGGCAACATTATATGTGCAGAGTAGAACTGCGTCATAGGGTTTTCAAGACTATGACCTTTTGGAAACAGAGAGTCAGGCCTGTCATCTGAGGAGCCCAGGTGAAGATTTGAACTGTCAACCTTTCAGCTAGTAGTTCAGCTGAACTGATTGAACCACCCAAGGACTCCTAGTCTTCATCTTTATTAATCACTACTGGAAATGTTTGTCCATCTTAGGCCATGTTGTGAATGAAGGAAGATGTTCTGAGACATTTTAGAGGAAAATGGAGATTCCAAAAGGTTTTATTGCTCAGCAAATACCACTAGATGATCAAGGAATTTTCACAGTGCCATTCTAGAGTACTGGTAACCTAAAGCTAAAATAATCCATATCTAATTGCAGAATCTTAAATTATTCATACTTTTGATTTAGAAGGAAAAATAACTTCTTTCTTTGTTGTTGTTGTTTGCCGTTGAGTCAGCCCCAACTCATAGTGACCCCTCCTTGGGTTTCCGAGGCAGTATCACTACGAAAGTAGGATTGCCCAACCTTCCTTCCGAGGAGTGGCTGGTGGGTTTGAACCGCCAGCCTTCTGGTGAGCAGTCAAGTGCCTTAGGCACTATGCTACCAGAGCTCCTAACTTCTTTCTTTACAAATCAAGAAATACAAACTGAATTTAGAACAATTTTGTTGCTAAGTTTATGTGATAACATTCTACTTATTTGATTATTGGTGAATCATATAAGTTTCATTCATTCATTCATTCATCCAAAAAGGCATTTAGTTTCCACTATGAGAGACCATATGCTGCATTCTGGGGGTATAAGTTAATTAAGATTGGTCTCTGCCCTTAAGAAGCTTAAAATGTAGTACGTTGGGAATGGAATATTTGGTTTGCCATAACACTCTGATCCGTTAACTTTCACATTTGGCTAAAATGATGGGCTCACAGCCAATATATAAAATGATGGAGGAAGTGTACATTAAGAGGAATGAAACAGTAGAAAAAAAGTGCTTCCCATGATTTTTATTGATAAAAAACAAAAACAAATCTGTTGCCCTCAAGTCAATTCCATCTCATAGTGACTCTATAAGATACAGTAGAACTGCTCCATAGGATTTCCAAGGCTGTAATCGGGGCCGACTCGACAGCACATAACAACAATAACAATCTTTATGAAAGCAGAGTGCCACATCTTTCTCCCATGGAGTGGCTGGTGGGTTTGAACCATTGACCTTTCAGTTAGCCACCAATCACTTATCCATATGCAATCAGGACTCTCACCTATACTGATAGTTGCCATTTATTTATTTTTTAGGTGTCAATTTTTTCAACAAACTAAAAACCTGCTATTATGATACTTTGGGTTAGAACTCAGTCAAGAAATAATCACAGCCACATTGTGATAAGTAAAATTCAAGATCCAATGCAATTGAAATGATAAAAGCTCATTGCTCAACTTAATTGTTCTTTTTCCTCTTAATACTGCCTGTTAATATTTTGCAATTGGAATATTTTCCTTCTGTACTTTTACTTGAATTGTGTGAATATAGCTTATGAAAATTATTATCACTTTGTCTTTTGTCTTCTTTCTGCTTTGCGTAGACACACTCACAAGCAGGAAAAAAGTTAGCTTACTCATACCATAGATGTTATATATGTGTTATTTCCTATTTTCAAATTTCCATCTGTATTCCAAATTTCTGTATTCATTCACATTGTGGTAGAGAACACACACATATATACTCAGAGGGAGAAATATTACCCATAGTATTGGTAATAAGTATGAAAGTTGTATTTTCTTTTAAATATTCAAGATCATATTAAACATAAAGATTATGTTGAATCAATAAGTGAGGATATTAGGATATATCTATTAAAGAAATATTGGTTCTGAATATCTTTCCCATGAATATTTTATTCAGATTTCTCTATCACATGTTTTTAATAGTGACCAAGGCTGCAATGTTGTACAACCTCAGAGGGCACCACTCACATCATAAATCTATGAGGACTGTGCTCTCTGAAACTGTGCTCGGGTTTATGCACTGGCCCTGGGATAGAGAATTGATGAGAGTTTTTCTTATGTACTTTGCTATTAATTTAACAAATATTTATATGCATATGTATATGACATTAATAGACCCTGTGAAAGAGAACTCAAAAGTTTCAATGAGATTTTGGTGTATGTAAGCATGAGGATATTTGAAATTTCTATAGGGGGAAAAGAAGTTGAGTGATTATGAAGAATCAATAGAAATTATATAATAAGCAGAAAATATTACTTTCCACTAAATAATCTCAGATTTAAAGCAAGTTTGTTAATATTTGTTTTGCTGTGATTTGTTTTCGTCTTAAAAGAAATAAGAACCACATATAGTTTTTCTCTACCTCCTGTCTATCCCACTGTGGCAATTTGGTTATTATGATGGTGGAAGCTATCCCACTGATATTTCAAATACTATCATGGTCAACCATGGAGGACAGTTTTCAGGGGAGTTATCAGATTACATCAGACAAGGAAGAAAGGCCTGGTGATCTACTATCTGATGAAAATCCTGTGAATCACAACAGAACATTGTCAGACTTGCTTACTTTGGGCACTTCATCAAGAAAACTCGTTTGCTAGAGGAGAACATCATGTTTGGTGCACTAGAGCCAACAAGGGCGTGAGTGATCCTACATGAGATGGATTGGCACAATAACCACAACAACAAACTCACATGGTGACAATCTTGAAGTCCTTGACACAGGACCAGAAATTTCATTTGTTGTACATAACATGCCATGAGTCGGAGTTGACTCAACAACAGCAAATAACAACATAGCTCCTCTGGCAATCAAGTTTCCATCTATTTATTATGGTATGTTAAAGTCAGCCAGGGGGCAAATGTAGGAGATACTCATGAATATATATAAAACCTACACGGAAGTTTCTAGATATTTCCTCCTGGTTTTAGTGAAAACACCAAAGCACTGATGAGGAAACTTATGCAACTTTCTACATGCTACCGTGTATCAACAACTATTTGTTTAGACATGACATTCTTTAAATAAAGGCACATTTGCAAAAACACCTACCCTTCCTTTATGATTCAGCCTTTCCCAGTTATAGCTGGTTGATTGTCTTATTGTTCAGAGATCACAATGGGGCCAAGTTAGAACAAACTCATTAAGAAAATGGAATGGTATTGAACATCAGAATACTTACGTTTTGTGCATATTGAAATTTTCAATCGTGAGTTTGGAGAGGAAATAAAACCATTAGAGCAAATGAGAAAATCAAATGGCCAGATGTAAGGAGATGAGACAAAAATGTGAAGTTAAAAGTAGGAAGCTAGCTCTGGTGGCCTAGTGGTTTAAGCATTCAGCTGCTAACCAAAAAGTTGGGGGTTTGAACCCACCAACCACTGTGGGAAAAGGTGAGGCAGTCTCTTACCCTAAGGTCACTATTAGTTGGAATCAACTCAATGGCAGTAGGTTTTTGAAATAGATAATCTGCAGGGGCTAACTTTGTATCTGAAATATATATA
>NW_006921599.1:23917403-23922802 GCF_000298275.1 Orycteropus afer afer
TGGACTAGGAAAAAAAAATCAATGGATGATGTTTTATATTTCCACGTCAATAAATGTTAGCACATTGTTCAGAAAAGGGGAGTGTCTATAGCTGAACTGATGCTCAAAAGTAAGCCTGTGAATGTTTTAAAGGCTTTTTTTCAGTTTCTGAGGAAGTGTGACTAAAAGAACTGTGAGTGTTTCCTGCCCTACAGCATGTAGATTATGTCAATGTCATTGCTTGGGTCAGTGTGAGAACTAATTAACACCGTGGAAAGCAGGAAACAAATTTCCTGGAAAGCCAGAGTTCTTCATTCCATTTCAAATAGCGATCTTAGAAGCACAGAAAACAAAACTAATACTGAAAATATGACTTGCTTGAACTCCATAGTTTATCTTTTCTTGCAGTATTTACATTATGAGAAATTTTCAGATAAATGCTGAGTGAATTCATTACAAGAGCCCCAGGGTGGTGAGAATGGTTAACAGGCGCGGATTGGTTTTCAAGGTTGGAGGCTCCAGTCCACCGAGAGGTGCCTGAGGAGAAAAGTCTGGAGATCTAGTTCCAAAAAATCAATCATTAAAAACCTTATGGAGCACAGTTCTATTCTGACAGACATGAGGTCACCATGTGTTAGAAATAATTCAATGGCAACTGGTTTTTAAATTAACTGTTAATGGGCACAGAAAAACCAAACCAAACTCACTGCTGTTGAGTAGAATCCGACTCATAGAGACCCCTCCTTGGGTTTCTGAGGCAGTAGATTGCCCAACAACAAATTGTGTAGCTACTTATTTTTATGAAGGCTATTCCTTAAAATTTCCCTTTCTAAAAAAGAAAAAGCACTGAAAAAGTCTCATATCCATTTGCCCTAGGCACACTCAATAGTCCATTAATATGCCCTTCATGTTTCTAGTCTTCAGGCACAAAGAAAGCTATAAAATACCAAAAGATATAACAAAATGGACCATTTAAATATTTGGACCTTCCACAGTATATTTCATGCTTCTGAGGTTGTCTTTAAATTATTATTATTTAACATGAGTTATAAAAATGTTCATAATAGACAGTATAGGTACTGTTAAACTTAAGTAATCCAAATATTCTATGGCAATATCTAGTCATATCTGTAAAATATTTTTGCAGCTCATTCAATGGAAGACAAGCCATCTCTAAGTTTAATAGATTTGTAGTTGATTAAATTTGTAGATTAAATGGGATCTCTGTTAGCGTAGTGGCTAAGGCACTTGACTGCTAACCAGAAGGCTGGCAGTTCAAACCCACCAGCCACTCCTCGGAAGGAAGATGGGGCAATCTACTTCCGTAGTGATACTGCCTCGGAAACCCAAGGAGGGGTCGCTATGAGTCGGGTCTGACTGGACGGCACATGACAACAACAACAACAACAAATTTGCAGTACTCTCAATCTTTTCCTAGGAAATAAGATAATTTCATATAAATGTTTCAAGATGATAGGGTGTACGGATGCAGGTGCAAATGTGCCTACGTGTGTATGTATGCATGTGTGGGTTTATATGCACATGTGTGTTTTCAACACATACTTCCAATTTCTACAGGATCATTCATGAAAGCATTTTCTGGAGAGTTTTATTTCTAAGCTTTACGTGAACATCTGCAGTTTTCAAGGTGAAAATGATTCCTCATGGATTGGTTTTAACAACAAGCTGGGTAGTGCAAAGTGAAGGGGATTAAGGCAGACAATGTGACCACACACCAATTTCCTGCCTTACAAACCTTTTATATCACTTATCAGAATTTTAATTCCATCTGCTAAGTAATGTAGGTCCCCAGAGCAGAGGTTATACATGCAGCCACAGGTTAGAGTGTCAGCTGCTTTTCATTATATTATGCACTACATTTTCCACTTGTTTCTTTGGTGATTGAGGCAAATAAAGTTGGAGTTAGAAACTTAACGCTTTTATTTTTTTAATAGGAAAAAAAAGTGAGTAAGAAAGATTATTTACCTGACCAAGGACATTGCTATTATATATAGACCTAAATATCTTCAATCTATCAATTGACATCATATTTTAGAATAATCACTAGTCCTTTCTACCACACTATTTTAGAATGGTTGGAGATAGGGCATTTAAAGATAATTCTTGGAACAACTGGAGTACTCATTGGCAGGCAGCAGAGATGGGATGTGTTAATGTCAATTTCTTTACTTTTTATAAATGCCACCTGTGTTACCAGCAATGATTTGAAGGTGATGTAATTTTCTTGCAAATCCATTAGTTTTATAGGTTTTTGGCAAGCCCCACTGCTGTGTTGATTAGATAGAGTAACTGTGTCTATTTAAACAGAGTTTTAAATGCTTGGCTTGTCTTTCTGTATTGGCTGGATAACAAGACATACAGTAGATGCTTTAACTTAAGGTTGTGCTAAGCAGTGATTTGACACATAGCTTAGTGTTTAGCCATTTGTGATAATAAGCACTTTAATTGCAGAGTTAATTGCAAGTACCTGCAAGACATACCTTTAAACATCCTGACAAATAAGATATACATTCTCCACCTTCTTTAGGGAGTTTTGTCCTAATAGCATCTCTCAAAGTCCAGTCCTCAGACCAGCAACATCAACATCATCAAGGAACTTGTTAGAAATGCAAATTCTTGGTCTTAACTCAAATCTACTGAATCAGAAACTCTGGGAATGGAGTCCAGCATCTATACTTGTACAAACCTTCCAGGTGATTTTTTCCCCTGCTGGTTTGAGAGTCACTCTTCTAAGAAAATCTCTGACACGTGGGTTCTGCTGTATTTCGGGGATGAATAATTTAATGCGAAACACTTCTGAATTACTATCAGTTAATTAATCTTCTATATCCAAATTAGCTAATATTAGAAAATAGTTTAATGATAATAATAAAGACTCAGTTCATCTTTTAATTTTTGGATATCCATCTTTACATTGGTAGATCTTGGTTTATTATAAATGTATTAGGATAGGGTTTGGGATAAGGGAAAGCAGCTAATCTTTATTTTCCTTATCTCTCCTTGCCTCCTCTTTTTCATTATCTAAAGAAGTTAACATCACATGCTCCATTAAACAAGATGCAGCTTTTATTATCTTTTATCTACTTCTGAACCCTTTCTATAAATGCTTCTTGATTACTCTTGCATGTTGAAATAGACATTTAGAATAATCAAAACCTCAAGAAAGTGTAATGCTTGGTTAATCCAGGGCATGGCAGTTTCCTCAATACAGATAAATGGCTTGAGACTGTTGCAAAAGTGTATTGGATGAGTTGATATGATATTTTGGGGAAGGTATAAAGTCAGAAACGTACTGCCACCAAATAAATGACAAAAGCATAATAAATACATTTTCCAACAAGAGAAGTGTTAAATTCCCCAAGGGGAAAAAGAAGAATCCTGATAATTCAGAGATCTGAAATTCACTGAAGGTATATTTTCCTGGTGATTAATTTAGTTGTTTATTTATGCATTTCTTTATTCATCCATCATATATTAATTGAGACATTTTCATATGCCCTATTTTCATCTCAGGAGTCCCTGGGTGATGCAAATGTTTAAGGTATTTCACTGCTAACTAATACGTTGATGGGCCCAGGCCACACAGAGGTACCTCAGAAGAAAGGCCTGGTGATCTACTTCTGCAAAACTAGCCTTTGAAAACCCTATGGAGCATAGTTCTACTCTGACTCAGACGAGGTGTGAGTCAGAATCAACTTGATAGAAATTGGTTTTATTGTTACCTCATTTTAGTTCAACAGAATCAATGTTTGCATAATTCCCTTCCTTGCATAGTTCCCAATTCACTGGGCCACAAAACAAGAGACATTTTACACGGAATTTGGAAGATACAAAGGAAGCTCTTCCACATTATTTCCAGGGCACTTTGTCAATTATCTGTTGCCTCACTTTGTTTAAATGGAGCAGCAGCCAGTCTCAAACACTTCTAGCTCCTGTTGAACATGTTCCTCCAGCTTCTCAGATTCCTGGACTATGTGTGAGTTTGCCTTCTTTATTGTAGATACCAGCTTCTCCTGCCAATCCCTCTATCATCCAAAATAGATTCTTAAAAGTGGTTAGTGACAAATGTGGGTTCCAGGCCATCCTTGTGGACTGGTTCTTCATCACATTTCACAGTCTGCACTTGTTCAGTCCTCCTGCCTCAATTCATTTCCATCCTTCCCTTAGAAACTGCCTGTTCTGCTGACAACGACACAGACACAGACACAGAAGCAACAATCTCATACAGACTCTTTACTGGCTCCCACAATTTAATAAGGTCAAGGCCCTACAATAAGCTTTCTATTCTTTCTATTAGAGGTGACTTCTACTAGTTCTACTTCTCTGTTTGAATTGTGATATAGAATTTGGTAATGGAGTGGTTTCATGGGAACTGAACCTTGAGGATAACCAAAACCAAACCAAACTCACTGCTGTCGGGTTGGATCCAACTCACAGAGAACCCTCCTTGCGTTTCTGAGGCAGTATCACTACAGAAGTAGATTGCTCAATCTCCCTTCCAAGGAGTAGCTGGTGGGTTTGAATCACCAGCCTTCTGGTTAGCAGTCAAGTGCCTTAGGCACTATGCCACCAGAGCTCCAAAACCTTGAGGATAGTTTCTCTGATTGGTACTGAGTTTCAATGAAAACTATGTGAGCTGGAACTTGACAAGACTGCTTTGTTTTTCTGGATCTCACAAGTTTTCCATCTTTGACAGGGTCCAATCTTACCCCCTTCAATTGCTCTCTATTAGTGGCAATTGAGTCTTCCCTTTCTGACAGGTTTCTGCCTTACATGGGCTCTGGTTTTTACAGGTTTTACTGTATCTGCAATCAATTCTCTGACTTGTTTAGATTTACAGTTATCACTGACCGTATTTCCAGTGGTAAAGGGGCTGTGTCATGTGGTGACAAAACATTTACTTAAAGTATAATCTGTAAATACTTGTAACCAAGCACACTTACTAAGCAAGATTTTAGTGATCAATGTTGTGGTTGCAAACAACTTCTATTACATGAAGTCATATGAAGTCACTAGAGCATCACTCCACCTATCTTCTCATCCTGCACCCTAGGCAGAAGGAGTTGTGCTGATCTTGGGATTGCCATTCTCAGAAGAGACCAGCAAAAGAGTTGGTGGGGATTCATTCCCTCAAGGTCTAGGTGCAACTATGCCATTTACCATATATATTCACATTCCACTGGGGAAACATGTCACATGGCCAAATCTGGACTCTATGAGGCTGGAATGTGTTATGCTTCTACAAAGAAGAGGAAGTGGAAACAACAATGTTGACAACAACAGTAATTTATTAGATGACTCAGAAGAGAGGTTCAGTATTCAGGGGCCTGAAAGATCAAGTGAAAAATTATATCAAAACGTAGAGCAAAAATAAAATGAGAGGCGGGGCAAGATGGCGG
>NW_006921599.1:23930450-23935777 GCF_000298275.1 Orycteropus afer afer
TGAGACAAAGTATATGTGAACTGCTGTATGAAAAGTGAATTTACTCTGTAAATCTTCACCCAAATCCTAATAAAAAAATAAAAAATAAAATAAAATGAGATGAAAATCATGATAGGAAAAAAAATCAAACTGACATCAAGCTCTTCATCTCTAGCAGTGGAAGCTAGAAGAGGTAACATAGTGGCTATAGAGAGTAATAGAAATGAAAATGTTATTATCTGTGAATCCCATGCCAGCCATGCTCTCATTCACTGGTGAAAATGAAAGATGGTCATTCGAGCTTATGCAGGAATTCTGAGAGTCTTTCTTCTCAATTACAACAATAACAAGCATATGAAATCTGAAAAAGTACAGGAGAAAAAAAAAGAGAACTACACAATTTTAAGAAATATGTATGCATATATATGTATGCTATATCCAGCCAACGCATGTCTGTTCAACTACATTTAAAATTTATGGATGGAGTTTGTTTGTTTGTTTCCTGAAAGTTTAGTGCTCCTCCATGATTTGGTTGGGTCTGTGTCATACTTAGTGTTACATTTTTAATATTTTCCCTGTAATATAAATTGTTATATTTATATTTCCAGTAAATTTTTAAGATGGACTTTTGAAACAGAATATACAATACTGGTTTTGATGTCTCTGTTAGATTAGAAGTGAAGCTTAGTGGGAGAAAAGAGTAACTAACTTTGTTTCAGTGAATAAAATATCAACAAAAACTAAGTATCCTGATTGTAAAATTTCAGTAGAATTACCAAAATAACAAGAAAACAACAAAAGAAATAGTAACTTGAGTAATTGAAGAAAAATAAGAAAAGAGAAAAAATAGCAATGTAAAATAAAAAAGACAGAAGGAATAAAATCAAACTTAATCATTACTAAAGTAAATGTGAAAGACAATTAAGAAAACTTTGAGTCAAAGAGTAAATAGAAAATGAAATGACAAATTACCCAGAAAGCAATGATAAGAGTGCTTCATAATAGTATCTATGTAACATAGCAAAATTACGTAGTATTTCTCTCTTTTCTCACAGGAAAATGAATAGCCTTAAATACCTCTGAAATTAAAGGAGAAAAGTAATTTAGTATTCATTTCAAGAAATTAGAAAATAATGATGCAGGATACAGGATTTAATAGGTATAAATTTAAATTAATTAAATTAAAAAATTTAAAACACATTAAAAGAATAAAGTATTAAGTCAATTTTCTGAAAAACAAAATACAAGGAAACAATAAAATAGATAAATACCTTGGAAATTTGATTAAAGAACAAAAGTGGATAGCCAAAATAGATAAGATTAGTATGAGGGAAAAAAAATCACAGAAAACTAAAATTGTATGAAAAGAAACATACAAAAAGATGCTCAAATTCAGTAGGAGTCTCAAATATACAAAATAAAGTGACAAAGAAAGATTACCTTATAACCATCAAACTCACAAAAATTATAAAGAAAACACCTACAAATATCAAAGTTGTGGAATAAAAAGCAAATCTATCTATAGTTGGAGTTACTGGGTAGTGCATTTAACACACTCAGCTGTTAACTGAAAGGTTGGAGGTTCAAATTCACCCAAAGACACCTCAAAAGAAAGGCCTAAAGGTCTACTTTTGAAAAACCTGCCACTGAAAGGCCTATGGAGCATAGTTCTACTCCGATACACATGGGGTGTCATGAGCTAAATCACCTCCATGGCAACTGGTGGTGGTAGTAGATCTATAGTTGGAGAACATATGAAGCCTTACATTCTTTATAGAAAGCAATTTGGAAATATCTATTAAAATTAAAAATAAAATGTTCTTTCAGTCTAACAATCTCAGCTCAGAGATAACTACTGTGGGAATACAGATATCTGAAGAGAATGGCCTAAGTACTATAGTATCTAAGGCACACTGAGCCTATGGCCCAAACTAGAAATATTGTGAATGCTTATCAATGAAGCCACTGAAAGTTATTTTTCTGTATTATCTTTTTTTTTCTTTTGTGTTCTCATGTATTAGAATACTTTTTATCTGGCAAAGGAAATATCTTCATTTTTAGCATACATGGAACATTCAGGAAGCGATAAAATTGAAAATCAACAATTAAAAGTCCGCAAAACAATAATAATGATGACAAAGAATAAAACATCCTTACTATAAAATGATAGTTAAAATTGTAAAATATCTTTAACTGAAATACAATGAAAATATTTAATATCTTTTCACTCCTATTTTTTTAATATTACTGTTCACAGGGTAATGATTTATAAACAATGTAATAATTAATAAGAATATTATTATTTTTATCTTTAAGCTTTGAATTATTCCTGTTTAGTTGTTGCTGACTATCTTGTGGTTGTTGATTTTTAATTTTATTGTCAGATCAAGATTAATTAATTAATCAATGAACTACTCAATTAATAGCAAATAGTTGTAATAAATTACCCTAATCCAGTCTTCAGTACCAGCTCTATAAAAAATACCTTCCCCTTCAAAGCCGTCGAGTTAGATACAAGTCATTGAGTCACCTTCTTGGGTTTCTGAGGTGGTATCACTAAAGAAGTAGATTGCCCAATCTTCCTTCCAAGGAGTGGCTGGTGGGTTTGAACTGCCAGCCTTCTGGTTAGCAATCAAATGCCTTAGACAGTATGCCACCAAAACTCCCGAGCTACCTCTAGTAAGGTAGTTTTCATTTTAATAGACTCTAAAGAATAAAATACCTTTAAGATTACAGAAATGGTGTGGGGGTAGCATCTGAATCTAAATTCACAATGAGTAAGAAGGACCATAGTCAACAATCCAAGGCTGTTGGAATCCATGAAGCTGAGGTCAGACAAGCTGCCACTCTCTAACCTTTTTGCCAAATCTACATCAACCATCCTTTCCACAGCACATTCTACTTCTCTGCTGGGTTTGATAACTCATTGCAACAGCCATGTAAAACTCACAGACAATATTCATCATTAGGGAATTTATTACGGAAGTATGGTGGCATAGTACCTAAAGCGTTTGACTGCTAACCAGAAGTTGGTGGTTCAAACCCACCAGCCACTCCTCGGAAGGAAGGTTGGGCAATCCTACTTCCGTAGTGATACTGCCTCGAAAACCCAAGGAGGGGTCGCTATGAGTCGGGGCCGACTCGACGGCACATAACAACAAGAACAACAACCCACACAATGGTGCCATGCACCTTATTCATATTATTAACAAGGTATCCAATCCCTTGGTGGGCCACAAGTACCTCACATCTGCATAATACCATCCAGTCACCCAGTGGGAGTCAAAGACTATGACTAGAATGGCCATATTAAGTAATTTATTGCACCATAAAGATCCAAGACAATGACTTTCTGAAAAGAGAGAGAATTCAGTATCCAACTATAGGTTACATTCCAAGTAGAAACCTTCTGCTGGAAGTAACTAAAAATGCTGGGAAAACATACAATATCATCTTAAATGTATTAATGATAGGAGGTGGTCCAAGATGGCAGCATACTCAGATGCTTCACAATGTCCCTCTTACAACAAAGACCAGAGAAAAAGAAAATGAATTGGGTATAGATGACAACTTTGAAATCATGAGAATCAAAGGCAAGTGTGAAGAACTGGATCAAGTGCCAAGTGGGAGACTACTTACAAAAATAGTGGACAAGGAGAATCATGGATTGCCTATGTCTTACGTGGCCTTATTGAGACAAAGCAAGTAGCATTCTTCACTGAAGCCCCTATCACTTAATGCAGCCAAGCAGGAGAGAATCTGTATCCATGTCCAAAGCCTGGCAAGCGTGTTCCCAATACTGCAGAAGTTAAGTGCATTCATCTCACCTACTTCACATCCCTCAACCCCCTGAGCTAGAGGCCTGTGGACCTGCAGTGCCCTCCCTAAACCTTTCACTCATCCCTCCTGTGTGCTATCACAGTTCTAGGACACCACCACCACCCTGCTCCCTGAGCTAGGGCTCCGTGGACTGGCATCACCTGCTCCTTCACACAGGCACTTATGCTGGGGACCCATGGATCAGTGATGCCAGTATCTCTACCCAGACACCAATACCAGGAGACTGGAGAGTGACAGGACCCAATCCTATGCCCCAGTTGCCTACAGTAGGGCCCACAGACTGGTGGTGCCCACATTTCTGTCCAGTCACTGGCATCAGAAGCTCGCACACCAGAGGCACCATTCCTATGTCCAACCACTCGGGCTGGAGACCTGCAGACAAGTGGTGCCCCCTACTCCCTCCAGCCATGTGGCCAGGGCCTGAGGACTGGTGACACACCTTCGCCTGCATTGCACTCTATTGGACAGGGATATACCTTCCTTATGGGCAGTCATAGACTAGCAGCATCTCCCCTACCTTGCCTCCTGCACTGCCCCCCACCATAACCAGAGATTGTGCCTGCTCTTAATTTCCCTGCACAGCCTTCTCTGCCCAGGATTGCTGTTGTGAGTTTACATCCTACACATCTGGTGACCTATGATCCAGGTAGCCTCACCCTAACCACTCAGAAACCAAAAATACATACACACAATACCCAACTCAATAACTAGTGAGAAAACACTCTGTACCCCAAGTCAAGTGACCAGCTTGTTTAGACATATCACCTTACGAGTATAGTGACATCCTTAGCCATCCTGTAAGACCAGGAAGTAGAAATCCAGAAGTCTAGTCAATAGAATTAAGTAGCATATATATAAAAAAAATAATAATACATCTATACCAAGTGAGATTCATACCAGATATGCAAGGATGGTTCAACATTAGAAAATTAATCAATACAATCTACCACACAAATAAAACAAAAGAAAGGAATTACATTATCTTAATCAATGCAGATTTGATAAAGCCCAACCCATTCCTGGTAATAAAAATCTCACAAAATAGGAACAGAAAGGAAAAGGTATTTATACAAAACCAACAGCTAAGCCCAATGGAAAGAGACTGACAGCATTCCCCTAGAGAAATAGGAACCACACAAGGACGCTCTTTCATCACCACTCTCATTCAACATTGCAGTGGAAGTCTTTGCTAGAGCATTGAGGCAAGAAAAGGCAATTAAATTCCCAGGTGTATAGTAGAACTGACAAAGGGCAAGTTGTGGTCACTGCTTGGTTACAGCCAGCTATACAGTAGCTGAACCTGTGGGCTTGGGACCATAGTTGCAGGGGATATCAAGCTCAACTGGCATAATATACTATACAAAACATTGTTCCACCTCCTACTTTGGTGAGTAGCAACTGGGATCTTAAAAACTAGCAAGCTGCCATCTAGATGCAACGATGGGTCTCTCCTCATTCAGAGCAAAGAATGAAGAAAACCAAAATTCATGGGAACAATTAGTCCTAGA
>NW_006921599.1:23936227-23939312 GCF_000298275.1 Orycteropus afer afer
GATGGACACTGGGACAAGGTAACTATGGGGAGGAAGTGGGAGGGGAGCTGTTGCATTGTGGTAAACTCTGGTCAATGTCATTAGACAAAGTGTATGTAACCTGCTGTATGGAAAGTGAATTTGCTCTGTAAATCTTCACCCGAATCACAATTTTTTTAAAAAAAAAAAAAAAAAGGCAATTAAAGGGATTCAAAAACCTTTATGAAGACTGTAAACATTGTTTTTTCCTGTGTACTAATAAAAATGTAATAAATGGAGAGATAGGCCATGGTCATGAATTGGAACATTCAATAGTAAATTTGTCTCCCCAAAATTTAGGTCCCTAGGTGGTACAAACTGTACTCAACTGCTTACCACAAGGTTGATGGATCAAACTCATCCAGAAGCACTTCAGAAGAAAAGCAAGACAATCTGCTTTTGTAAAGATTAAAACCATGATAATTCCTCAGATCAGTTCTTTGGAACACTTGGGGTCACCAAAAGTAGGAATTGACTCAATGGCAGTGTTTTATTTTTTCCTGAATATTTTATATAAAGATTCCATACAACCCAATCAAAAGTCCAAATTTTGCATAGAATTTGATAAATTAATTATCAAATTTATATGAAATTGTAGGAGCTCTGGTAGCATAGTGCCTAAGGCACTTGACTGCTAACCAAAAGGCTAGCGGTTCTAACTCATCAGCCACTCCTCGGAAGGAAGGTTGGGTAATTTATTTCCGTAGTGATACCACCTCGGAAACCCAAGGAGGGGTCGCTATGATTTGAGTCCAACTTGATGGCAAATAACAACAACAACAGCAACATATGAAATTGTGAGAGGCCAAATAAATAAAAATATTCTTAGAAAATACACAGGACACATATTCTGCAAATAGTAAGATGTATTATGAATCTTGAGTAATGAAGGCAGTCCAATACTACCACCTGTACCCAAGGAAACTCTATGCTGTGCAGTTGATTCTGACTCATGGTGCTGGCACAGTGATACACAAATAGACCCTTGGAACTGAACAAAGGATGCACAAAACAGAATCATGCATTTATGGACACTGAAAGTATAATGGTGCTACCTTGCAGATGAATAAGGGAAAGTTAGGTTCTTAATAATGGTTTATGACATTTAAGATTCTTATTGGAGTATTTAACTTAGAGATCTATAGAAAAATGTTCATAGAAGTCATGTTTGAAATAAATTGACTACTCAAATGCCTATCAAAATAAAAGAGATAAAGTGCTATACTCATGTAATAGAATATAGTAGTGTAAATTAATGAACTATAAATATACTCATATATAGGTATGAATTTCAAAAAGATATATTGACAATTGCGTGCCAAAAACTTAAATAATTTATATGAACGGAAAAGGGTTCTGGTGGCTTCGTGGTTAAGGGATTTGGTTGCTAACTAGAAAGTTGTCAGTTCAAACTCACCAGCTTCTCCATGGAAGGAAGATGAGGCAATTTACTTCCTTAAAGATTTACAGCCTTGGAAACCCAATGGGGGTCGCTATGATTTGGAAAAGACTCAGTGACAATGTTTTTTTTTTTTTTTTTAGATGAATGGAAATACTCCTCTGTTGTTATGTGCCATCGGGTCAGACCCAACTCATAGTGACCCTGCCTTGGGTTTCCAAGGCAGTATCGCAAAGGATTTGGGCAAAGTAGATTGCCCAACCTTCCTTCCGAGGAGTGGCTGGTGGGTTTGAACCACCAGCCTTCTAGTTAGCAGTGAAGTACCTTTGGCGCTATGCTACCAGAGCTTCAGGAAAAATTCCTAGAAGCACACAAATGACCTAAATAGACTGAAGAAGAAATAGAAAATCTCTGCAGACCTAAAATAAATGATGAGATGGAATAAGTAATCAAAAACCTTGCAACAAAGAAAAGCCTGGGGCCAGTCTGCTTTATTGGAGAATTCTACCAAAAATTTGAAGAACAATAACACCAATCTTTCTCAAAATCTTCAAAAAATAGATAAAGAGAGAACATCTACTAACTCACTTTATTGAGTCAGTATTACCCTGATTCAAAAGCCAGAAAACATCACCAAAATGAAAGAAAACTATATATCAATAACAATTATCAATACAGATGCAAAATTCCTTAACAAATTGCTAGTTGTCTGGGTTCTCTAGTACAGCTATAACAGAAATACGACAAGTGGATGGCTTTAACAAACAGGAATTTATTCTCTTACTGTTTAGGAGGCTAGAAGTCTGAGTTCAGATTGCTAGCTCTAGGGGCGGGCGGAGGCCCTTCCACCTTGGGCTTCAGCTCTGCCTCTGGTTCCAGGCCCACTAGAGCAAGCTAAAGACTTCTTCTGACTCATGCAGCTGCTGGCTGCTGAGGTTGATGAACATGAGATCAACAAGTAAAATGACACAATCCCAAAATTGGCAGGAAACACAGTAGGCTGGGGTTCAAGACTAGGAATAATGCCAAGAGTGGCAGACAACATGGCAGACCACTGGTTCAACATTCAAGTCCAGGAACTTAAAGCCTCGCCCAAATGCAGGATGCAGATGTGCCAAAAAGCTAGAGTCCTTTCTCAAAGCTTCTCCTTAGGAAGCAGGCCAAACCCCAAAGGCAACTGTTTAGTTGCTTATGACAGATTCCACCATAGAGGTGATTATAATCTCATCATGGGGAATAACTACATTCTGCTGCCAAGCTACTTAAAGTCAGGGTCCAGCCAAGTTGACATACAACCTTAACTATTCCACTAGCAAACTGAATCCAGCAGCATATTAAGTGAATTATGCACTATGACCAACTGGGATTTATCCCAGTCATGCAAGGGTGATTCAACTTAAGAAGATAAATCAATGTAATAAACCACATTAATAGAACAGAAGAAAACAACTACATTATCATTTCCAATGATGCACAAAATATATTTGACAAAATCCAACATGGTAAGAAGGAGCCCTGGTGGAACTTTTGTTAAGTGCTTGGCTTCTAATCAAAAGATTGGTAGTTTGAACCCACTAGTCACTGTGCAGGAAAAAGATGTAGCAGTCTGCTTCTGTAAAGATTTATAGCATTGGGAATCCAATGGGTGGTTTTACTCTGTCCTATAGC
>NW_006921599.1:23940092-23941169 GCF_000298275.1 Orycteropus afer afer
TATGATTAACATATTTCTTTATATAAAAGAATATATATCAAGTTGTTGTTGAGTAGGTTATGAGCCAATGATGTTATATATAACTGAATGAAATGTTGCCCTTGTCCTGAGCCACCCTCACAATCATTGATATGCTTGAGCCCATTGTTACAACCATCTGGTATTTTGAGTGACTAGGGAGCTCATCTCCCAGGACTACATTTAACATATTCCGTTATGATTCATAGGGCTTTCATTGGGTGATTTTCAGAAATAGATCACCAGGCCTTTCTTTCTAGTCTGTCTTAGTCTGGAATCTCTGCTGAAACTTGCTCACCTTGGGTGATTTGCTGGTATTTGAAGTACTAGTTGCATAACTTCCAGAATCACAGCAACATGCCAGCCACCACAGTAGGACAAACTGACAGTTACACAGGTAGTGTGGTCAGGTGTTGGGAAATGAGAGGTCTGAGTGGCCTTCCTTTGTAGAGAAGGGGTTTCTCTACTATTCCTCCAGGTCCTAGCACTTCCTTACACTTTTCTTAGCACGCTTCAGAGATCTTCTTTGTTTGTCTCTTGTGCCATTTCCAGGTTTTATATACTGTGCTTATTGGAAAGAAGAAAGAAAAATGAGTCAATGTCATCTTGTCCATAATGGAAATCTATTTTTTACGTTTTAAACTGCACATATATGACTTATACACCCTCCTTTTCTTTAGGTATTTTTATAATAAGTTATAATTTTAAATGTAAAGATGGTTAGTACTTTTAATATTTTGGGTCTGTCTTACTCTTAGATCACTGATTGCAGAGAATGCACAAAAGGGATGGCGCATGAGTAAGAGGTTTTTTTTTTTTTCCCCTAAGTTTAGAATGAGATCCAACAAGCATTCATCTACAAGCTGCACTTATTCGCCATCTGCGATTATTCATCACACATACTCTGTCTGCAATATATGTTGATTTATTCTACTGGACTTATTTATTATTGTTGTTGTTGTTGTTGTTTGCCGTCGAGTCGGCCCTGACTCATAGCGACCCCTCCTTGGGTTTCCGAGGCAGTATCACTACGGAAGTAGGATTGCCCAACCTTCCTTC
>NW_006921599.1:23942459-23948491 GCF_000298275.1 Orycteropus afer afer
TGTGTGTGTAAATCATGGATACTAGCAATGAAATTCCCACATTTTAGGTTGGGTTCAGGGGTGCAAACAGTGCTTTAATACTAACCAAAGGTCAGTGGTTTGAGTCTACCAAGAGGTACCAAAGAGAAAGGCCTAGGTATCTACTTCTGAAAAATCAGCCACCAAATACACTATGGAACATAGTCTTCTCTAACACCTATAGACTCTCCATTACTCTGAATAGACTGGATTAGCAACTTGTTCCATTACTTTGATCTTCATATAAATGTTGTAAAGAAAATAAGTTTAACTGCATGCCTGGAAATATTGTTAGAATGACCATTTTATCTATGTATTCACAGAATTAACTTGTAGTTTTATTCCTGATATTTTTTTTTTTACAATCATGAACATGTTTAAGGACTTTATGAGAAGGAATTTAAATTTCCTTTTTTTATTTACATGATGCTGTACTTTGTGAAAAAAGAAGGTGGTACCTCACAACCTACCTCCCAATATTTAGCTTGTTAAAGAGGTCTAATATACATTTTACAGTAACATGCAAACATCTAAATGAAACTGGATGAACATTTTATGTGAAGAATAAAGGTTAAAATGAACAAACATTCTTCAACCTATAAATTTGTAAGTGTCATTATTTTAGCCAAAGAAAGAACTCCTTGTGAATTTTTTTAGAAATGAAAACCATACTTGATATATTTTTATCAGATTCTTCCATCAAAAATTGGAAGTAACTACTTCCAACATTAATATAGTCAACTAAATAAGCCTTGGCTAGACATTTTATATCTCCCTGGGTTGAAGGTTTCTAGCCAAATCTCAATAGCATTCACCTTTCTTCTAAAAATGCTTGGATGACAATGGCTTTCCTACCAAATATTTTGTTAACCTAGTTAAGATTTAGGTTGTTTCTTGTTCCCATTTCTTTTTCATTTAGCATTAAACTGTAGGCTATGGAAAGAATGCATCCCTGACCCTTTGGTTATTTATTTATTTATTTTAACCTGGGTTTACTACAGTAGAGACTCAGTCAGTGGACTAATTTGCAAAATAATTTACTGTTTGGGTATAAATGAAGATCACTCAAGGAGAGGGTGCAGTCATTACTGAATTCTGAGTTGTGATCGGAAGTCAAAGATTATCATTGATTTGAATGTGACACCAAACTCAAGACACTAGCTTGCCCTTGAGACTTCTCAAGGATTAAAATTATTATATATTTTCCTAAAAGAAAGCTTATTTACATACACACACCCACACTGCCATAGAGTCGATTCCTATTCATAGGCACCCCACAGAATCTTCTTCCCACAAACTGGCTGGTGAGTTGCATTTCAAGAGGAGAAGAAACTTCTGGTTAGCAGCCCAAATGCGTTACCCACTGTTCCATCAGATATATATATATATATATATATATATATATATAAGCTCTGGTAGCATAGTGGCTAAAGCACTTGACTGCTAACCAGAAGGCTGGCGGTTCAAACCCACCAGGCACTCCTCAGAAGGAAGGTTGAGCAATCCTACTTCTGTAGTGATACTGCCTTGGAAACCCAAGGAGGGGTCGCTATGAGTCGGGGCTGACTCGACTGCACATAACAACAACAACAAATATATATATAAATATATATATATATATATGTATGTGTATGTGTGGATATAGATAGATAGATAAAATATTATGCAAAGAAACCAAAACAGATGATTCTTAACTTTGTTTACACTTATTCAGGGATTAATGGAGATAATTTCTGAAACAATCTCTGAACTCCAAGCTACTCTGTACTTACTGAAATGATGTGCTTTTTGGGTGTGTGACACTTTGCTATATACAACTAGCATTTAAAAGGGTTTGGTGGTGATGAAAAGAACAACTTTATTAAGACCTTGAAACATAAAGAACTGTTGTAGTTTCATCCCCAATCATAAATATGGAAATAATGTTATTTGTAAATTTGGTTATATGTTGGTTTCTTTTTCTTACATATTGCAATTAAAGATATAATTTTTTACTGCCATACATAGCCTTGTTGCACATGGCCTATTGTTTTGCTTGAATATCAAGATTTTCTCTGACTCTTTCTTAAAACCAATTGGGCCTGATTGAAATAATTGGTTTATAGTGTATCCAACATTCTATGCTGTACACTTTTCACTTTAATGCAACAGACATTTATTAGGCACCTAACGTGTATGGATCACTGGTCTCTTAGCTCTCTCAGGTCCCTTCTGGTCTCTGTTGTTGTTATGTGCCATTGAGTCGGCCCCAACTCATAGCGACCCCTCCTTGCGTTGCCGAGGCAGTATCACTACGGAAGTAGGATTGCCCAACCTTCCTTCCCAGGAGTGGCTGGTGGGTTTGAACTGCCAGCCTTCTGGTTAGCAGTCAAGTGCCTTAGGCACTATGCTACCAGAGCTTCTTTCTGATCTCTATTAAACACAATACAAAACTCAGTTTGAGTTGATAGAAAAAACACAACTCTGTCTTCCTAGTGACTTCTTGTTGCTAACAAATTTTAAACAGTATACCCATTTAGTACTTCACAGAAGTATAGCATTGCTTTCTTGTAATCACAAATAGTGCTCTCCATCCATTTTTTGTTTGGTTTCAATTTTTTTTTTTTTTTTTTCAGTCCACAGAGATACTTGTTTTGGTATCAAAGGCAAAGTAAAATAACATAAATAAATAAATAAACAAGACCAACTGCCAGTGAATGAAATAAAATAGCTTCTAGTCTATTTTCCTTATTGATCTTGATAGCTAAAAACAATATATTCTGTTGATAACTATGAATCAGTAACAACCAATAAAGGACATGTACAAACCTGGTATTTGTTTTCTACTGAATGACATGTATATGGGTACCAATTCTCCCTATGAGCTTCATTTCCAATTATTTTATTTATTCTAGTTAGAACAAGGTACGTAGTATAAAGATGTTCACTATAATAGAGTAAATATAATATATTAGGCACTTTCCAATACTGGTCTGCCAGGTTTACTTCTTCAAACAAATGCCACTGACATGTTTATGTGTATTCTAATTAAAAGCCATTATTAATGGGTTATAGCTTGCCTTAAAAATGTCTCTGGTATAAATTTCAGAAGTTTGGTTCTATTTTAACCATATGACATGTTTTCCACATTATTTCCCATATAATTAAAATGATCTGACTGTTATTCCTTCTCCAGCCCAGTGAAATTTTAATTATTGGAGACTTAAGTGAAATTGTTCATTTGTTGGATTAGAATGATTATTTTTATGAGACCAGAAGGATATTTTCATAATTTAAGTATCTAGAGTTTAATATTTAGTAAGGGCATATGATTTTTATGGAAATATTAAACAGCATGGGTTGCAATTCTATTCTGTGGATGTGTTAATGTATTAGCCTCACTATTTGTTTATTGATAATAATTATGACTACAAATTTGCATCTGTGTCTCCCCCAAAAAGGCAGTAAAGTGAAGGTCAAAAACAAAAAAAAACCAAACTCACTGTCATCGAGTCAGTCCCAACTCATAGTGACTCCTCCTTGGGTTTCCAAGGCAGTATCACTATGGAAGTAGATTGCCCAACCCTCCTTCCAAGATTGCAGGTAAGGAATTTATCTGCCTCATCATTATTTCTCTAGTGTTGAAGCCAGTGCCTTGCACACAGCATCTCATATATGATTGTTGGATCAGTGAGTGATGATTATAGACATAAAGTATATCAAATGTTCCCTATCTTTTGGCCCCCATCCTGCCTTCCAATAGATTATCAGAGATGGCAGGTTATTTCTTCTCTACTTGAAATGCAACTTTACTAACCCAGATGTTTGCCTTCATCCAGATAACCTGCTCATTCCTTAAATCCATTTATAATTAACAATTGTGAATATTTCATTTTCAATGAAATATTTCTTGTGCTGTTTATAAACTCAAGTGGTGGCAAGAGCATCATATCCATTTATTTGGAAATCAGTGCATTCATTAAAGGTGTTATTTAAATATACAACTTTACAGTGTACAGTATCGACTAGTGTCAGCTATAGAATCTATGGTCATTTATTTTCACAAATTTGTTCTTCTCATGAAATGTTATGGTTCACGTGGAGAAAGTCATGGAAAACCATGCCGACACCGACAGGCTCGATTATCTTTGCAGTACGGGTCCTCCAACCACGTCATTTCATCTGTTTTTAAGATTGAAAAAGCCAGGATGTGGCGGATTTTCAAAGAGCCCATCTGTGTGATGTTTCTGCTTTCAGCCTCTGGTCTCTCCATCACCAGTGAAAACTAAATCACCATGATGTGCTGGACAGCACGAGCTGGATTATTTGTATTATACATAATCTCCTGGTGACCCCACAGGTGGCCAGAGCATGGTCAGAAAGCAATGGGTGGATTCTTAAAACATTTTAGCAAGTTGAATATTAACCATGACTTGAGCATTAAAATAACTGAAACCGATAGAATTTTTTTTTTTTTTTTAGGTCACAGTCCTTTTCTTCTATTCCATGTACATGTTCATATTGTGCTATGAGGCAAACACATGTGATTTTGGTAAAAACCAGTGATTCTAGAAACCATCAGATTGAATTTTTAAAAATGTGTGATTATCACAACCTTTATTCCCTTCTCTCATTTCAGACCCTTAAAAACTATTAAAGGAAGATATTTTTGGCTCATTCATAGTCTATTACTAAGAGATTAGGAAAAGTCTGATTTTAAACATCACGGAATTTAACTTGGAAGGAATTTAATTGCAAAAATTGTGCTTTTCTCTGCAAAAAGTACATAAAGAAAAATAGTGTTCACTACAATACTGCAAAGACATAAGAAGTAATTCATGAAAAGATCTTCTTCCCAAATATAGCATACAATTTTTTTGAAGCCATTATTTTTGAGTCAAAAATTCCACACAATAAAATTCATCCTTTCTTTAGGTGCTCAGTTCTGACAAATGTATATAGTTGTGCAACCACTATCAAAATCTAAACATAGATCACTCCCAACATCCCCTGAAATTTCCTTACATACAATTATGATCAATTTCCCCTCCTGATCACCAACCGCTGGCAACCAGTGGTCTATTATTTGTCCCTACAGTTGTATCATTACCAGAATATCATGTAAATGGAAATGTATGATACTTAGACTTTTGGGTCTGGCTCATTTCACTAAACATCTGAGATTTATCCATCTTTTTGCATATATCAAAATTTGTTTGCTTTATTGTTGAGTACTGTTCCAGTATTTGTGTGTATCATTATTTGTTAATCCATTCCTTAATTGATGGACAAAAGTGTTATTTTAAATTTTCAATGGTTAGAAAAAAAAGTTGTTCTACACATATGCATGCAGCTTTTTGTGAGGATGTGTGTTTTCATTTCTTTTGAGTAAATGGGATTCCTGGGTTTTTTGGTATGTGTATGTTTAACTTGAAGAGAAATTATCAAATTGTTTTTCAAAATAGTTATACCATTTTTAATTCCTACCAGAAATTTATGATGTTTCTGCTACTCCATATTTTTACCAATACTTTATATTTTTATTTGTTTTTCACCATCCTTATGAGGTGGGATTTCTTTGTGGTTTTCATTTGCATTTTCCTGGTGACTAATCTTTTGTGGTGTAGTGGTTAAGGCATTTGGCTACTAACCAAAAAATCAATGGTTCAAACCTACCAGCTGCTCCACTGAAGAAAGATAGGGCAGTCAGCTTCTTTAAGGATTTTCAGCCTTGAAAACCCAATGGAGGTATCTATGAATTGGAATTGGCTTGATGGCAGTGAGGTTTTTTGTGTTTTTTTTGAGTGACTAATCATGCTGACATCTTTGATGTTCATTTTCCATTCATATAGCATCTTTGGTGAAGTATCTGCTCAACACTTAATTTGGTTGTTAATTTACTTATTATGAAAATATTAGTAAACTATTGACAGATTTTGTATATTCTGGAAACCAGTTATTTATCATTTCATTATGACATATGTGTTTTGCAAATATTTACTATCAATGTGGCTTTTGTTTCACTTTCTTTGTAG
>NW_006921599.1:23952446-23956110 GCF_000298275.1 Orycteropus afer afer
ACTCAATGGCACTTAACAACACCAATCAGAACAATATTTTAAGTGGAAGTTTTGGGATTTTGTTTTGAATAACATGTGTTACTTCATCATTTGAAGTGGTGACATTTCTTTAAGGATGTAGAAACAAATCCATCAAGTATTTACATTATATATAATACTTAATTGCAACAATTTGAAAATAATAAAAGTTTATCAGTATCTAAACCTAGAAGTCTTTTGATACAGATTGCCATGTACATTAATTTTAATTAAAACCCCTTAAGTTACAAGATTATTCTTATTTATCAAAAATTTATTTTTAATTTCTTGATTCCACACATTTAAAATGATTCTCCATAAAGCAAGTGAAAGTTCAACCTGCAAATGTTGTCATTGTTGTTAGGTGTCATGGAGTTGGTTCTGACTCAGAGTGACCCCACATACAAGAGAATGAAACACTGTCTGGTCCTATGCCATCTTCATAATCATTGCTATGCTGGAATCCATTGTTGTAGCCACTGTGTCAATCCATCCTGTTGAAGGTCTTGCACTTTTTCACTGACCTTCTGCTTTACCAAGCATGATGTCCTTCTCTAAGTATAGGCCCCTTCTGATAGCATGGACAAATTATGTGAGAGGAATTCTCACCATCCTCCCTTGTAAGGAGCATTCCAGTTGTATTTCTGTAAATAGGAATAGAAATATGAAAGTTGTGTGCCTTCAAATCAATTATGAATCACAGAGATCTGTTTAAAAATAATGAAAACTCAAAGAGATTGAAACATAAAGCTGATTATGAAGTTATTCTATATGCATATAGGGAGACTGCTCTGATTCCAGAAAAAAGAGCAAATAGCTCCAACTAAGCTGGTTACAGTGATGCTTATATAGAGAAGAGGAAGGACAAGAATAGAAGATCAACCACTGACTGATAATCTTAAAATAATTAATTGAACCCTGCTCTCTCCAACAGGATTCCAGGTCATAAAGTAATCTCTGGCCCTTCCTCTACCTGTGGTCATACCTAGTTGAGATTTAAATTAGTACCATGTAGATTCTTTTTTCATGTAATTAGAAGGTAATGGTTTTCTTGACTATCTTTTTTCTAGCAGGAAAGGAAAAATTTGCATTGTTATAGCCCTGGTGGCACAGTGGTTTAGCATTGGGTTGTTAATAGTTGAAACTCAAAAGCTGTTCCAAAGGAGAAAGATGGGGAAGTCTGTTACCAAAAATTTTATAACCTTGGGAACCTATGGCACAGTTCCATTCTGCCCTATAGGGTCGCTATGAGTTGGAACTCATTTGATGGCTATGGATTTCATTTCTGGTTTAGAGCAGTTTCTGGTAAGTTTTTGCAGTTTAGGGAAAGCTTTTTACTGTTAATATTTGGTTCCTTGTAAGAAAAACCTTAAAATCAAAGTAAGATGTCTGCAATTAATTTTCCTCTTCAAAAGACCCTATAGGACAGAGTAGAACTGCACTACAGGGTTTCTAAAGCTATAATATTCATGGAAGCAGATTACCACATCTTTCTCCCATGGAGCAGCTGATGGATTCGATCTGTCGACTTTTTGGTTAATAGCCACATGTTTAACTGTTGTGTCACCAGGGCACCTTAGAAATGTGCTTTGTGAAATAAAACAGCAAGTTACTCTAAATTGGAGACATAAGGTCATACCCCAAAATACCAAGTAAGTATAATTATTATTTAAATAGAATAAAAAAAAGAACTACAGAACAATTCTCTGAACAATCAAAGCCAGGAGAGTTCAGCAAAGCTCTGGATTCTAGGTTAGTTACATCTATTTCACAAGTGACAAAGAGAACTTTGCCCTTGAGGACTGCTTTGTTTATATGTTCTACCCCAGCAAAAAAATGATAAACAGACTTTGCTCTGTTATAGCATTATTTAGAAAGAATAAGCCTTTTTACTGCATCTAAGTGAATTTATTTGTTTGTTTGTTCTTGTTTTTGTTGTAATACAAATTAACAAGATGTCAAATGAACATCATGACCCCATTTTTATCTCAGGCAGACAAAATTCATAACTAAGAACAGGACCTCCTTCTGCAGCTCAGCAGAACTGTATTTGCAGAATTTCACAAACTCAGCTGGTTCTTTGGGACAGAAAATCTCCTGTATCCTGACTATCATCTGGTAAGAACATTTCCACACTTGGTAATTCACATGAGCCCTGCTCTCACGGTGTTTTCACTTCCCACTAATCATATTCACAACCTCTGTTTCCTCTGTTGAGTGTGGAGAATCCACCATAAAGAAAGTGCCCTTTCAGCTGTAGTTTTTCTTCACGCAGCACTACCCTGATTTTTGGAAAGAGCTCAACTCTTCCCCTTCCCTGGGCACATGGAACAGCAGAATGGAAGAATGAAAACTGCCAAAATGCTAATCAAGGAAAAAAAAAATAAAATAAAATAACAAGATCCAGATGGGACAAGATGGACATATTTCATTTATCCTGGGAACCTCTAGAGTATATCATTTGTGATGCATAATATACCCAGCCTTGGTCCTTTATAAACAAACACTACAGAGGCATATGCCACAAGATTATAAATGGAGTTGGCCATAAATTTGATGGGGCCATACACTCAGCATTGTACACAGCTATGAATTATTCAGTGGTATCCAGGGGTTATACTCTGTTCCCTTGGCTGCTAATCAATTTTGTAATCTCAGCTCACCCAAAGGGTGGGGGGCCCTTCATAACTCTTGTAATGAAACTCAGGTATTTCACACCAAAGAAAATGCAGCTCACTGAAATCAGCTCACACTTAATCGGGTACCACCTTTACAGTGGCAGGGATTATGAAGAACCAGAAAATCTGTTTTCGATCTTTAGTGGGCCAACTTGAGTTGTTTAAAAGAGCAGATTGTAAGGGTCCATCTCTCACTTTTTAACCCCAGCCCATCTCCACTGACTCAATAAATTTTGCCCAGGTCTTCATAGGTATCTTTTTAACAAGTACTTCAGGTGACTCTGAAGCCATCGCTCCAAGAAACACAAGTGGAAAACACCACTGAGATAGAGAAATGATTAGGAACTTTAAGAACATGGAAAATAGCTCTCTAAGAATCCCTCCTTACATTACATTCAGGAAATAACCTGCAATAATTGTCCTCCACTGTAAAGAAATATGAATACATATGTAGAAAACTGTAACTAGCCATTCAGAGGAGTCCTTTGGTGTGGCAAACAGTTAGTGCACTCGGCTGCTAACTGAAAGGTTGGGGGTGCAAGTCTACCCAGAGGCACCTTGGAAGAAATTTGGGCTAGAGATCTACTTCTGAAGCATCAGCCATTGAAAAGCCTATGGAGCAAAGTTCTATCTCTACATACATGAGTATGACATGAGTTTGGATGACAACTTTTCTTTGTTTGTCTGGTTGCTTTTCATTCACTTAGTACATCCCAAAAATGTGTTACAAATCATTATTTGCATCCAAAACCCAAGCAAACCCATTGCCATTGAGGCAATTCCAATACAAAATGATCTCCATGATTTCTAAGAGGTAAGTCTTTACGGAAGTTGACTGCCTCATTCTTCTTCTGCAGAGCAGCTGGTGGGTTTGAACCACTAACCTAGTTAGTTGTCAAATATCTTAGGTACTGTGCCACCAAAGCTCCTTATTATATGTATGTTGTTGTTGTTATGTGCCATCGAGT
>NW_006921599.1:23956531-23957619 GCF_000298275.1 Orycteropus afer afer
TGTCCAGCTATCACATGTATATGAGGCTATTGAAAATACTACGGCCTGGGTTAGGCACACCTTAGTGTTCAAAAAGACATCTTTGCTTTTCAGCACTTTAAAGTGATCTTTAGTAGCAGATTTGCCCAGTGCAATATGTCATCTAATTTCTTGACTACTGCTTCCATTGGTGTTGATTGTGGAACTAAGTAATAGAAAATCTTTGACAACTTCAATCTTTTCTCCATTTATCATGATGGTGCTTATTGGTCCAGTTGTGAAGATTTTAATTTTCTTTGTAGATTGTTGTCTTCAATCTTCATCAGTAAGTGCTTCAACCCATCTCCACCTCCAACAAGCAAAGTTGGGTTGTCTGCATATCTCAGGTTGTTAATGAGTCTCCCTCCAATACTGATGCCATTCTCTTCTTCATATAGTCCAGCTTCTCAGATTATTTGCTCAGCATACAGATTGAACAAGTATGGTGAAAGGATGTAATCCTGACACACTTCCTTTTTGATTTTAAACAATGCTGTATCCACTTGTTCTGTTTGAATGACAGCCTCCTGCTCTATGTACAGGTTTCTCATGAGCACAATGAACTGTTCCAGAATTCCTATTCTCAATGTTATCCATATGTGTTATGATTCACACATTTGAATGCTTTTGCATAATCAGTAAAACACAAGCAAACAAACACCTTTCTGGTATTCTTTGCTTTCAGCCAAGATCCATCTGACATCAGCAATGTTATTCCTCATTCCACATCCTCTTCAGAATCCAGCTTGCATTTCTGAAAGTTCTCTGTCAAAATACTCCTACAACTGTTTTTGAATTATCTTCAGCAAGATTTTACTTGTGTGTTATATTAATGATATTGTTTGATAATTTTCACATTCTGTGGGATTACCTTTCTTTGGAATGGGTACAAATATGGATCTCTTCCAGTCAGTTGGCCAGGTAGCTGTCTTCCAAATTTCTTGGGTTGGATAAGTGAGTGCCTCCAGTGCAGCATCCATTTTTTGAAACATCTCAATGGGTATTCATCAATTCCTGGAGCCTTCTTCTTCACCAATTCCTTCAGTGCAGTTTTGACTTCTTCCTTCAAT
>NW_006921599.1:23961779-23964213 GCF_000298275.1 Orycteropus afer afer
CAACTCATAGCGACCCCTCCTTGGGTTTCCGAGGCAGTATCACTACAGAAGTAGATTGCCCCATCTTCCTTCCGAGGAGTGGCTGGTGAGTTTGAACTACCAGCCTTCTGGTTAGCAGTCAAGTGCCTTAGGCACTATGCTACCAGAGCTCCTATTATATGCATAGGGAACTAATAAACATAAAGGGATAGTGTCTGGGTTGTCAATAACCAATTTCCTATACTCTATGTGTCGGCTCCCCTTGTCATCCCTCAACACTGTGGGCTCTGTGCAGGTGGAGTATGGGCATGTGAACTTCTAGAATCACTTCTTTTCTGTCCTAAGAATGAGCAAATTAGCAGGGCCCTGAGGGATCCAGATTTAAGATAAGTTAGTTAGATACCTGATGCCATGAAAATTCCTTCACTAATCCCTCTCAGATCAATCATTCTAAAACTCAAAGGCCATGTAAAAAATGGATGCAAGTTGGACCATGGGGTAGGAAGAGAAGAGGAAATATGGAAATACACCAGGCTAAATCAGTGAGTACATCAGTGAGCAGTATATTGACAGAGAACTTTCAGAAATGCAAGCTGGATTCAGAAGAGGATGTGGAACAAGGAATATCATTGCTGATGTCAGATGGATCTTGGCTGAAAGCAACGAATATAAGAAAGATGTTTACTTGTGTTTTATTGACAATGCAAAAGCATTCAATTGTGCAATCATAACATAAATTATAGACAACATTGAGAAAAATGGGAATTCCAGAACACTTAATTATACTCATGAGGAGCCGTTACGTAGATCAGGAGTTATCATTTGAAAAGAACAAGAGGATACTTCATGGTTTAAAATCAAGAAAAGAATGTGTTAGGATTAAATCCTTTCACCATACTTTTTCAATCTGCATGCTGAGCAAATATCTGAGAAGCTGGACTATATGAAGAAGAGCATGGTATCAGGATTGGAGCAAGGCTCTTTAACAACCTGCAATTTCAGATGACACAATTTTGCTTGCCAAAAGTGAGGATGACTTGAAGCACTTACTGATGCAGATTTAAGAATACAGTCTACAGTAGGGATTACATCTTAATATAAAGAAAACAAAAGTCCTCACAACTGGACCTATAAGTAGCATCACAATAAATGGAAAAAAGATTGAAGTTGTCAAAGACTTCATATTGCTTGGTTCTGCAATTGATATCAATAGAAGCAGCAGTCAGGACATCAAACGATGTATAACACTGAGCAAATAAGCTGCAAAGGACCTCTTTCACGTGCTGAGGAGCAAAGAGGTCTCCTTGAGGACTAAGGTGTGCCTGACAAAGCCATTGTATTTTCAATTACCTCATATGTATGTGAGAGTTGGACAATGAATAAGGAAGACAGAAGAAGAATTGATGCTTTTGAGTTGTGGTGCTGGTGAAGAATGCTGAAAGTACCATGGACTGCTGAAAGTACCATGGACTGCTAAAAGAACTAACAAATTTGTCCTGGAGAAAGTGCAGCCAGAATGCTCCTTGGAAGCAAGAATGGCCAGACTTTGTCTCATCTGCTTTGGTCATGTTGTCAGAAGGGACCATTCCCTAGAGAAAGATGTCACGCTTGGTAAGGTGGTGGGTCGGTGAAAGAGGGGAAAGCCCTCAACGAGATGGATTGACACAGTGGATGTGGCAATGGGCTCAAGTATTGCAAGGATCGTGGAGCTGGTACGCGACTGGGAAGTGTTTCATTCTGCTGTTGCTATGAGTCAGAGACAACTTAAGGGCACCTAACAAACAAACAACAAAAATTCTATACACTAAACCCAAAAAAAAACCTCACTGCCACTGGGTCGATTCTGGCTTATAGTAACCCCCATTGAGTTTCTGTGCTCTTAGATTTCTCAAACAATCGAAGGATTTTAATATTCTCCCCACCCCAAGTGAGGTTGAGGATAAGAGGCATAGTACAGGAAGCTGCTCACAATTTTTTTCTATACTTCCCTTTTTCTTCCTACTCTTTCTCCCTTTCTCTTTGTCTGCTAAATTTTATCTGCACTCTGTGGACAAAAACACTGGATCCGTCTTGGATGGCTGCTTGTAAGCTTTTAAGTCCCCAAGCATGACAGAACAAACTAGGAGCTAGAACAGAAGCATTAAACACTTTATTAGGCCGATTAACTGGGATGTCCCATGAATCTATGCCCCTAATCCTCTAAACTAAGAAACGAAACCCCATGAGATTTTTGGTTATACACAACAGCTTCAGCAGATACCCTTTTGTTTCGTTTTATTTTTTTTCTTTGTAAGTACATCTATCATACAACTTTTGACAATTAAACTTTTTATAAGTGTACAATTTATTAATAGAAATTGAAATAATTAGCTGTGTAAGCGAGGCTTTACAATACTGGTATTTTTTGATTGACTTAGTTCACTCAGCATAATGTCTTTAAGCTCTATCCATATTG
>NW_006921599.1:23964558-23966197 GCF_000298275.1 Orycteropus afer afer
AGCAATATATAAGTGTTCCAGTTTCCCAACATCTTCAACATTTGATTATTTTCTGTTTTTTTTTTTTTTTTAATATTAGCCATCTCACTATAATTTTGATTTGCATCTTTCAGACAGCTAACTAATGATGTTGAGCATCTCTTTATGTGTTTGTTGGTCATCTGAATGTCCTCTGTGATGAAATGTTCATTCAAGTCCTTTGATTATTTTATAATTGTGGTATTTGTCTTTGTTGTCCTGGAATAACAGAGAAAGATGGAGAGTCAGGAATAGGATGATGATATATAATATGCAGCCAATTGCCTCTATGAACAACTACATCCTTTGCCATGAGACCAGAAGAATTGGCTGGTGCCTGGCTACCATTACTGAATATTTTGAGCAAAGATTCTATAGAATAATCTTGATCAAAAGGAGGAAAATGTAGAATTTTAAATTCTCATGAACTCCAGACTTGCTGAAGCCATGGAGACTGGATGAGCTCCTGAAACTATTGCCTTGAAATAATCTTTAAATGTTAAACCAAAAATTTCCACTGATGTCTTCTTAAAACCAAAAAATAGCTTAGCTTAACTAGTAAAGAATGTCTCCCTTCAGCAGTATGCTCTTTCAAGATCTATATATATGGGATCAAATAAACAACAGCAACTTGAAAAATTAGATAGGAAAGTTAGGAGGCAGAGAGTTCACATCAATTGGGAAGGAATAACTTACAGAAGAAGGGTAAGAATCGTTGCATAACTTGAATAAGGTAATTAATGCCACTGAATTGTACATGTATATACTATTGAATTGATGTATGTTCTATGGTATATTTTCTCAGCCATAGCACTGCATAAATAATTTCTTTTAGAAGGATCAGCACAAGGCTGATCACTATGAGATGGAGTTCAAAGATTTCCAAAATGCCCAACTTCTCCAAATTGCTGTACCATTCCATCACCTTTAACATCAACTCCTCTTTTTCTTCTCAGTACTCTCCCTCATGTCTTCCATATTTCACTGTAACAACTCACAGAACTCACAAATTGCTAAGGGAATGGCTCACACAATTGTGGATGCTGGCAACTCCCAAATCTGTGGTTCATGCATCAGTCTGGAAGATTCTCCTCACTTAAATGGTTGCAGGGGCTGACAAACCCAAATCAGAAGGTCAGACAACTGGCTACTGTCTCAAGTGCCAATAACTAGGAATGAATTGATGACAAACCAGATACAAGATCCAGAACAAGAGAGTGAACTCTGTCAGAGTATTTATGTTGTTGTTGTTGTTATGTGCTGTCGGGTCAGACCCAACTCATAGCAACCCCACCCTGGTTTCTGAGGCAGTATCACTACAGAAGTATATTGCCCAAGCTTCCTTCCAAGGAGTGGCTGGTGGGTTTGAACTGCCAGCCTTCTGGTTAGCAGTCAAATGCCTTAGACACTACACTACCAGAGCTCCACAGTATTTATACTGTTGTTGTTGTTGTTATGTGCCTTTGAGTTGGACCCAACTCATAGTGACCCCTCCTTGGGTTTCTGAGGTGGTATCACTACAGATGTAGATTGCCCAACCTCCCTTCTGAGGAGTGGCTGGTGGGTTTGAACCACCAGCTTTCTGGTTAGCAGTCAAATGCCTTAGGCACTACCCTACCAG
>NW_006921599.1:23967102-23976962 GCF_000298275.1 Orycteropus afer afer
TGCTTCCCTAATAAACCTGGTAATCTGTGAGTTCTGTGTGGCCACTGCAGTGAGTTACCGAACCCTGAGCAGAAAGATGGGTGCTGCGGGAGGAACAGTTGGTGTCAGGGTTGGTGAAAGGGCTGGAGGGAGTTAGCATATCTGGCCTCACAGTAATGGGCCTTGGGCTACTGATAGTGACTCTGTCTTCCTCTTGTGGGGTTAGAGGAGGTCAGGAGATGTGGCCTCTTTGCCCCTTTAGGACACTGTGAATTACTGTAAGTAATCCATGCCCTGGCTCTTTTAGCCATTGGTCTTTTCACAGTTCAAGGATTAACCTGTCCCTTCCAATCATTCTACCAGTCCCAGATAGTTATTAACAGTTAGTCCTTCAATAGGGCAAAGAATCTTGAGGGCGAGATTACCCAGGTACAAGCCATTCAGGTCTGCTGCAGGTATCCATCTGATCTGGTCAGGTACTCCAGTAGTTTTTCTCATCTTCACCCTTCTGACCTCTGATAAAATTTAATTGAGAGAAGATTATTCTCGCTCTGAGTCTCTTATAATGTTAGATTTTCCCCACTACATAATCCATTTACTTTTCCTTCAAGTAATTATTTCATTTTCCTTCCATTTGTTGTTTATTTTTACTCACACTTTTCCACCTTGGGAAGGGACATCAGGCTCAACTGCTGTACCAGGCCAGATTGCTAGTAGCAAGACCAGTCTAACAAGTGCTTGCTCCTCAGTCCACTCCCATTCATGTTGGGTAGTGTTACACAGGTATAACACTAACGGGCTATCTTCACCACTAGGCAGTATGGCAGTGCTCACTGCCAAACCCAATTTTTCAAGAATGGGTGGTGGGGAAGGTTGTAGTTCATCTCATAAGGTCCTTGGGAATTCAGGCATGCAGGTTCAGGGGCACAGTTATAGTATCTTGCTTAGCAGTTGCTCTTGCCTCCTTCGCCTGCAGCTGCATCCCTGATCCTGGGTCCACAGATTCTGTCAGGAAAAAAGCAATTTCAGGTACTATGGGGAAGAACAGTACAGTACTACCAGTGTCTTCCCCCACCCTTTCTTCCCAAGATCCCCCAGAGAAATATAGGAATCTATCCAGTGGTGAGCACACACTCATGAAGGCATGTGACTAGCCTTTCATGACTTTATGTGCCCCCATTTTACATAACCGATATTTCAATTGCCCATTCCAATTCTCTATTAAACCATTGCTTTGAGGATAGTATGCAACATGGTATATCCATTTAATATGAAATTTCTCAGCCCATTGTTGCACCCTGTGGGCTGTAAAGTGTGCTCTTTGGTCTGAGGAAATAGAAATAGTGGTACAAATTGGTACAATATCTTTTGTTCTAATCCTTTCATGGTGTTTTTTGGCATTTGCATCTGTCAAATTCCAATCCAGAGTAAGTATCAATTCTGGTGAGGGCCCACTTGTAGCCAATAAGTTCCATGGCCATCCAATATAATCAACTTGCCAGCTATGTGCAGGGCATTCTCCCCAGGGAATCTGCCCCACAGCTATTTCCAACCTCTGTATTTCTTGATGACAAACAGAGCAGTCCTTATTGGTATTTTGTGCCTCAGAGGGTGTAAGAGGGATGTGTCTAGATTCAGCCCATCTTTGCATTGCTGCAGTACTTCCACATACACTCATTTCATGGACCCAATTGGCCACCTCAAGGAACCACACCAACAAATCCATTTGCTGTTCCAATCACCTTCTGATCCAGGAAGAAGATTCTTCTGATGTACATTGACTTAGTTTACTCTAATGCACCCTTTAAATTCCCAGAATTATTTCCATAGGTCCATGCCCCATATGATTGTACCCTCCATGGTGCAATTTTCCATCACTCATTTGCCAGACAATATAGCCAGGCCATCGGACACTGCCCATGTATCAGTAAAAATTCAAACATATGGGCTCTCACTATTGTCCAATCTTTCCATCACAGTTAGGAAGACAGCATGAAGTTCAGCCCACTGAACTGATCTGTTCTTACCTTCTTCAATCAGGATCTTTCCATCTGCTGATCTTAATGCAAATCAAATGTCCATGTACCCTGGAAGCTGCCATCTGTGAACCAAGCAGTCTTCTTCTGGTGGGCAGAAAGTTGTTCATAGAGCACTGTCTGTGTGCTACTGGGTTCTGGCATCTTCCTTGGTGCTTCCAGGATAGGACCCAAGGGAAAAGAGGCTACCTGCTTATGGATACAGTGAGGATCCATTCATAGCAACCTGGTTTCAGGTGGATGCCTCCCTGTATTCCTCCACTAATTTGCTCTTGTACAAAACATTTTCATTTTATTATGGAGTTATGTTGGGCAACACCTTTCTTATTAGAATGGTTCACGACATCACCTAAGACATTATGGGTATTTCAGGTCTCCAGATGATTTTATGTCTTTTTGTCATTGAGGCTGTCTCAATGACATAGTTGCAGGAGAGTAATTGCCTTTCAAATGGGATGTATCATGCTGCAGCATCTGAAAACTATAGTCCAGAATCCCAGTTGTGGCCATAGGGTGGTGTTCTCAGGTTTTTGCCATAAGATCCAGTCTACATAAGCACATATGGCAGACACGTTCAAAATCATATCTGAATATAGATCATAAGGGCCTAAAAAGGAGAGTGAGACTGCTTTCTGTAATTCAGGAATAGCCTGTTGTTGCTTGGATCCCCATTCAAATGCACCTTTATTCTGTGTGGTTTTATGGATGGGAGAATGCAATATTCCCAGATTTTAAATATGAATTCCCCAAAATCCAAATCAAACCAATCAAACATTGGGCCTCCTGCTTAGTCTTGAGGGTAGGTAGCAACAGCAATTTATTCTTGGTTGCCTGTGGAATTTCATGGTTGGCTCCTGTGCAAGTTATGTCCTAGAATTTCACCATAAGGGGTGGGGCTTGGAATTTTACTAGATTTATTAACCAGCCTCTGTTGGTCATGTGGGATGCAACTGTTTTCAAATCTTCCCTAGCCTATTCTTTCATATTTGGTATCACCACACTTCAGATCTGTACCGAATCTGGGTCTCTTCTAACCAAACCATGACAGTAAGCCAGTAAATTCAAATAACTCTGTGGAAAAACAGTGAAAGTATATTGAGATCCTTCCTACATGAAGGCAAACCACAGCTGGCTCTTCTGAGACTGGGATTAAGTAAAAGGTATTTGTAGATTCAATCACTGAGTACCAGTTTCCTTTAGACTGCATCATTGATACCAAATCTGAAACAGATGAAACCCCCAAAGACATTACTTTATTTAGGCTTTGATGGTAGCATAGTGCCTAAGGCACTTGACTGCTAACCAGAAAGCTGGCGGTTCAAACTCAACAGCCAACCCTCAGAAGGAAGATTGGGCAATCTACTTCTATAGTGATACTGCCTCTGAAAACCAAGGAAAAACATGAATCGGGTCCAACTCAATGGCACATAACAGCATAACAGTCTACTGTCAGCCTCAATTAGCCATTTGCATTTTTTGTAGGTCATACAAGGCTGTTAACAGAAAATTTGTTGGCACTAATACTCCAGCCTTTAACATGTCTTTAATCAAAGAATTGTGTCATTCTGTATACTAGGTATCCTATACTGTTTCAAATTTCTAACCTGAGTGGGTTCAGGCAATTCTAATGGTTCCCTTTTATCATGTCCAATGAATACTGGCTTAAGGGTAGACTTACATGCCTTCAGTTTTACAATATCATGTAAAGGGAGTATTCCCCATTAAACATAATAAAAGAAAACCAAACCAAACTCACTGTTATTAAGTCAATTCTGACTCATAGTGATCCCTATTGGGTTTCTGAGTCTGCAAATCTTTACCAGAGTAGATTGCCTCATCTTCCATCCATGGAGTGGCTGGTGGGTTTGAACTGCTTACCTGCTGGTTAGAAGCAAAATGTCTTATCCACTACTGCACCAGATTTCCTTATTAAACATAATATCTGCACCAATAATATATTCAGGTAAGGGAGATGCATCTACTTCATATAGCATCTGTTTATATCTTCAAATTCTCATACATGGTACAATGAATTACTTGGTATGGCTCTTCTAGACATGGTCTTTGTGATTTCCACCAGATAACTGGGTGAAACTGCAAAAGTAAGTTACGTATTGCCCCCCAAGGGGATTGGCTAGCTTGTTAGTAATTTAAATAAGGTACATGGAATTCTTGTGGAGATGGGACCATGGAAGTAAGGTGTATATAAGTCTAATGTGGGGATTGGTTAGTGTTGTCATTCTACTAGACTTAAAATGAGCCCTCCTAAAGGGAGATGGGAGGGATCTTGCTGCCATCAAGAGAGAAGAGCCAAAGGTGGAGTGGAGTATGTTCTTGGACCTGAGATCCCCATGCTGAAACTCCTTGGCAGAAAGATGACAGTGACAACCTGCAGAGATAACTGCAGAAACAGCCAGCAGAGATGATGGCAGAGACATGGCAGCAGTAGGACCAAGAGGCACAAGACAGAACAGCAGGTTTGCTGGCTTACGGAACAAGAAAGCTGAGTGCCTTTGGGCAGGGGTTGTTGGCAGAGTGGGATGCACCTAGGTGTACCTATTGACAGAGCTAAAAGAGCTTTGTAACATTTGACTAAGCAGGGCAGAGGCCAGGCTGAGAAGCCAAGGGCCAAAGAAGCATGCCAGAAGGCATAGACGAGGAGAGATTGTCCTGACTGAAGAGTTTTATCCTGAGAGCATTCTTGAACCTGAATTATAACCTGTTTCTTCCCTAATAAACCCCATAACCATGAATATTGTCGGTGAGTTCTCTGTGCCCATTGCAATGAATTATAAAACTCAGCAGAGAAGTACAGAGTGTTGTGATAGGGACATTTGGTGTCAGAATTGGTAAAAAAGCCAGAGGATGGTGGCATATCTGGCCTCATAGGAGTAAACCTTGAGCTGCTGATCATGTTCTGTTTTATTCTCATGAGGTGGGAGGACTTCACAGTAGGATGCTGCCCCCATGTTCTTTTTGCATCATTCAAATTTTCACCTTAGTCCCATCAACATCCCTGTTTCCAGTTTCTACCCAATCTAATCTTAGTCCCCTTTAAGATTTTACTGACAGGTTTGAGATGACGGTAAACTGGGCTTCTAGGTCCAGGAGCCTCAAGAAAGTCTCTTCCTCAACTCCAGGCCATTTTACCAACATATGTGGATATGGCCTCAGGTACCCTGCTGGGGGCTGTACTAGAAGACCCCGGACTACTTGTCAGTCCTTATCTTCATCAACTATCCAAACCTCTGCTTCAAATGTTCCTAGGTGGGACATCCTATCATCAAATTCCTCCTTTTTGGAGTGCATAGAAGAGATATGTTTAAGACTTTTTACACTGGGGGACCAGCAGGAGTTTCCCTTGGTCCCTCCTGTAGTGAGTTTCCCTTGGTCCCTCCTGTAGTGCTGCATTAATTAGCACCTTTGTCTCAACTCCATCAGTATCTGCTATATTTATCCCATTTTTTAGTAGCCATCTAAAATCTCAGACTTGCTGAGGTAAATTCTTTCCCCATTGTCTCTAGCTATTCTTTTAAAAATAATCCTTATATTTATTGCATCTGTAAGACCTGTGAGGGGAAGCTGTGCCAACAGAGCTGACAATGCTTCTTGGATTATTACTTTGTTTCACAGTAGCAAGTTTACATGGGCTGCCTATGTAGAAGTGGCTCCCTTTAAGATTGAGTATACTGCCCTACAAGATAATCAGAAAAGCCAAAACACCTGCATCACGGTTGGACAGTCCTATTTACTTCAACTTCCCTGGGTGTGGTAGTTAAGGTTGTGTATCAATTTGCCTGGGCCATTATTTTAAGTGGCTTAGCAGTTAAAATGTAGTTACTCCCCATAATGAGATTGGATATAATGTGATTACCTCCATGATAAAATCTGTTATGAGCAGCCAATCAATTGAAAGGGAGTTACTTTTAGGGTGTGGTTATCTTTGAGCATATGTGGAAAAACTTCAGGAAAGGTCTCTGGCTTGTTGCCCATTTTGGACTCTGTATTTATCCTGCCATTGTCTCCAGTTCCTGCAATTGAATCAGTGACCTGTTGTGTTGCCTACTGATCCTGGGATCATTATCCTCACAGCCTGTGAGACAACAATCTGACATTTTACCTGCTAATCTTGGATTTATTAGCCTCATAAGCCAACAGCCTACTGTACCACCTGCTAATCTTGAGTTCATCAGCCCCTGCAGCTGTATGAGTCAGGAGAAGCCTCCAGCTTGATTGACCTTTGATCCATAGACTTGGGACTTGACAGTCCCCATAACTGTGTGAGCCATTTCCTTGAGATAAATACCTTTCTATCTCTCTCTCTGTGACTCTAAACCTCACTGGTTTTACTTCTCTAGAGAAGCCAGTAGCCATCTTAGTAACCCAGATGAGCTTTAGGTCATTAAATGCCTCTTGAATATTAACCTCTCCACCTCTGGGTAGAGATTAGCCATCATTTTCCATACATGAAATGTATGGAGAAGAATGTAACCTTAACTTCACCTGGATGTAGTGTAAATGTATGTATACTTATGATTTTGCATGACTTCCTGTTGTGTAAACAGTATATAAAGGAAGCTTGAAAGAGCTTTCCTTGGATCAGTCTTGGAGGCACTAGCCCCAGCTGTTCCCTTCCTTGGCCAGTCATCTCAGTCCTTTGTTTACTGGCTACAACAAGTCACACCAAGCAGAGCCTGGATTTCACCCTGCAACACTTTGATTATCATATTTTCCATGACTTGGTAAAGTGGTGCTTAAGGCACTTGACTGCTAATCAAAAGGCTGGCAGTTCAAACCCACCAGCCAGTCTTCGGAAGGAAGGTTGGGCAATCTACTTCCATAGTGATACTGTCTCAGAAACCCAAGGAGGGGTCGCTATGAGTCAGGTCTGACTCGATGACACATAACAACAACAACATGTAATGGGCATACTCATTGGATGAATATGCCCATAAAGCCATTCCAGTATGGCTTGCATAAGCAACACATTAGCTACATCCTCTGGAGTTTTCCATTGGGTATTTATAGGGAGAGAGGGGAAGTTTCCCTGACAAACCTTACTACAAATTTTATCCAATCCACCAGGCTGGCTGTCCACTCTGGGTTAACCTGCTGTGTAACTGGATCTTGGATCATCATTTGTGACTGTTCCATAGTGAGTTATGAGTTTTGCATTAGCCTAAACATACTCTTCCATTCTGTAGCATTCTAAAATAAAGACATTGCCCCTAAATTAGTTACTCTTACAATCCATTTTAGTAAATGTTCCTCAGGAAACTGACAATATTGATCTACAGATTGAAGCAACTCCTTTACACTATACCTCTCATTTCAATAGTTTCTTGGTTTTGCCATTTCCCTTCTCGGACTACCTTCTTTGTGATCAGTGGTTGTCAGGGTACTTCTTGTTGTTCCAACATGATTTTTCCTTTCTGAGTAGCCACTTAGACTGGTAGTAACTCTGACCAGACTGGCTCTGAGCTTGGTTCAGTGCTACTATCTGCCCTTACATTATTTTCCCCTGTCATTGCAGCTATTACTGATAACAGCAACCAAGGAATTGTATGTCTAGTTCTTTTCTTTTCACTCTATATTTCCATATCTATCCAACTAGCTAGTCATTTCCTCAGAAGTGAAATCTATCACTCTTACATCCCATGAATAGTTTTTGCCTTGGGTAACATATTGCAACATAACAGCTGCTTCAGTCCATGGATATTTTTTATCTCATGAAGAAACAAAAGGTTTCACATTCTCCACTTTATCCTCTTTTTTCCAAAATCACATATTCCAGAGATTCTGGGCCATTGCAGAGAACTCCATTATTCTGATACCAACTTCTTGAATAGTTTTTTTCAAAACTATAAGCATAAGGCTGGTCCCTATGAGGCGGAGGTCAAAGATTTCCCAAATGCCCAACTTTTCAAAACTGCTCTACCACTCCATCATCTCTAACATCAACTCCTCCTCCAATGCTCAGTACTCTCCCTCCTGTCTTAGGATTCTGTGTGTCATTGTAACATATCACAGAATTCACAAACTGCAAGGAAATGGCTCATATAATTGTGGAGGCTGGCAAGTACCAAATCCCTGGGTCATGGGTTAATCTGGACAATTCTCCTAGCTCACATAATTGCAGAGACTGGCAAGCCCAAATTGAAAGGTCAAATGACTGGCTGCTGGCTTAAGTCCCAAGAATTAGAAGTGAGAAGATAATGAACCAGGGGCAAGATCCACAGTGACTTGAATCACACTCTTTAGTAAGGCAGGACTCCACAAACATCTCACATTAAACCTGCCTCACTCACATAATGGACAACTCACCCCAAAATGGGATTGTAACCACAGGCTTAGAAGTTAGGATTTACAACATATCGCAGAATGGAAGACTACGCTTGGAAGGGCCATATTAAGTAATGCGCTGTACTCCAGCGACAAAATTTTCAAAAATAATAAAAAGTCATCCCTAGTTTCAATTTTGTACTTTCATAGTTTTTCAAATCTATTTTCTTCCTGGGTCTTGGTTTTGTTCATCTTTTCTTTTTTTTAAGTCAAAACTAAGAATTCTACATTTTTGTTCCATGGAGTCTTCAATGTCATCCTTTTGCTAAAGCAATGATAGCAGAGTGCCTGTGTACTAGTTTGATTTGGGGAAAACTGGGGAAGAGTAAGAATAGAGAAATACTGGGGAAATCATATTAGTTGATATATCAAAATATTTTCTCACCATAATTATTTGTGATGTTATCTGAACATACTTTAGGTGTAATCACAGCAAAGTACAAATGACAGTATAGGGGTGGGACAGGGTCAATGAGTATGTGAACAGAATTAATGAATTTGATTTAAAAAATGTGCTTTGAATTTAGGCTTTTTTTCAATTTCCATAAACTAATTATATTTAATTTCACAGAGGCATAAACTACATGCAACATTGAACATACTAGATAATAAGTATAAGAAAAAGTGCAGATCTAGCTTTTGTTTTGGAAATTTCAAGGTTTGAAAGTTTATAAATGGCCCTTTAAGTCCAGCCATGACTCTTAATAATCAACATTTATCTTCATTTGTGGTATCCTAATTCATTTAGCTCCCAGGCATAACAATTTATTTTAATTTTTTATAAACATTTTTCTCTTTGTCTATCTTTTTAAATTTTCATTTTAAAGCTGATAATTAGGACTATTAAGTGTCTTTTATTCTGGATGTTATTTAAATATAAATCTCCTAGGTCATTATAGTCTAGAATTAGATTCCCCATAATGATGAAACTGCTGGAGGTGAACACAAGGATTGGCAATACTTTCAGTATAACAGAAGGTCCAAGGATTTGTGAGAGAGAAAGCAAGAGTTGAAGTCTGAGACTGGATTTATACAGAGCTCAGAACATAGAAAATAGGAGCAATTATCAATGAAATGAATCTTTTCCATTCCATGGGCCACTTTAGGCATATTAGACTAGAAACAAATTCTAATACTTAATATGCAATTTCTATTTTTTCATTTCTTAAGATTCAGGTAGCTGACTCTCTGGAATTTATTAACAAGTGTTGATGAAAATAAATAGATATACTCTTCAGTGATTGGGGATAGTAAAGAAGGAAAAAAGAGATTTAAGATGTATTGAGGAAAATGAGCTTACAAGATTGTAAACAGGGAACAAGAGACATCAATTGGCAAGTGAGGAAAACTACAAACAAAAAGTGGGAAAAGACTGTGTAGTTACAGAACTTCTAAATGGTGAGGAAGTTAAGAGACTTGCAAGATAGAAAGGACTGTTTTAAACTCAGGGAGAAAATTATAAATCATAGGGTAACCTCAAAGAAAAATGATAAACCTTCACAT
>NW_006921599.1:23979599-23980737 GCF_000298275.1 Orycteropus afer afer
ACATAAATGGAAAAACATCCCATGTTTGTGGATAGGAAGACTGAACATTGTGAAAATGTCAGTTCCACCCAAAGCGATCTATACATTCAATGCAATCCCAATCCAGATCCCATCAACATTCTTTTGTTGTTGTTGTTAGGTGCCGTCGAGTCGTTTGTGACTCATAGCAACCCCATGCACAGCAGAATGAAACACTGCCCGATCCTGCGCCAACTCCATGATCCCTGCTATACTTGAGCCTATCATCTCAGTCACCGTGTCAATCCATCTTATTGAAGGCCTCCCCCTCTTTCATCAACCTTCTGCCCTACCAAGCATGACATCCTTCTCCAAGGAATGGTTCCTACTGACAACATGACCAAAATAGGTGAGATGAAGTCTGGCCATTCTCGCTTCCAAGGAGCATTTCAGGTGCACTTCCTCCAGGACAGATCTGTTAGTTGTTTTAATAGTCCATGGTACTTTCAGCATCTTTTGCCAGCACACAACTCAAAAGCATCAACTCTTTATCAGTCTTCCTTATTCATTGTCCAACTCTCACATGCATATGAGGCAATTGGAAATATCATGGCTTCTGTCAGGTGCACCTTAGTCATCAAAGAGACATCCTTGCTCCTCAGCACTTGAAACAGTTCCTTAGCTGTTGACTTTCCCAATGCTACACATCGTCTAATGTCTTGACTGCTTCTTCCACTGGCATTGGTTGTAGAACCAATTGGTGGGGCTGTGAAATGGTACAATCATTGTGGAAAGCAGTATGGCGATTCCTTCAAAAGTTGGAATTAGAAATACCATTTGACCCAGCCATTCGATTACTAAGTATATACCCTAAAGAAGTGAGAGCCATGACAAGAACAGATATATGCACACCCATGTTCATCGTAGCACTATTTACAATAGCCAAAAGATGAAAACAACCTAGGTGTCCATCAACTGAGGAATGGATAACCAAACTATGGTACATACACACAATGGAATACTATGCAATGCTAAAGAATAATGTAGAATGTGGAGAACACCACATAACATGGATGAACTTGAGGGACATTATGCTGAGTGAAATAAGTCAATCACAAAAGGACAGATATTGTATTAGTCTGTTACTGTAAAAGTTAAGGATAGGTTTATCTATAGAAGG
>NW_006921599.1:23981752-23997146 GCF_000298275.1 Orycteropus afer afer
TAGGCACACTCCTTGGAGAGAACAATCATGGGAGAAAGAAGGGTTGCTTATGCACAGGGTGACAGCTCAGGGGGCAGGAGTGCATGGAGAGATGGACACAGGGAAGAGGTAACTATGGGAGGAAGTGGGAGGGGAGATGTTGCATTGTGGTAAACTGTGGTCAATGACATGAGACAAAGTATATGTGAACAGCTGTATGGAAAGTAAATTTGTTCTGTAAACCTTCACCCAAATCACAATAATAATAATAATAATAATAATAATAAAAGATGTATTGAGGACTAGCTATATGTCAGAAATTTGCATTGACTCTTTTAGTAAATACATATTGTCCTTAAATGTATGCCATATACTTTTATTTCACTTTTAGTTTAAATGAGTGACTGAAAGTAGACATAGCCCCTACATTTATTGAGTTTACAACCTAGAGGGAGGAAGGTTAATCAAATCATTTTCAAATTGGAGTAAAATTGTAATTGTGAGAATTGTGATGAAGACTTGGGGCTAAATGTTATATACAAGGTTTTCCAGGAATGGAATTGGTTGGAAATGAAGCCAAAATCTACTACTAGTACATTCCATCTACCTTCATGCAACCAACATTAAACCATGATGATCATCATCATCATCATCATCATCATTTGGTTTATTTTCAATAGCCATAGTGGTTTAAAAATATTAAAATGGATATTTGAAAGTTGACAAATAGTTGATTCTCCAAACTCCTTAATGGCTATGTTGTGGCTACCTTGTCTCTGTCCAGAAGTACCTGGACCTGGACCATATTATAATACAACAACTAAAGGATTAGTATTTGACAAATTGGTGTCTCTATGACTCTAATCAGTAGCTGGCAGGTTCTTTGAGTGGCTGTTTTTCATGCCATACTTATAAAATATTTTTTAATGTTACTCCTGACATACAGAAAAAAATATAAAGTTACTGAACGGCTATAATAGCTTTAAGCAGAGGAGCTATAAGTAGGAGTTAACTTGGACAGTTTTTATGGTAGAAGATTACACTAACTGATAGAAATGTACATGCTTTGTGGTATGAAGGATGATAAGGCATCCACAGAATAAGAGATCAGCTGGATAAAGCATACAGATGAATGTAGAATATGGGGAAATATGGCTTGAAAGAAGGCAAGAGTCAGATAAAATAATAACTTGAGAGTTATGCAAAAATTTTGGATCTTAATGTAAGAGAAGTAAATGGCAATAAAATAATTTAATAATGGTTGATATAATCAAATTTGGATTTGAAAAACATATTTCTGGCTAAGGTAGTGCATACTCATTGCCATCAAGTTAATTTCGACTCATAGTGATGCTATAGGACAGAGTAGAACTACCCCACAGTGTTTCCAGGGTTCCAAATGCAGACTGCTACCTTTCTTCCCATGGAGCGTCTGGTGGGTTCTAATTGTCAATCTTTTGGTTAGTAACTGAGCACTTAACCAGTGCGCTACCAGGGTTCCTTGATGAGTCAACTTGTTGTTGTTGTTGTTGTTATGTGCCGTCGAGTCGGACCCGACTCATAGCGACCCCTCCTTGGGTTTCCGAGGCAGTATCACTATGGAAGTAGATTGCCCCATCTTCCTTCCAAGGAGTGGCCGGTGGGTTTGAACTTCCAGCCTTCTGGTTAGCAGTCAAGTGCCTTACCCACTATGTTACCAGAGCTCCCTGATGAGTCAACTAGAGGTGCCAAAAATTAAACTGAGGAGACTGTGGAAACTAGTAAGATAAGAATAAAGATTGCCCAACCTTCTTTCCAAGGAGTGGCTGGTGGGTTTGAACCACCAGCCTTCCGGTTAGCAGTCAAATGCCTTAGGCACTATGCCATCAGAGCTCCAAGAGTAAAGATAGCTTGGTCAATAGCTGTAGTTCTCAACAGGAGTGATATATCCACTGTGGGATAATTTTCAGAATTAGTGAGAATTTGTTTTACTTTGTTTCATTTTGTTTTGGGGGTAAGTGGTTACTGTCATTTATTAGTGGGAGGGGTCCAGATATGCTAAACATATATTGTAATATATTTATTGTAATGATGTTTATATTTAAAGAGAGAATAGTCTATGTCTCACAAAACTTTAGTGTGGTCCACTAAACAGCAGAGACTTTCACACAGATGAGAAGCCTGCCTAGAATCTAATTCCATTTTACACATAAAAACACATGGCATTTTTTTGTACAATTTACATATATACTGAGTTCCCCCAGAATCCAATTAATGTGGTAAAGGAGAGGTACTTGTGTTTTGATTTATTTGGAAAATTTCCAAGAGCTTTGGCCATTTTAGAAAATTTTATTTATGAAGGTAATATTTTTCATGATATATGAGTCTAGTACAATAATCTCTACCAGTTTGCCTTTGTAGCTGTCATATCCAGAGTGATTCTTCATATAGGTATAGCCTCTGAGTAACAAAACTCACTGCCATTGAGTCGATTTGACTAATAGTAATCCCTCCTTGGGTTTCCGAGACAGTATCTCTATGGGAATAGATTGCTCAGTCTTCCTTCCAAGGAGTGGCTGGTGGGTTTGAACTGCCAGCCTTCTTGTTAGGAGTCAAATGCTTTAGGCACTATGCCACTAGAGCTTCCTACATAGTTAGGTTTTCCAGACTAGCCACTCCTTCCATTAACTTATTTAAATATACTTTATTAGAATTTTGTTTCCTTTATGTCCACTTTCTATTACAGTTAAAATATTTTAATTTTGTTTTAAAAATTTTGAACATGAGTTTGGTTATAATATGTATTAATTTATTTCAAGATATTAAAGAAGATCTTATAAAACATTTGTTATAAAAAAAGAAATGAGCTGAGACAATAATAATTCACTGGTATTTGTATTAGAAATAGGAGTATCTGGTGATGCAAATGGTTAAAGTAGTTGGCTGATAACTGAAAGGTAGGAGATTTCAATTCTGTGGCAACTGGTTTTGGTTTGGTCATAGATATGGAAAAAGTCTAAAATTATTCAGGAGGTGAAATTAATAGGAAGTGGTGAATGATTGGATATGAAGTTGAGATAGTTTGAGAAGAAAGGGAAAGTCAGTGATAACTCATGGACTAGAGTTTACACAAATAAATGGATGGAAGTGCCATCTACTGAGTTAAAAGACATTGTAAGAGGGCCTGGCTGAGGAAAATTACCATGAATTCAGTTTAGGTTCATGGGCTTATGAGGTCAGACTGGGTAGATGGGATTGAGAGTATATCCTTGATTGTCACAGAAGAGGTCTGAGCTAGCAATATAAATTTGATAGTCATGACATATATCAGTAAGTGAGGCTGTGAAAGTAAAAATGAGATTCCATAAAAACAGGGTACGAAGTAAGAAGAGAAGATCTTCGAGTCTTGGAGGATTCTAACACTAATGACATCTTACATTAAATTCCCACCAGAACCTGTGAGATGTATCACCATGCCCATTGTATGATTGAAAAAAAAAGTGTGAAGAGTGTATTAATACTAATAATTGTTGTTATTATATGCCTTCGAGTTGGACCAGACTCATAGAGACCCCTCCTTGGGTTTCCGAGGCAGTATCACTACGGAAGTACACTGCCCAACCTTCCTTCCAAGGAGTAGCTGGTGAGTTTGAACCACCAGCCATTTGGTTAGCAGTCAAGTGCCTTAGGCATTACATTACCAGAGCTCCTAATATTAATAATTAGTAGAGAGTATTAGTACCAATATGCTGGCTAAAGCCACCAATGAGAGAAGTAGCATATTTTGGGATGGTGTACTGAAAGAACCAAATTGAAGTCCACTTCCAAGGCTTTTTTGGGTATATCAGTGAACAACAGCAGCAACAAAAACAAAAATCCCCTCTTAGGGAATTTCCATTAAGTCAGTAAACACTATGCTAGGAGATAATTTTCCATGGGTTTTGCCCATCTTGCTAGTAAGTCTCTGGCTGCCTTCCTTCTGAATTGTAGAGCTATTACTTTGAAAAACAGAGATTGTTTGTCCCTCTGGAGCGATGGATAGATTTGCTTACAATCTTGGAAAATAGAGATAATATTTCATCCTGGAACAAAGGGAAGACGTTATCCATTGTATAAGACTCAGTTCTCTTAACTCAGTGCTCTTCACCTATATGACAACACATTGAGTGTACAGATATCCATCTGAGCCCTTCCACATTTCTCCCAGGGTATCAGATGCAAAGGGAACTGACACAAATATGCTGATGCTTATGCTGTGCTGTAAATAATAAGGTCCATTTTCTCTGACCCAGAAATTTCATGTATCTTCTAGTATACATGCAAGCAGAGTAAAACCTTGGCTATTCTTGATCATTGTACAGAAGGCTAACCCATTGCCACCAAATCAATTTTATAGGAGCCTATAGGATTTCATAATCACCCTATAGGACAGAGTACAACTGCCCCATAGGAATTTCAAGGCTGTAATCTTTACGGAGCAGACCAGTGCATCTTTTTCCTGCAGAACAACTGGTGGGTTCAAACTGCAACCTTTCGCTTAGCTGCAGAACGCTTAACCACTGTCATCATGGCCCCTGTACAGTAGGTTAGACACTTACATAGTATGTTAGAGTATGATAAGGGCTATAGGAAAAAGAAGAAAGAGAACAGTGTAAGGGGAGACAGGAGTCCCAAATTATGGCTGTGGGTTCTAATTTTAAATCGTCAGGTAGTTCATATCATGGAAGTGACGTGTAAGTCAGAAAATAATAACATTTGCTCCCTATACTATAGAGAAACAAGAGTTTAGGAACCTTCTATACATTATTGGCCAAGGGATACTGCCTTGGAAATGCAAGGAGGCATCGCTGTGAGTCAGGTCTGACTCGACGGCACATAACAACAACAACACCTACAAATATTTAGATGAGAGTAAGACATCTCTGCTTTTTTTTTTCTTTTTTAGATCTTCCTTGTAGAAAATTTCCCATAGTTTGATCTTTATTACTATTTGTTTTCTAAAATGTGCTCTTAAAATTCCCTCTTCCTAAACTATGCAACATTCAATGTCTTTAGTTTTCAAGAGCTATTACAGTTTTTAGAATTCTTAGATTAAGCTATGATCACTCACTGCTGTTGAGTTGATTTTGACTCATAGTAACCCCTCCTGAGGTTTCTGAGGCAGTATCTCTACAGAAGTAGATTGTGCAGTCTTCCTTCTGAGGAGTGGTTGGTGGGTTTGAACCACCAGCCTTCTGATTAGCAGTAGAATGACTATGCCACCAGAGCCATGATGTTCAGGAGAAAATAAGATGACAGGCAACATAGATTCACAGCTTCCATGTAGGTGATGATGGATGCAAAACAAAGAAAGATTCAAACAGCATTTACCATACCAAGTCAGTGTTAACTTTACCAGGTACCATGCCTTTATTAAAATACTAATTACTTTAGAATGGTAATAGAATATATTATGTCGGGAGGTGCAATAGATGAGTGTAATCAAGGAAATTATTTTAATACCATCTACTCTTTCATTTTTTGTCTATTTAGAGACAATGTTTGGAATTCCATTTGTGCACATAGGCACCTGCAACATTATCTTCTCTAAATACCATAAAAAAGATTTACTCTACTATTCCAACCAGGAAACTTCATTACAGTGCCTCTGAGGAGCTTGAAAAGATATGATTTTTGTCTCTGAATCAGCACTCTAACAACCTCTAAATAAGTAGTTCACTGACTTATTTAAACCAGAATTTCACCAATGTCTTACAGCAGAATTTGTATAGAATATAATTGTTATTAGATCAGTGCATGTCCTAAATGCACTTCAGAGTTTACCACAGAGACAGAGCAGGTGGGCCACCCTCAAATGCAAAACATTACTGGGAACAAAATGCAAAATGACCTGTGTGTGAGTCAGAGAATGGGATTTGGAAAGAGTAGGCAATTTCTAGTTTGCCTAGGGTAAGCAAAAATTCCACAGTCAACTGCTGACTAAATGGATTAGCAAATTCAAACATTTTTAGATTGGGGATGGAGAAGAATTTGCAAATGAGCAGACAATGGATTTAACAGGTTTTAGCCTGAGGTGCTTTAAAATTTTGAACAGAACTTGCCTGGGAAATGGGGGCAATCTTGAGGCAAATACTTCTATTGGATTGGCTCCTATTACTTAGAAATCCCTGGGTTCTCTGACTTTCCATATTAGAGATGATTATTTCAGCATATTCTAATTGGGTCACAAAAATAGGCACAGTTCCTATGAAAAAATATTGTACACACATAGCAGTTTCAGACAAATCAAATATACTGTTTTCTGTCTTCCATTATTCAAAATATTGAAATATGCCATACTTTTGACACAATGAACAAATTCAAACTGCAAGGTGAAACACACTCAGGTATGGCCTAAAACATCTTTACACATGCAGACATATATGTTTTCAAATATTAATAAAACTAACTGAATTTTCTATTTTATGTCTCAGAGGCTTTTTTCCACCTACATTGCCAGCTATTAATTAGTCATTGAACACTTGCTATAATATCATATCACAGGCCAGCATTCCAAGTGCTTCCATAAGAGAAGATTCTAGAGTTTTACCTTGATTAAACTTGCATTATACGTTCTTCCTCTGAAGTCAGGACACCATGGGCCCACACCATATAGTCTTGTATCTTGTAAAAATGGGCCCTATATTACCATACTAGAGCTGCCGTGACAGAGTACACAGACGGGTTGGCTTAAAATAACAGAAATTTACTCCTTCGGAGTTGTGGAGGCTAAAAGTCTCAATTCAAGGTGTCAGTAGGATCATGCTCTTTTGAAGGCTCCAGGGGAAAATCCTTCCTTGTCTCTTCTGGCTTCTGATGGCCTTACATATTCCTTGGTTTATGACTATATAATTTCAATCTCTGCCTCTCTCTTCTTATGGCATCTTCCTTCTGAGTCTCTCTGTGTTCTCTTCTGCTCTTCATGTAAAGACACCATCATATTGGATTATGGTCACCCTACTACCGAGTGATGAAAACAGTTAAATCACTCCATTGCTAACTGAATTGTTGGAGGTTCAGCTCCACCCAGAAGTATCTTGGAAGAAATATTTGATTTACTTCTGGAAAATCATCCTTTTGAAAACTCTATGGAGTACAGTTCTATTCTGAGACCCATGGGATTTCTATGAGTATGAGTGGACTGGATGGCAGCTAGTAACTGGTACTCCAGAATGACCTCATATAAACTAATTACATCACCAAAGACCCTTTTTCCAAATAAGATTTGGAAATTCAAAATACATTCACAGGTATTAGGAGTTAGGACATCAACATATAATCTGGGCAAACACAATTTAACCCATAACAAAACCCAACACAAAATCTTGTGTAGATTGTCATTTTTAGAGTTAAAAAAAAAAAAGTATTATGTTCTCTCAACTTTAACTAGGTAATGTAGTTTTGGCTAAGCAAGAGTAAGGGGCTTTGGCTTTGAGTGGGGACTGGGTAGGACTGTATATTTTGGAGAGGATGGGCCTTCCAAGGGAAGGAAAGAGAATCAGGAGCCTTTCTCCACATGGGAAACCCTCACAGTTTATTAAGGAAATAGGGGTAAATGGAAGGTGACTGGAGCTCTGGTAGCATAGTGCATAAGGCATTTGACCACTAACCAGAAGCCTGGCAGTTCAAACCCACCAGCCACTCCTTGGAAAGAAGATTGAGCAATCTACTTCCATAGTGATACTGCTTCGAAAACCCAAGGAGGGGTTGCTATGAGTCAGATCTGACTCAATGGCAGTGACTTTGGTTTTTGATTTGGTGGAAGGTGAGTGGGATGGTTCTGGATAGGAAGATAATTCTTCTATTATAGAATAGATTAATGAGAAGTTAGAGGAGTTTCTGTCTGACTCTTATTTTTCAGAGAATTTGGAGGCAAAAAGTTTTCTGGGAGTAAAGTGAGCAAGGAGAAAGACATATGCTTGAGAAAAAAATGGAAGGTTTATCATGGTCAAAGAAGGAAATAAAATAACCTTAAGAAAGTACAGACTAAAAAAAAAAAGAAGGCTTTCAGGTACAGGGGAAGATGGCATCATACCTATTATCCACATGTTTGTTCTCTCTAATCAACTTAATCTCTGAGTAACTAGGTAAAGCAGATAAAAATAATGATACTGGAATTATGGGCAACTAAGGAAAAGATAGGGTGTCAGATTTAGTGAAGACAGAGGAAAAGAGCAGATTAAACAACTGGGAAAAATAAGAAAAACCACCTACCTGGCAGAGAAAGAGACAGAGAGGACTCACTAGAAATGCCAAAGAGGTAGGCGAAGGGAAGGAGGAAAAAAAAAAAAAAAAAATCATGGATCCCACAGAGGTACTGGGAACTCAGAATTCCTACACCAGGAATTTTTGGCGGTGACCTTGGACTCTGAGTGAGAAGATAATCTTGCTGGGAAATGGATAAAGACCCTCCTTGCCTTGGGCTGCCACAGAATCCAGAAAGGAGTGGAGGAAAGGGGGGAACTTCCTCCAAGTAGGTGGAGCCCTGGAGTGAGTGCATGGCTGTGGGCTGTGGTTCAACTCTTCCACAACCCCTTTTAGCATAGAGTGGATTGGGGTACTGGGTTTTTGCTGCTTCTCTATCCAAGTGGAAAATAGTAGCCCTCTACCCATTGGGATCTCTGTTGATTTTGAATTGTGGGTCTTTGATTAACAGCAGAAAGTCATCATTAGTAGATGCCTCAGAAAGACACAAACTACCCCACCAGGTCCTGTAACACTGACTGAGCTATATCACCCCAAATGAGGAAACTTTCTACCTTTCTATCCAGAGGTCTGCTTTAAAACCCAGAAAACAAAACTCAGTTGGTTTCCTTCGAAGTTGCCTTCGAGTTGGTTCTGACTCATAGAGACCCCTCCTTGAGTTTCTGAGGCAGTATCTCTATGCAAGTAGATTGCCCAATCTTCTTTCCAAGGTGTGGCTGGTGGGTTTGAACTGTCAGTCTTCTGGTTAGCAGAATAAATTTCTGTTCTTTTAAGCCAACTAGTCAAATGCCTTAGGTACTATACCACCAGAGCTCGCTTCTGGCATCTTTCTTTTCCCCCCCCCTCTTTCTTTTCCTTTCTTCTTCCTCTCCCCTGCATCATCCATCAGAGAAACAATCAATGTAATCCACCACATGAACAAAAGTAAAGAACGATATGATCATATCAATTGATGCAGAAAAGGCATTTGATAAAATCTAATACTCATTCCTGTTCAGAACTCTCAGCAAAATAGGCATAGAAGGGAAAATCCTTAACATAATAAAGGGCATATGTGCCAAGCCAACAGCCAACATTATTGTTAATGGAGAAAGATACAAAGCATTTTCCTTGTGAACAGGAACCAGACAAGGATGCCCTCTATCACCACTTCTATTTAACATTGTATTGGAAGTCCTAGCCAGAACAATAAGACAAGAAGGAGAATTAAAAGGCATCCAAATTGGCAAAGAGAAAGTAAAACTATACCTGTTTGCAGATGACATGATCCTATACATAGAAAACCCAAGAGACTCAATAAAAAAACTACTGGAACTAATAGAAAGTTTCAGCAAAGTGGGAGGATACAAGGTCAACATACAAAAATCAGTTAGATTCCTGTACATCAAAAAAGAGTCCTCTGAAAAGGAAAATAATACTTTTTACAATAGCTACCAAAAAGATAAAATATTTAGGAATAAATCTTACCAGAGACACAAAAGACCATATGGAGAAAAATACAAAATACTACTACCAGAAACTACAAGGGATCTACATAAATGGAAGACTATCTTTGTTCATGGATAGGAAGACTGAATATTGTGAAAATGTCAATATCACCCAAAGAAATCTACACATTCAATGCAATCCTGATCCAGATATTATAAAAATTTTTTAAGTATATGGAAAAAACAGTTATTAATTTCATAAGGAAAGGAAAGAGACCTTGGATAAGCAAAGCACTGCTGAAGAAGAAAAACAAAGTAAGAGGTCTCACACTCCTGCATCTCAAAAAAGTAAGACCCATACCTCACCTCATATACAAAAACAAACTCAAGTTGGAACAAAGACTTAAATGTAAAACTCAAAACTATAAAGCTCATCAAAGATAAAATACGGGCAAATATATGGTTCCCAATGTACGGCACAAATAGACTATCAAGCATAGTCCAAAATGCACAGGCAGTCGAAGAGAAGCTAGATGACTGGAACCTTTTAAAAATTAATTTTATATGCATTGAAAGACTTCTTCAAAAGGGTAAAAAGAGAACCTACAGATTGGGAAAAAATATTTGGCTATGACATATCTGACAAAGGACTTATCTTCAAAATTTATAGAAAACTTCAACACCTCAACACCAAAAAGACAAAGAACCCAATTCAAAAATGGGCAAGGAACATGAACAGACACTTCACTAAAGATGATATACTGGTGGCCAACAAACACTTGAGGAAATATTCACGATCATTAACCATCAGAGAGATGGAAATCAAAACAATGATGAGATATCATCTCACCCTAGCAATAATACCAAAGTTTGACAAGACAAAATAACAAACGTTGGCGAGGTGGCAGAGAGATTAGAACTCTTGGAACTCTCATAAACTGCTGGTGGGACTGCAAAATGATACAACCATTGTGGCAAATGATATGGCGTTTCCTTAAAAAACTGAAAATAGATATACCATTTGATCCAGCAATCACATTACTAGGAATATGTCCTAAAGAGGTGAGAGACAGGACAGGAACAGACATATGTACACCCATGTTCATCACAACACAATTCACTATAGCAAAGAGATGGAAACAACCTAAATGTCCATCAACAGATGAATAGATCAGCAAATTAAGGCACATTCACACAATGAAATAATACTATGCTATATTAAAGAGTAATGAAGAATGCACAAATCATCTCACAACATGGATGAATCTGGAAGACATTATGCTGAGTGAAATAAGTCAATCTCAGAAGGATAAATATTGTATGAGCCCATTATTGTAAAAAGTCAAGAAAAGGTTTACTTAAGGAAGGAATCTCACTTTGTTGGTTACCAGGGATGGGAGGGAAGGGGAGGGAAAATTTCAGACTAGTTGGGAGTCACACGTTGATTTGTGTGAAGGGAGAGAAAGTATGGAAAGAGTCTGTGACCAGCATGATAACATTGGGGAAAGGAAGGACACTGAAACGTGCACAGACGATATAGACAACAGAGACAAAAAAATAGCATATACACAAGACTGCATTACCACTAACACCAAATACTGGGAAATGCATGAATGCAAACACAGGTGAGAAGATCACATGGGGATAAGCAAAGAGGATATGCCCTATCATTGGTCTAAGGCATATAGATAGATTTGGCTGAGGACAATGTTACATATGTACTTGTGCTAAAAAAAATTAGCCACATACATGATAGAAGCAACAGAAGACAGAGTTGGAGTGATCTCTCAGAGATAACCAAACAACTTGAGAGAGAGAATCATTGGGCCTGCTGACTCAGGACCATAATCTTGTAGGGCATCATGCTTAATTGGCACAACATAGTACATAAAAATCTTATTCCGTGACCTACTTTGGTGAATAGCGACTGGGGTCTTAAAAGCTTTCAAGCAGCCCTCTAAGATGCAACTATTTGTCTTCTCTTATCTGAATCAAAGAAGAGTGAAGAAAATTAAAGACATCTGGAAATAATTAGTCCAAGGAAAAGAAAGACCATGAGGACCTCAGCCTTCATGACTCCAAGACAAGAAGAACTAGATGGTGCCTGGCTACCAATGCCAACCACTGAGAAAGCAATCAAAACTAGAGATGCTGGATAGAGTGGGAGGAAAAATGTGGAACAAAATTCAAAAACACAAAAATGACCAGAATTACTGATTGGATAGTGTCTGGTGGAACCCCCAATACTATATTCCCTGTTTACCCTTTGGGCTTAGAATTGGACTCACTCCCATGGATTGACTCTCAGCCCAACAATGGAAAGACCTACATGCAGAACACCCACCCCAGGGTGATGGACTCACCTACTCTAGGGAAATACACCCCTTAGAGCAATCAGGCATATGACATCAGAGGGGCAGCATTCACACAGAGGGAAAGCTGGACAGATAGGAGTGCATAGTTAAGAAGGACACAGGGAGGGGTTAGTCACAGGGACAGGAAGGGAGGAGAGTTTGTTATAGCCAGAAATGGTAATTGAGACATGAAATCAAATGTACAGGAACTACTGAATCTAAAACAAAATCGCTCTGTAAATTTGCAACCAAAGCATAATAATAATACTAATAATAATACAGACCAATTTCAGGGCAAGACCATTGTTATTTGAGGTTCAAAACCAAATATGAATATAATTCATCCACCTTTCTAGTGTTCTTTGCAAATGAGTTAAAAGAGCAATAGCAAAGAAGTGAGTTTCAGAAACATTTGAGTTAGTATCCATATTTTAAAAAAGTACATAGTCTTTTAAGGGAATTATCTTGTGAGACAGCCCTTATTTGTAGGTATGAGCATTGACACTTCCAATTTTTTTATTATATCTCATAAGAAAGCATCACCATGATGATTACACAAATCTATGCATGTGATAAAATGACATAGAACTATAGAAATATCACTTACACTACGCCAATGTCAAATTCCCAATTCTCATACTGTATCATAATTGTAAGATGTAACAATTTAAGAAAACTGGATGAAGGGTACACGGGACTTCTCAGTACTATCTTTGAAACTTCTTATAAATATGTAATTATTTCAAAATAAACAGCTAGAAAACTATAGTGAAACAACACTCTTCATAGTGAACTTTCTCCAATAATTTCTTTTAGAAGGATCAACACAAGGATGATTCCTATGAGACAGAGGTTAGAGATATCTCAAGTGTCCAGGTTTTCCAAACTTCTGTATTACTCCAACATCTCTAACATCAATTCTCCCCTTCCCCTCTGTATTCTCTCTCCTGTCATACAGTTCCATATTTCTCTGTAATGTCTCACAGACGTCACAAACTGCCAAGGAAACGACTCACATGGTGGTGGAGGCTGGGAGGCTGACAAGTCCCAAGTCCATGGGTAGTCTGAGGATTCTTCTCACTTGCATGGTTGCAGGGGCTGGCAAACTCAAATCAGGGGGTCCGATGGCTGTCTGCTGTCTCAGGTGAAACAAATAATAGACCAGAGCAAGAGAGCAAATTTTACCAGAACATTCACATATATAACCTCAAGGAACCTAAAAGTAGTAACTTGAGTTCTACCCTATAGCAAGGCAGGACTCAAGATACCAAACCAAACCAAACCCCCCCCCCCAAAAAAAAAAAAAAAAAGAGCTCTGGTGACATAATTCCTAAGGCATTTAACTGCTAACCAGAAGGCTGGTGGTTCAAAACCACTAGCCACTCCTCGGAAGAAAGATTGGGCAATCTACTTCCGTAGTGATACTGCCTCAAAAACCCAAAGAACAGTCTCTATGAGGCAGGACTCAAGATACATCCCACCCTAAACAGGCAAAGAGACTTGGATTTACAATACATCAAAAAATGGAGGACTACGGCTAAAGGGGCCATATTAAGCAATTCTCTGCACTACAGAGCTGACTATAATATTTTTTTTTTCATGTATTCTGCAAGGGGACATGAACCAAGAGGTAAAATGGTAAATTGACATCTGTGTTTCTAAGCTTTCTGTCAAGCACTTAAAAATGTATATGCAATTATATAAGAATTTAGAAGTGTAAGTTATATGTTAAAGATAATGGTGTCAGGTATTTGGTATATATGTTTGAAAGTGGCCAAGAGAAGAACTTTGTCTCACTTTAATTAAAATAAGTTTGCTCTGTTTTCCACAGATCATGTAACAAGAACCTGCAACTACCTTTAATTGATTAGAAAAGAGTTAAAAGTATTATTTCAAGTGTGCAGAGAACAAAAGAATATATAAATTGTTGCCTGAATACTAAGAACAACTTTTGATTACTAACCATAATTTGTATTTTGAACGTAAGAGAAGCCCAGCAGGAAAGAACTGAACAACAAAGAAATCCCCAGTCATCATTCTACAACTGGTTCTCCTTCAACTTTAAAAAATGGGGTTAAGAAAACTGAGAAAATGTCACCTAGATTTTCCTTTTGTATCAGCTGATTATGCACATAGAAGTAGGAATAATATAATAATGATAAACTTAGATATGAATATTTTATAATTCAACTCTTCAACAATATGATAAAAAATATTTCCCTTGTTTATATTGGATGGGTAACCAGCTTAGCTTTCATTGTAAGTATTGCTCCAGAGTAAAGTTGGTAAAAATATTGTTCTAGTGTCTAAGACACTTGACTGCTAACCAGAAGGCTGTTGGTTCAAACCTACCAGCCACTCCTCAGAAGGAAGATGAGGCAATCTACTTCTGTAGTGATACTGCCTCAGAAATCCAAGGAGGGGTTGCTATGACTCGGATCCGACTTGATGGCAGTGAGAGAGAGGGAGAGAGAGAGATGCATGTACTTTATACATATTTAAGAGATGCGGTATTTTTAAAGGATTAAACTGTTCTTCATAAAACAGTGGTGGTTCACTGGTAGAATTCTCCCCTTCCACATGGGAGACTCAGAATCAATTCCTGGCCAATGCATCCCCAAGTGCAACCATCTGTCTGTCAGTGGAGGTTTGAGTGTTGCTATCAACAAGTTTCAGTGGATCTTCCAGACTAAGATAAACTAGGAAGAAAGGCCTGGATGCTGCAGAAATGTGTAGTATGTCATTCTGTTATTCATGGGGCCAATGTTACTTGGGGGCCAACTTCACAGAAGCTAACAATAACAATACTTTTAAAGTTGCTCCAAAAGGTAGATGCTTTAATCACATAAAAATATAATTCATTTAAATCTATTTATCTTAATTATTTTAGTAAGCCCTCAAAAATGGAAAATTATGATTTGATTTCTGAAGTGTGTTCTCATCACATAAGTTTAATGTACATTCCCTGAGTCAGACACTTAGTGTTGCCAGTTGTGCTGAGCTGGCAAAGTTGTCAGGTGTCATTGTATTCTTGGATTTCTGATTTTGAGATAGAAGGAGATACCAGGAGGAACAGCTGGAATGTCAACAGATGTAATTGCTGATAAATTACTAAACAGTATCTGTATGAATTGGCATGAAAGCTGGAAGGGTTCCAAAGTGTAGTGTAAAAGAAAAACAAAGTTATCTGGAGCATAGAATAAACTAGTAAAGCAGTTTTATGGTTTTAAATGCTATTTATACACTAATGGTCCCCAAAGGATCTCTGGTGGTTCAGTGGTTAACTACTGGTCTGCTAACTGAAAGGTCGGCAATTTGAACTTTGTTCGATCAGACAAAGATGTGGTGGTCTGCTTCTGTAAAGATTCAGAGCCCTGAAAACCTCTGGGAAAGTTCTACTTGGTCCTATAG
>NW_006921599.1:23997556-24010097 GCF_000298275.1 Orycteropus afer afer
AATCTACCTTACTTGCAGTCTTTCCAATCTCAGTTGATGGCAAATCAGCAATGTAGGAAGAAAACTTGGCTCATCCTTATTCTTCTTTTTCTCTCAAATCCAACATCCACTTCTACTACAACTACTACTACATCCACTTCAACATTATATTGGTTCTGCTTTCAAATAACGAGCCCTGGTAATATAGTGGTTTAGTGCTTGGCCGCTAACCAAATGTTGACAGTTCGAACCCACTAGTTGCTCCACAGAGAAAGGCATAGTCTGCTCTGTAAAGATTACAGCCTTGGGAATTCTATGGGTTCCCTGTCCTATACAGTTGCTATGAGCTGGAAGTGAGTCAATGGCACACAACACACACGCATACACACACATACACATCTTCAAATAATTCCAGAATGTTACATTTCTCACTACTTCCACCGCTAACACCTTAGTCTCAGTCACCATTATTTCCCGCCTGGGTAACTGTAATAGCCTGACTCTCTGCTTTTACACTTCATACTTCTATAATTGCTCCTTAACATCTCAGCCCGATCATGCTACTCACTCCTGAAACTTTATTGTGTCCCCCAAAATTATGTGTCATAAACCTTAACCCTTATACCTGTGGTTGCAATCTCATTTGGGAATAAGTTTGGTTTTTTTTTTCTTTTTCATTACTTTAATGCCATATTAGTGTAGGATGTGCTTCGAGCCAATAATTTTAAGATACAAAAATTGTTCATTACGTACAGAAGCAAGCAAGCACAGATGAGGGAACATATCATGGTCTTTAAGAAACAGAGGCCGAAAAGAGACAAGGAACTTCCTCCAGAGATGACAGAGAGAGCAAGCCTTCCCTGAGAGCTGCTGCCCTGAATGTAGACTTTTAGTTTCCCAAACTTAGAAAATAAATTTTCATTGGTTAAAACCACCCACTTGTAGTATCTCTATTATAGCAAAACTAAGAAACTAAGGCAGAATTCTCCAATGTATCCCTCCAATACCTCTCCATTCCAGCAACACCAAACTCCTCAGAATACCCTACATGTTTTAGCTTTGCCTGAAAAGCTCTCTCCACCACCTCTCAATAGCCATGCACACAACTTCCCATCTACCTCAAATCTTATCTCAAATTGTGTTAATTTACATCTTTCCAGACTATCTTCTTAATAGACAAAAAATGCCAAGTGTTGGAAAAGAAGTAGAGCAACTATTGGGAGTATAAGATGATCCAACCATATTGGAACACAGTTTGGCAGTTTCCTATAAAGTCACACATACACTTATGTTTTCCAGGAATTCCACTTCTAGTTATTTACCCAAGATAAATTTATATCCACATGAAGAATGTGAATGCTCATAGAAGATTTATTTATAAAACCCCAAATCTGGAAATCAAAAGAACATATAAACAAATTAAGATATATTAATATAACAGAAAGGAGCTTTGGTAGCATAGTGCATAAGGCATTTGATTGCTAACCAGAAGGCTGGAAGTTCAAACCCACCAGCCATTCCTCAGAAGGAAGGTTGGGCAATCATCTTCTGTAGTGATACTGCCTCAGAAACCCAAGGAGGGGTCGCTATGAGTCGGGGCCAACTCGACGGCAAACAGCAACAACAACAACAAATATAACAGAATGCTATTCAGTAATATATGAACCAAACTAGTAAAAAAACACAGTGCAGATGTTGTTGTTACATGTCATTAAACTGATTTTCAATTCATAGAAACAGCACATGACAGAGTAGAACTGCCCCATGGAGTTTTCTAGGCTACAATGTTTAAGGGAACAGATGGCCAGGTCTTTCTTCTGTAGAGCTGGTGGGTAGATTCAAACTGCCAACCTTTTCATTAGCAGCCACACACTTAGCTGTTGAGCCACCTGGGCTCCTTAATAAATATAATATGGATCAATTCCAAAAATATTACAATGAACCAAAGAAGCCATACCCCACAAATACATTCTGCATAACTCTAATTACTTGATGCTCTAGAAAAGACAAAACTGATCTACAGCGAAAAAAGCAGAGTAGTAGGATTTAGAAGATATTGTCTGTAAAGGGAGATGAGGAAATTTCAGTGATGAAGAAAATATTTTTATCTTGATTGTGGTGATAACATGAGTATATCTATTTGTTATAAATTGTTGATCTACATCCTTATATTGGGTGAATTTTATTGTATGTAAATTAAGCCTCAATAAAGTTGATTTAAAAAGGGAAGAAAACCTTGATTTATTCACCATGTTCCAGGACACATACAACTCCAAAGAATCAATAAAAAATATAACACAACCTCTGAACTTAGTGCCATTATTATAGAAATCAATACTAAAAAGGTAGTTTATAAAAATCCCAGTAAAATATGGAAATTTTAATTAAATGTCATTAAATTTAATGAAATGTATACATGTATTTTCTATTATTCATTTTAAGTTTATTACATTAATTTATTATTTATTCAATATAGGTAATATTAAATAAACTTTGAGCTAAAGCAGTTAACAGTCTTATACCAAAATGAATATATTCTAGTTTAAAAATTTTGGGTTTCCATAAAGGGGAACTTAGACATTAATGTATAGCTATAAATATATTTATTTAAAAAAATGACTGAAAATAAGTTTTCTCATTTCTCAACTCAGAATTCTATATATTGAATTTTTGAAGATTATTTTATTGTGATTGGAATGAAAGTTTACAGAGCAAATTGGCATTCAATGATTCTTACATATTTTGTTTTGTGACATTGATTGCAGTCCTCACAATGCTGTATCTTCTCACTTCCATCCTGTTTTTCCTCCTCCCATTTGTCTTTCTTTCCTATCCCTTCCTGCCTTCCAAGTTTCATGCCTGAGTTTTGATGTCATATGGTTGATTGTTCTAAGGAGTGTATATCATTCTAGTGTTCTTGTTCACCTTATAGACCTGTTCATTGGTGAAGGGGTTTAAACACTGGCCTGCAAACCAAAAAGTTGGCTGTTTGAACCCACCAGCTTCTCTGGGGAAAAAGATGAGGCAGCCTGCCTCCAGGAATTCCACTTCTAGCTGTTTACCCAAGATAAATTTATATCCACATAAAGAATGTGAACACTCATAGAAGATTTATTTATAAAACCCCAAATCTGGAAATCAAAAGAACATATAAACAAATTAAGATATATTAATATAACAGAATACAGCTTTGGAAACCCTAAGGAGGAGTTCTACTCTATCCTATAGAGTGTTTATGAGTTGGAATAGACTCCAGGGCAATTGGTTTTTCCTTGGTTTATTGCTTGGCAGAAAGTTGAGCCTCTGGGGTGAGTTCAGGGAGGAAATAATAAAAACAGAATATAATAAGCAAAAATATACATGACCAATGTGGTGGTTAAGTTTCTGTGTCAGCTTGGCTGGGCCTGGTTGAGTGGCCGGTCAGCTAGATGTAGTATTCCCCATGATGACACTGGTAATCAACTCCATGGTAGAATCTACTGTGAGCAGCTGAGTAGCTGCCTTTGGGGTGTGGTCTGCTTCTGTATATAAGCAGAAGCCTTGGGCAACAGTCTCTAGCTTATGGCATGCTTGAACCCTGCATGTAGCCATGTCATTGTTTAGCAGCCTGCCATGCTCTGCCGATCTTGGAACTTTTAATGGGCTTGAACTAATGGCCTGCCATGTGATTTGATGATATTGGGACTGTGTCTTATTATTTGTCAACCTTGGGCTCGTCAGCCTCAGCAGCCAGCAGCTGATTGAAGAAAAGCCTCCAACTTCAGTGGGCTGGGAGCAGGAGGCAGAGCTGAAGCCCAAGGTTGAGGGGTTTTCACCCAGCCCCTAGAGCCTGGCACTTTGAACTAAGACTTAAAGTCTCTGAAGTGTAAGAGAATAAACTACTGTTTCTTTAAGCCATCCCTTTTATGGTATATCTCTATTAGAGCAGGTAACCAAAACAACCAACAAATCCACAACTAGTTCTTTGAAATATAAATATAATAGATAAATATCCAACAATATTGATCAAAGAAAGGCAAGAAGGCATAAATACATTGCATCTGGACAGATACAGTAATTACTAAAACAAAAAATGAAAGTATTTTGATAAATATTGTTTCAAAAAAATTTAAAAACCTCATGGAATAGACAATTACAAAAATTAATTATCAAAATTTAATTATGATTAAATAGATAACCTGGCTTGGTAAAAATTATTCAAAGCAAATCAGATGTCAAAAAAAATTTTGTACCTCTTTAAAAGAAAATTTTACAAGCTATCAAGGATATAATAATTCTTCTCTTAAGCAAATCACTTTTAAAAATAGAAAAAGAACAAGATGTTGGAAAACTTTAATGCCAAACTGGAAAATTATAGTGAAATTTTAAATAATTATGTATTCCTATTAAAAATATATGTAAAATTTTTCAATAAAAGCATAATAAATTGAACCATTAGATTATTAACATGAAATTTTCCTTAGGAATGAAAAAACGAACAGTAAAAAAATAGTACATTACCTAAATTTAACAGATGTAAAAAAGAAAATATATATGACTTCCTCAATAACCATAGATGATATTTCATACATAATTATTACTGAAAAAATGCTTAGCATACTAGAAACAGAAACCATCTTTGATCAACTTAAAAAAATGAATCTTCTAGAAACCTATAGCAAATATTATATTTGATATGGAAATATTAAAGGCATATTCACTTAAATCTAAATGAGTTGAAGATATTTAGTGTTTCTGTCATTATACAATATTTTGCTGATGGTTTTCACCAATGGAATTAGAGAATAATAAAGAAGAATTGACATTTATTATTTTTAAAAGGTCATTATTTACCAATTATATGATTGCAATATAAATTATTGAAAATATAAATTATTGAAAAAAGAACTCAGTAAGATTTCTATAAGGAGCTCTTGTGGTACAGTGGTTAAGTGTTTGGCTGCTAACAAAAAGGTCAGTGGTTTGAACCTGCCAACCACTCAGGGGGAGAAAGATGTGGCAGTCTGCTCCTATAAAGATTACAGCCCTTAGAAAACTTATGGGGCAGTTCCACTCTGTCATATGGGGTTGCTATGAGTTGGAATGACGTGATGACAATGGATTAAGGTTGCTATAATAAAAGCAATACACAATATACAAATACCAATGGATTTCCTGTCTACTTATAATGAATAATTATAGAAATGATACTATTAATGACAAATGACAAGATGACAAATCTGTTTATATTCCTAAAAATAACAAAAATTCAAAACATCTGTTTTGAAAACCTAATATTCAGATGATGAGAATTCTAAAATATTATGAAAAAACATTAAAAAAAATAATAGACGGAGCACATGGATGATGTATACGTCATGCATTTATCAATCCACCAGAAAATAATCGATTAATCATAATTTACATATAATTTATTAATAATGAAAGACGTGTACACATGTGTGCACATTTCTAGTCACATTGTTTTATTTTTCCTATAATTTATAATCTAAGAAGATATACTTGATCTGATTTCTGTGTATTCCATCTAGTGGGGTCCAAATGGATAGCCTCTGTTTATGTTGTTGAAAAAAAGGTATTCGTAATGAATAAGTTGTTGGTCTTACTAAATTCTATCATGCAATCTCTGGAGTCATTTTTATCACCAAGGTCATATTTTCCAATTTCTGATGATTCTTCTTTGTTTCCAACTTTTGCATTCCAATCACCAGTAATAATCAATACATTTTAATTGCATGTTTGGTCAATTTCAGACTGCAGAATTTAGTAAAAGTCTTCAATTTCTTCATCTTTGGCCTTAGTGGTTGGTACATAAATTTGAATAGTAGTAGTATTAACTGGTCTTCCTTGTAGGCATATGGATGTTACCCTATCACTGACAACATTGGACTTTAGATCTTGAAACTATAGCACCAGATAAGTCTGCTGCAAAAGACCTCTTTAAAGTGTTAAGAAGAAAGCATGTCACTTTGAAGACTAAGGTGCACCTAACCCAAGCTGTCATATTTTCAGTCACCTCATATGCACGTGAAAGTGACAATGAATAAGGAAGATGAGAGAAGAGTTGATGTCTTTGAATTACGTTGTTGGCAAAGAATCCTGAAAATACCATGGACCGCCAGAAGAATGAACAAATCTATCCTGGAGGAAGTGCAGCTGGAATGCTCCTTAGAAGAGAGAATGACCAGACTTCTTCTCACCTACTTTGGCCATGTTGTCAGATGGGACCATTCCCTGGAGAAGGATATCATGCTTGGTAAAGAAGAGGGTCAGCAAAAAAACAGGAAGACCCTCAACAAGATGGATTGACACAGTGGCTGAAATGATGGGCTGAAGCATAGTAAGGATTGTGAGGATGGCGCATGACCAAGCAATGTTTTGTTCTGCTATAAATAGGGTCATTATGAGTTAGAGCCAACATGACTAACAACAACAAATTTTATAATAAATAGTTCTGATGCTGTAGTGGTTAAGGCATTTGTCTGCTAATCAAAAGGTCAGTGGTTGGAACTCACTAGCTACAACATGGAAGAAAGATGAGGCAATCTGCTTCTGTAAAGATTCACAGCCTTGGAAACCAATGAGGAACACTAAGAGTTGGAATCCACTCTATGATAGTGAGTATAGTCTATAATACAGAGAAAAACATTAAAACAGATTGATACTATATCACATCCATAGTTAACAATGATTATAATGCTTTGCCATACTAAGTGCTACAGGAATATGATAAAGATATAACTACTTAGAGAAATAATTGGGGGGGGGGAGGATATTGAAGCCATTTGTCAATCCCTGCTAAAGGGGAAATGTGACTAGAAATCACCTTAGCAATTTGTCTTGTACATAAATTTCCTGGAAACTCTTATATGTATATGCAAGGAGATAATTGTGTATAGGAATGGTAACTGCACAATTGTTAACAATAATACAAAAGGAAATAATAGCAATAATAAAAACACTTAAATCTGGAAATTGTGTAAATGTTCATAAATAAGTTGTTATATTTTTTTAAAAAAGGATTACACAGGATAGTAGAAAGCAGATTATATGAATGATGTAAATTCACACATATCAAGTAGAAGAGGTCTTGAAAACAATGAATGAAAATAATAGACAAAAAAGAAAAATAAGCATCTAATGGTCTCCATCAACAATGCACGATCTACTGAGATTTCTAGGTTAAGCAATGATACTTGTGCTTTAGCTGATAAAAAATATTTTTGAAAAACCCACAGCACCATACTTAATGATGAAAGATTGGATGCTTTCCTTCTAAGATCAAGAGCAAGATGTTGGTGCCCCACTTCTATTCAATATTGCACTTGAGGTTCTAAACCAAAAACAACAAACTCACTGTCATCAAGCTAATTTTTCATCAAATTCATAGTGACCCCCATTGAGTTTCCAAGGTAGTAAATCTTTACAGACATAGACTGCCCAATCTTCTTTCTGCAGAGTGGCTGGTGGTTTTAAACCACCAACCTTCTGGTTAGCAGTCAAATGTCTTAGGCACTGTGCCACCAGAATTCCTACTTGAGGTTCTAGTTAAGAAATTTTGACAAAGGGGAAGAAAAAAAGCATCCACATTGGAAAGCAAGAAGTAAAATTATCACTATACACAGATGGGATGATGCTGTATATATTAAATCTTAGGAAACTGGCTGGAAAACTGTTAGAAGTAATAAACAGCTTCTTCAGGGTTGCTGATTACAAGATCAATATACAAAAATCAATTGTATAGCTAGCTATACATTTGCAATGAATGATCCAAACACAAAATTAAGAAAATAATTCCATTAGCAATAGCATAATAAAAAGAATAAAATAGGAATAAATTTAATGAAAGTGCAAGATTTATATGCTGAAAAAAAATATTTATACTCCGAAAATTACAAATATTGTTGAAAGAATTTTTTTTAAAGATCTAATTATAAGGGAAAACATCTCTTTGTTCATGAATCGGAAGACTTGCTATTGTTAAGATTACCAAAACCAATTCCTTTGCTGTTTAGTCAATTCTGATTCATCGAGACCCTATAAGGCAGCACAGAACTGCCCCTGTAGGTTTCCAAGGCAGTAAATCTTTATGAAAGCACACTGCCACATCTTTCTTCTGTGGAGCTGCTGATGGGATTGAACCATCCATCTTTCGGTTAGCACTCCAATGTTTAACCACTACTCCACCAAGGTCCTCCTCTGTTATGATGATGGTACTCCATAAATTGATTTCCAAATTCAATGCAATACCCATCAGAACCCCAGATGGCTTCTTTGTAGAAATAAACAAATTGATCCTAAAATCCATATGGAATTGCAAGAGACTCAGAATAACCAAAACAATCTTGAAATAAAGTTGGAAGACTCACTCTTCTTAATTTCAAAACTTAGTACAAAGCAACAGTAATCAAGATAGTATGATAATGACATAGGGACAGATGTTTAGAACAATGCAATAGAATTGAGAGTCCAGAAAAAAAAAAAAAAATTCTTGTATCTATGGTGAACTGTAGGAGCTCTGGTGGCATAGTGCCTAAGGCACTTGATTGCTAACCAGAAGGCTGATGGTTCAAACCCACCAGCCACTCCTCGGAAGGAAGGTTGGGCAATCTACTTCAGAAGTGATACTGCCTCGGAAACCCAAGGAGGGGTCACTATGAGTCAGGTCCAACTTGATGGCACATAACAACAACAACAAAAAAAAACATGGTCAATTGAGTTATGACAAGGGTGCTAAGACTATTCATTGAGGAAAGAATAGTCTTTTTCAGCAAATAGTCCACACAAAAACTTGAAAATAAGTATTTATAGCAGTATCATTCATAATCCACTACCATTGAGTCGATTTGCTAATTGCAACCCCCATGGGGTTTCCAAGGCAGTATAAATCTTTATAGAAGTAGTGTCTCATTTTCCTTCTGCAGAGTGGTTGGTGGGTTTGAACTGTAAGCCTCTTGTTAGCAATCAAATGCCTTAGGCACTGAACCATCAGAGCTCATTATTTATAATAGCCATAAGCAAAAGAAAGAAATTGGACCCCTATCTTACAGCATATAGAAAAATTAACCCAAAATAAATCACTTAAATTTAAAGCTAAAACTATAAATCTCAAAGGAAAACAGAGCATTAACTCTGCAGGGCCTCAGATTTGGCAATAGCTTTTTAGACAGGAAATCAAAAGCATGAGTAACAAAGAAAAAAATAGATACATTAAACTTCACCAAAATTTAAAACTTCTGTTCTTGAAAAAAACACTATCAAGAAGGTGAAGGAAAAAAAAAATCTACAGAATGAGAGAAAATACTACTTGCAAATCATAAATCTGATAGAGGATTTAAGTATCTAGAATATTTACAGACTCTTAGGACTCAATAATAAAATAAGACAACTCATTTAAAAATTGACAACCTAATATAAAATAGACATTTCTCCAAGAAGAGATACAAATGACCAATAAGCACATGAAAAGATTAGTTACATTAGTTATGAGGGAAATGCAAATGAAAAACACAACAATATACTACTTCACATCTTGTACATGTGGTTATCAGAAAAATAGGAACTAATAAATGTTGGTGAGGATAGGGAGAAATTGGCACCCTTGTCTGTTGCTGGTGCAGCCATTTTGGAAACATTCTGGCCATTTCTCAAGTGGTTGAACATAGAGTTACCAAAAGATCCAGAAATTCCACCCCTAGTGATATACCCAAGAAAATGAAAACGAATGTTCACACAAAAGCTTGAAAACAAGTGTGTATAGCAGCATTATTCACAATAGCCAAAAGGTCAGCTGATGAAAGGATAAATATATTGCAGGATATCCATACAATGGAAAATTATTTAACCATAACATGAAATGAAGTGTTGATCCATGGTACAGCATGGCTGACTCTTAAAAGCATTATGCTGTGTGAAAGAAACCAGTCACAAAAGACCATATATTTTATGCTTTCATTTATAAAACATGAACAGAATAGGCAGATCTTTAGAGACAAAAAAGTAGAATAGTAGAAACTTAAGGCTGGAAGGTAGGTAGGAGAATTAAGTGGATTAGTACGAAAAGGCATAGGAATTATTTTTGAGGTGATGTAAATGTTATAAAACTGACTGTGGTGATGGTTGCAAATATCTGTGAGCATAATAAAAAGCCACTGAATGGTACATTTTAAGTGAATGCATTGTATGATATGGGAATTATATCTCAATAAATCTGTTATAAAATAATGATACTGGTTTTAAATCTATTTAAAACAATTGATTCTTTGTTTTTAAACATGAAGACATTCTACAGTCTGTGCCTGAATTCTAGCCTATCAGAACTCTACAGTATAAAATGCCTCCTGTCAATATATAAAAGATTATATTTTATCCACCACAACCACCAACAAAAAAATCATTACTACTGCATCACCTAAATGCTGCCAGGGAATAACTTCACCTACCTCAGCTGCCAAAGTAGCATCTGCTGCTTAATTACACATTACACTTCAGTTGCACTTGTTTTCTTTTTGTTTTTTCTTCAATTATCACAGATTGTTTCATAGATGTTACAAGACTTATGCAATAAAAACAATCAGTGAAAAATTCTAACCTCAACAAGAAGTAAATTTATGTTAAGTCTTTTTTTTTAATTTTGCAGAGTTGGCTTATAGTCCTTTAGATAAACCTATTTTTATTCCTACTTTTGAGTACATTATTGATAGCATGTTGTCCCTTATTGTATTCTCATTTAAATAGAAAATCTTTCTTAAGACAATTAATTAGGTCATTCTCTACTATCTCACGTGTTCTGCATTTATGAGTCATCTTTTATCCTCATATCCCATCCCTAATCATATTAAAAATCAATAATGGAAGGCACAATTTACAAAATGTAGGAAGTAGTATTTACATATGGTTATTTAGCTTTCAACCAATCAAACTCATGATTTTTTTCAATTGTAAGGATTAGTGGGTATCACTTTTTGGCCTGTACTTAGTAAAGGAAGGAAGGATGAGAAGGAGGGAAGGAAAGAGAGAGATCCCTGGGTAAATGAGGAATAATAAAAAGGCAAAGTAGACTGCCACATATAATAAGTATGAACCAAAAAACCACCCACAGCCATTGAGTCGATTCTGACCCATGGTGACACTATAGGACAAAGTAGAATTGCCCCCAGAGCTTCCAAGGCTGTAATCTTTATGGAAGTTGACTGCCACATCTTTGTCCTCTGAGTGGCTGGTGGGTTCTAATCACCCACATTTTTGTTAGCAGCCAAGAGCTTAACTACTGCACCACCAGGGCTCCTTAGGAGTTTGAAGGGGATTTCCAAATTGCTAATGCTGTGTAATTTAGTAAAATTGAAATTAAACTGGGAATCAGTTAATGTGACCTTGGTTAAGTAAGTCATATAAACTCTTAAATCTCAGATGTTAGCTTCAACTTAAAAAGAGATGGTTGTACTCTTAGTTCTCAACTTTTAAAATTATGATTCTATCCTTCTCATCATCTTGTGGAAAAGAAGCTCATCAAACTGCATTACTCTTTTTGTTGTGCCGTTGAGTTGGACCCTACTCATGGTGACCCCTCCTTGGGTTGCCGAGATGGTATCACTACGGAAGTAGATTTCCAACCTTCTCACATATATCTTCATGTTCTTTCTTTCTTACTTACTTTTTTTTTTTTTTTTTTTGTATCTTTTGTCTACTACTATATCTCCAGTGCCTGACACATAATCAAACCAAACCAAACCAAACCCCTGCCATCAAGTTGATTCCAACCTATAGCACCCTATAGAACAGAATAGAATTGCCCAATAGGGTTTCCAAGGCTGTAAATCTTTATGAAAGCAGACTAGCTCATCTTTCTCCCATGGACCAGTGGTTAGGTTAGAATTCCAGACCTTTGGGTTAGCAGCCCAATGCCTTAATCATGGCTCTACCACAGAATATAAGGTGAACTAATCAATTAGCTATCTGTTAATTTCTCCTACTCAGAAAAAAAAAAGTGATAAATATAACAGTTTAAAAGAAATATTTCTTATTGTTGCTTCCTCACCATCCTCCCTCTCATCCAGATTTCCAGAAACAGGAAAACATATTTTCAAAATCTACATTTTGAGCCCTTAGAAATGAGGATGGTGAGACTTCCTCTCATGTACTTTGGACATGTTATCAGGAGATACTAGTTCCTGGAGAATGACATCCTGCCTGGTAAAGTAGAGGGTCAGCAAAAAGAGGAAGGCCCTCAACAAGATTGATACAGTTGCTACAACAATGTGCTCAAGCATAGCAACAATTAAGGATGGTGCTGGACTGGGCAGTGTTTCATTCTGTTGCATACAGGGGCAACTGCCAATCAGAATTGACTCAATAGCACCTAACAACAACATCAACAATGATGAAATAATATATTAAAAAGAAGTGGCTGAAATAAGATATGAGCATAGCAAAATGAGGAGCTCTGGTAGCGTAGTGCCTAACGCACTTGACTGCTAACCAGAAGGCTGGCAGTTCAAACGCCCCAGCCACTCCTCGGAAGGAAGGTTGGGCAATCTACTTCCGTAGTGATACTGCCTCAGAA
>NW_006921599.1:24010197-24018107 GCF_000298275.1 Orycteropus afer afer
TAAAGAATATCTGATAAAGAATATCAGACTACAATATGATCCACAGGGAAAAAATAAAGATAAGGAAGGGGAAAGTAATTTTTACATGCATGAGTAGTGATTTTGTTAGGGTGAGAAGTAAGGCTCAGTAAAGAGTGATATTTGAGTGGAATCCACACAGAATGGAATTCACATTTGTGAATATCTAAAGGAAGAACTTTCTAGGTAGAAGGGAGAGAAACTGCAAAAACCTTGGAATTAGAACATTCTTAGAGAAAAAAAGTGATGGAGAAATGTCTGGAGGTGATTTTAGAGAGATGAAGGGGTCAAATCACATACAGCTTTGTACAACATTGTTAGCTTTGAATTTTTACCCGGAATGTGACAGGAAACCTGTAGAGGGTTTTGAGCAGAATACTGACATGATTAGACTTAAATATCTTATAAGGATCACAATGTGTAGGTGGGCAATGGTGGATTTATGGAGATCAGATAAGAACTATTGTAATAATTCAGGTAATGGATAATGAATGCAATGGAGATAATGAAAACTCAATATTTGGATATATCTTGATGATAGAATCAATAAGATTTTTTTTGTGGAATTTGGTGTAGGATATGAAATAAAGAAATAAAGAAAGGAGTCAAAGATGATATCAAAGATTTTTGATCAGAGAGAAAAATGATTTTCCTGAGATCTCAAGGACGGACTTGGGGTTGGATCAGTTTTGGACATGTTAAATCTGAGAATACTATCAGACATCTAATGGACGTTTTGAGTTGGAATTGGAAAGATGAGGCAAATTCTAAAGAGACTTCTAGGCTGGAAATATAAATTTAGGAGTTTTGAGCTGATAAATTACATTGAAGTTTTGAGACATGAAACAGTCCTAGGAATGACCCCTGGATCATGGCAGCATTTTGAGGTCTTAGAGATGAGGAAACTGAAGAAGACTGGCTAATGAAGTGGGAGGAAGACCAGGAGAGTAGTAAGTAATGTTTTTGGACAAAGTGAAGTAAATCTTTTAAGGAGGAGGGAAGGACCAGAAATGTCTAAAAGCTATTGCAGTTAAGATAAGGACTGGCATACAAACATGGGATTTAGCCATGTTTCTTTGATAAGACCTAGCTCAGTGGAGGGGTGGGAGTGAAAGTCAATGGGAGTTGGTTGAAGAACTCAGGATTCCTGTCATCCTGGAAGATATGCATATGCTTCCAGTATTTTAGTAATCTTTCTCACAGAAAATGATGCTGTATTTCAGTAATTTTGCTTCTAATAATAGAGGGAGAAATAATAACTATAAACAAAATATTATTATTATTATTATTATTATTGTTTATTTCATCTCCTCCCCCAAATTAGTTTTCATCTCCTTTTCCTCCATTACTACCCTAGCCAACAAAGAGAGATGTGACACAGGGCAGGTATGAGAGAAGTGTGAAGAAATTCGGAGAAAAAGACCCCAAAAATCAGAGACCACTGAGAACAATCAAGCTGGATTGAAAATGCATAATGAGGGCAGTCAGAACAATTGAAAATTTCCCAGGGGGCACTGGCTTCTCCGTGGAGGAAACAGAGGAGGGCAAGCCAGGCAGAGATGATTATAAGGACAAGTACACTCAGCCTGAACATTTTGCTTAAGTTCAGCCTGGCTGAGGGCTTTCAAAGCAGGTCCTATCAATAGCAAAGGATGGTTTTGCTTTAGCTACCCTAGATTGATATAAACATTTGGTTATGCTCTAGCCTAACCAAAAGTTGCAATAACATTCACAGAGAGATTCAATTAGTTTAACAAATTATCAATTTGTGCAGTTCCTTGCATATATAGTAACATGCAAACAAAGCATCTCTTTGTAATCCAGCAGCTGTCCCAGTCTCAGCTCACAACTTCATTAATCATGTGCTCTCCTTGCTATTGTCTAAATTATAGACTATTTGAGATGAAAAACACATTGGAAAGAAATCTTGCTTACATTCTAAGAATTGGAAAGGACTAGATACGAGTATGGAAAGAATTTCTGAATCAATAATCAGATATTTTTATTGTTTTCAATTAACATTTCATATGTTCCTGTTGTTAGGTGCCATTGAGTCGGACCTGACTCATAGCGACCCCTCCTTGGGTTTCTGAGGCAGTATCACTACAGAAGTAGATTGCCCAACCTTCCTTCCGAGGAGTGGCTGGCGGGTTTGAACTTCCAGCCTTCTGGTTAGCAGTCAAGTGCCTTAGACACTATGCTACCAGAGCTCCCAACATTTCATATAGGCACATTATAACATAGGGATATAAATTCCATTTTCAACCAAAGCACTTCATGCACAGCCACCACCCATTTGTCAATGGTGGCTTCTTTCCTGTTGCTGTGATGCTGAGCAGGTTTCAGAAAAGCTTCCAGACTAAGAAGGGCTAGGAGGAATATCTTGGTGATCCACTTCCAAAAATAAGCCAATGAAAGTCCTATAGATCACAATGGTCTGAACTGCAACTGGTTTTGGTGATGGTGCAGGACTGGGCAGCATTTTGTTCTGTTGTACATGGGTTGGCACTTGTCTGGGAAAAAGTAAAACCCATTGCTCTCGAGTCAGATCTGACTCATAGCGACCCTCCTTGGGTTTCCAAGGCAGTATCACTATAGAAGTAGATTGCCCAACCTTCCTTCTGGCTGGTGGGTTTGAACCACCAGCCTTCTGGTTAGCAGTCAAATGCCTTAGGCATTACACCACCAGAGCTCCCCTGGAAACAAGTAGAGGCAGCTAAAAACAACAATAACATATAAGTATATTGGTACATCATATCAGAGTATATCAAAGTACAAGGGCTTGAGGAGTAAAAGGTAAGTTTTCCTCATCTGATACCAGAACACCCCAACACTATTCTAGTGGTGTAGTGCCTAAGACATTTGACTGCTAACCAGAAGGCTGACATTTAAACTCACCATCCACTTCTTGGAAGAAAAATTGGGCAAGCTACTTCCATAGAGAGACCACCTCAGAAACCCAAGGAAAGGTCGCTATGAGTTGGAAATGATTTGACAGCAGTGAGTTTGGCTTTCAGAGTTTTGTGTATTCTTTCAATAATAGTTTTCTTCATGTCAAATATCATAAAGTTAGTAAAAAAAGAAATGGAAAAGCAGTTTTTCTCTTCATAACCTAGTTTTATACTTGCTCTTAGAGAGAGAATATGTGATATCAGTACATAGAATACTACTGCAAACTGCTAAACCAAATGTTACAAGTTAAACTCAAATGTCCTGGATGTGGACTTTATAGTATATGAGATATCCTGTTTCTTGGTTTCCTCTTCTTTTACTTCTTGGTTATCTATTCTAACAGGAAATGATAGGAAAATAAACCACACAACAAAAGCGAAAATAAATCATTGTTGTCTAGTTGATTTCTACTCATGGTGACTTCATATGCATGAAAGTAAAACTGTGCTCCACAGGGTTTTCAGTGGCTAATTTTTCAGAAGTAAATCAATAGATCTTTCTTCCAAGGTGTCTCTGGGTGAACTTGAATCATCAATCTTTTGGTTAGCAGCCAAAACCATTTGTCCCACCCAGGGACTCCAGTGGGCAAATAAAGCAGAGAAACTCAAGGCTGCTCCAGTGCCTAATTTCTTCTCTAGCAGAGTGTGAAAGTTGGAAGCTGAAGGGACAGACATTGTAGGTTGCCTCATTGGTTCAGGTATGGGAGGTGCACTTCTGGAGAAGCTGACATTTCTTCACCCCACAGATGAATCTTGATTAGTCTAAGTCAGTTCCAGTAATTTATACCCCTGTTTGTCATTGATCTATTTAAGGAGAAGGATATGACATAATTCTGGCCAAAAATCTAATGTCTCTCTACTAAGGACTTCTAGGAAGTTATTCTTTCTCTTAAAAAGAGAAATAAGTCACTGGACATACCCTTCTCCAATTCCCCCTGCTTCTGTATATTAAGTGATACTTGGGGGTGCTGTAGCCAAGTTGTGGTTATAGGATGTTAAACCCAGAAGAGCAGAAAGATGAAAGAACTTGACTTTAAGTTGACCAGTAGACATCACAGAGAAGTTGGTTCAACCAACATGAAACCATCCAACCTGTATAGTTCTAATTATGCAAACTATGTTTAGATAGGTTTTCTGTTGAATGTGCTTTCTAGACTATTTGTACTTCATTGGTTTTCCTCTTTGTAATAAAATAGTTCAGCATCTAGTGATGCATTGTTGTTTGTGTTGTTGTTATGTGCCGTTGAGTTGGACCCGACTCATAGTGACCCCTCCTTGGGTTTCCGAGGCAGCATCACTATGGAAGTAGTTTGCCCCAAGTGATGCATTAGAGGTGCTATGATTCAGGTAATAGAAATAGACTTTAAAGGTGAAGGGCCTGAACTTCAATCTTGGCTACTATATTCTAACTTGGAGAGTTTGAGTCAGCCAGTAACTTCATTCATTCATTTACTCATTCAATAAAGCCACAAACATTTATTCGCTCCATACTCTGCCCTAACAACAATCCTCAAGGCTGATGGTAAGGACACATAAAGAAATAAAGAACCAGACAGCCAAGATTTGCTCTGAGCTCCAGAGAGTGAGTATCTACTTTTTTCACTGCTTCTTGTCCAAGATTCCTTATTACTCTGTTGTTCTGAGAGTTTTTTTCTTCCCCAAATCATGATGCTGGGCAGGTGAGAGCATGTGGATGACTAATTAGGTGATTCATTACTTAATGGTGACTCTGAGCAAAGTTAGCTTGAGAATAAAGACTAATAATATTCAGAATACCTGTTAAAGCTGAAGTTCATTATAAGTTTTTTTTGTACATAAGTATTCCCCCTCGCTCACCACTGGTGTAGTGGAGTTATATCATACAGATCCAGAAGAACTAATTATGTATAAACCAGGATTTTCTTTTCTTTTTAGTGTGTGTGTGCATTTTCTCCAACAAAGTAGATTTTATCATATCCTATTCAGTGGCATCAAAAATTATTCACAGCAAAACTCCCAGATACCACTCTGATCCTATTCTAAGTTGGAGCCAGGAGAATTTATGGAATTCATAGCATTTCCTTCCTTTGCTGTTTCTCTTCCTCATCTGAAGGTCATTAGCACATATGTTATATTTTTGCTAAGAGATGAAGAATGAAATATATGCATTGCAACTTGCTCAGATTCCTCCTGGGTTTTTGTCTTCCCTCATTCTTGTGGCTAAAAAAATGCAAACAATCCCAGTTCTATTCTCTCTCTCTCTCTCTCTGTGAGTATTGTCTTTTTCACTCTCAATGCAGTCTCATTTTTTGTCTTAATGACTGTTTGACTTGCACATCTTCTTCTGCATTTACTAATGTATATATTTCTCCTTCTTGTTTAAATCTTCTTATAAACCTGTCTTGTCCTCTCCTCTTATACAATAACATTCTAAATAATGAGTTTGGTGGTGATAAAATTTGTAACAAATCTACTAACTCATCATGGTAGTTTAATGAAATGCATGTGTAAGGATGTTTTGTAAAATATTATCATTCAACTACTAATTTTAAGTATTGATAACTAATTTAACTATTGATAAATACTGTAAAAAATAATGGAGCATACACATAAAATGGCATCAAATTTTAAGAGAAATAACACAAGTTTTTGAATGCTTTATTTTATTTTATAAACTGTTTTATATTTTTCTACATTAAATCAAAGTGGGCATTTAACTGAAAATTAAAATTAGGATTTCTCATACTATTAAAATGTATTTGGGAAGTGTTGAACATTTTTAGTTGTCTTTAACATCATATAATGTAAAATAATATGTTAGTGTAGATGGTTCTATGGAGAAAATATTTATTGTATTTAAGATTTTATTTTCAAGACGACCTTTGTTGATCTAGTGAGTTAACTTGCACATGAGGTGTGCAGCTCACTGAATGTGAGATATAAAATGTTCTGAGCCTTAGAGACTTAAACTCAAAACTCACTGTCATTGAGTCAGTTAAAAACTGACCTGACGTGCCTCCACTTTTCCTTTTGGAGTGTGGGACCCTTTAGTGATAAATTGCAACACATAATTTAATTCACTGCCTCTAATCTAAGGGTTTTTGGTGGTGGTGGTGGTGGTGGTGGTGGTGTGTGTGTGTGTGTGTGTGAGGTAAGTATATATACAAGAAAATACTTGTCATTTCAACATTTTTTACATATACAATTTAATGACATTAATTATGTTCATCATGTTGTACAATGATCACCACTATTCATTTACAAAAAGTTTCCAGCAATCTTAATAGAAGCTAAGTGCCCTTTAAGCAATCATTTCCTCTTTCCCCCTCACTTCCACCTCTGGCAAGCACAAATACATTTTGGACATTAGGAGCTCTGGTTAGCATAGTGCCTAAGGTACTTACTGCTAACTAGAAGGCTGGCAGTTCAAACCCACCAGCCACCCTTCCGGAAGGAAGGTTGGGCAATCTACTTCCGTAGTGATACTGCCTCAGAAACCCAAGGAGGGGTTGCTACGCATCGGGTCTGACTCGACAGCACATAACCACAAGAACAACAATATTTGTCTAAGGAGCTCTGGTGGTATAGTGATTAAAACATTGCCTCCTAACAAAAGATCTGTGGTTCAACCAAGCTACTTCACAGAAAAAAGATGGAGCAGTTTGCTTCCATAAAGATTTACAGCCTTGGGAACCCTATGAGAGTCATTATGAGTCATAATCAACTTGATGTCAGTGAGTTAGGTTTTTGGTTTATATATTTGTCTGTTCTAGAAAGTTCACCCAAGTTTTATTTTCCCTAACAACTGTAGAGTAAATCCTTAAAATATATATTTATTTTATCCCTACTTTATTGAGAAGAGAGAGGCAAGATGCAAAAAGTATGAATGGTCTATGTGACTGGAAAAGAGAAGAATCCTCAGCCCTACATAGGATTTGTTCTAATTGAAACTGAGTAAAGTAAAACTATTTTCCTCACCCTGGCACCTGGATGAGAATAGATAAGTAAACTAAATTACGGCAACTATTTCCCCCACACCAGGCAGATGAGTATTCAGTTCCTTAAAGAACTGAATGAAAAACATTCCTTCCTGCAGGTGATAGACTTGCTAAAAGTATTTGTATTTTAGAAATAACTTGTAAATTAACTCTGGCCACAGACAATAGAAATGTCTTAGAAACAACTTGTAAATTAACTCTAGTCCAGGGACATGCCCAATAGGACAAAAGGAACAAAAGTTAATTATGGACCCTCTCCAGTCTGCCCAAGCCCCTATCAGCTGATAACAGGAAACTAGTGTGACCCATCAGCTATATATGTCACCCATTTCACGTTCATACCCCAAATTCCTCAACCTTTTGTGAATATGCACAACCCCCTCTCCTGAAACCTGCAAAAACTGTGTTTAGATGGCATCTCTGGGAGTTTAGATCTGGGTAATAAACTACCCCTAACTCCTTGCACTGCTGCTTTGCAATAAATAATTTTCTCTCCTCTCAGTCTCGGTGTGTAAACTATTTTGGCCTGACTGTGCACGCATGGGCAGGGACCTGTCTTTGGTCCGATAACACTAATGACTATTGAAACTAATGAAGCTCTAATAATTTATTTTTTCTTGTTCAAGTGTAAATTTTCTTTAATGATCATTTTCTCTGCTTGAATTCTTCTATAATGGAGCAGCATTGTTAGGTACTGTTTCTCTCCACCTGTAAACAATAGTCTGTTATTTATCCATGACTGCATTGTTTCCTCCCTTAACCTGATCATCATTCTTTATATCATACCTATGCCTATTGTGGAATTAAAAATTTAAATACAAAATTAGAGATGCAAAATTAAAAGTAAAATTAAAATGTAATATTTTACTATAGCAATAAGAGGCCATTATTAAGACCAGCAAAAGGGCCCCAGTTCCAGGAACTGGGAAACATATAGTTTTAGTAAACAATTCCCAGAACTGTA
>NW_006921599.1:24022827-24027480 GCF_000298275.1 Orycteropus afer afer
AGGGAAGAGATAACTATGGGGAGGAAGTGGGAAGGGAGCTGTTGCATTGTGGTAAATTGTAGTCAATGTCATGAGACAAAGTGTATGCGAACTGCTATATGGAAAGTGAATTTGCTCTGTAAACTTTCACCCAAAACACAATTAAAAAAAAAAAAAAGTCTCTACCTACCCTAGAAATCATAGACTTGTATACAGAAAGTCTGCTTGTACAAACATCCTAACACTTGTTAAGAATGATATTTTCTACTCTGGTAGATGAATTCAACAGGTAACTTCATAGGCACATTGTTCATGTGATAGATATGGATCTTTCTAGTATTTTCTGTGTCCCAGAAGAAAAGGAAAATAAAATAGTTCCAATTAGTCAGAATTATGCCACTAAACTTGGAAGGTAAGAGATATGCGAAAATATTCAGATGACACCATAAACGACAACTTCTAGGACATAGTGAATTCATCTTATTTTTTTCTTGGATAGTCTTCCTAGATGGCAAGGACTGAGGAAATACTTGACATTTCACTTGGATCTAAGAAGAGTTATCTGGATTAAAATGTATATTCTTCCTTGTTATTTAGTGGAAAAATGTTCAGCAGAATGTATTCTCCACAGAGAATACCAAAATTTCTAAAACATAGTCCCTGTCTTTAGGTCTAGTGGGGATCAGATAACTAAACAAGTAATAACTGTATAGTGTGATAAGTAATGTGATAGTAGTTGCTTTGGGTGTATGGATAATTTAGTCTGATTACCAATTTATGGTTGTTTAGAAAGAGAAGTCAAAGAGAGATTCTTATAGGAGTAGGTAATGTCTACTCTGATAAATAAAGGAAGATTTTAAATTAGTGAAAGAAGGAGATAGAAATGGGGTTGGCAGAGGGGTGCTGGAAGAATAAAGAACCCAAAAGAGTCTCTGTAAAGGGGTTTTTAAATTGAGTTAAGGCCTGGTTAATGTTAATTTCTGTTGATAATCCCAATGCAAAATAAATGATTTGCTCTCTATACTGGTGTTTGAATACATATATGTGAGATAGAGAGGGAAGAAGAAGAACCATGAGGTGGACGAGGAGGAGAAGAAGGAAGAAGGAAGAAAGAAGGAGAAGAAAGAACAGGTTTTACTTGCCAAAATAAGAAGAGAAGAGAAGCAAAGAGAAAATATGAAGGCTGCTATGACCAGAGGAGAAGGAAGAGGATGTACTGTAGGCAGAGACTGTAAACCATCATTTTTACTTTTGACAACGGATATAATGGCCTTCCCTGGTACTTATCTGGGCCAAATACCTCTCTCAGCCTTTGGAAAAATGGTCATCAGAAGAGTGATCAAATGCAACACATAAATCTTTGTAGCTCATGTAGAAGTTGTATAGAGCCCTCCTCAAGGAAAGGAGCCTACCATTCCATAAAACAATGTCTTACTTGTTAAAGAAAAGCCTGCCAAGGACAAATCACTGAATTGACCACAGGATTGTCTCTGTCCTTCCACCTGGTGTGGTTTTTGGGGAGGAACAAATCTGTATTGGAACATCTCAGTTTCTTTCTTCTCCTGGTCCTTCATGGATAGCTAGCCTAGTTTAATTTACATTAAACACATTCAAGAGTTTTGTAACCTGGATTTTTTTGAGCAATCACTTGGTAATGATGTCTCTTTTTCCTAGTGCTTTTCATAAACTTTCTACAGCAACAGGATATTTCCTTTATGAGAAACTTATTTCAGTTCATTATACATAAATGTACACCTGTATTAACTCATTCTGAAGAATGGTAATGATCACCCATTATGTCCCAAGCACTCTGCCTAGTACTGGGGATATAATTTTAGGCAGAAGAGAATGATTTCTGACATCATGGGGCTTAAAAATTGGGAGAGAATATGAACTTTAAATAGAAGTTACAAATTTCTGTCAAGGAAACAGAAGCTTTATATAAAACAAAACCAAACTCACTGCCTTCAAATCAATTGCAACTCATAGTGACCCCTACTGGGGTTTCTGAGGTAGTATCACTATGGAAATAGATTGTCCAACCTTCTTTCTGAGGAGTGGCTGGTGAGTTTGAACTGCTAGCCTTCTGGTGAGCAGTTAAATGATTTAGGTACTACTCCATCAGAGCTCCAGAGGAGTAATCATACACAATTGTGGATGCTGGTTAAGAAATTTCTATAATGGATGGGAGGTAAAATTTCTAACTAGGTAAGAGACATATATTAATTTGGGTGAAGAGAAAGGCAATATATAAAATGTGGGTGACCAGCAGAATATCACTAAGGAAAAGGAAGACACAGAGAGGTGCAAAAGAGCTATAGACAATAAAGGGAAATAATATTAGATGTACAATCCTACATTATCAGTAATAACAAACATTAATTTACAAGTGGATACATAGGCAGGCAGGCAACGAGATCTGGTATGGATAGGCAAATGGGACTATACCCACGATCATATATAGGTTTGGCAGAAATATTGGTGCATATGTATTTTTATGTGTTGTAAAAAATATCTTTGTATATAGTAGAGCTAACATTGTTGTTTGTTGTTATGTGCCCTTGAGTCAGGCCTGACTCATAGTGACCCCTCCTTGGGTTTTCAAAGCAGAATCACTACAAAAGTAGATTGCCCCATCTTGAACAGAGGGAAAATTTATGACAACTTCTTAGCCATAACCAAACACCTTGAGTCATAGGGCCTGGAGGCTGAGAACTACAATTGCAGGGAACCTCAAAGTCAATTGGCATAATATAGTCCACAAAAACAATATTGCATATCCTACTTTGGTGAGTAGCAAGTGGGTCTTAAAAGTGATCATCTATGGTTCAACGATTGGTCTCTCCTCATCAGGATCAAAGAAGAATGATAAAAAGCAAAGATGCATGGAAACAATTAGTCCAATGGACTAGGAGACCACATGAGCCTATGCCTCCATGATCTGGAGCCCAGAAAAAATAGATGATGCCTGGCTACCACTGCTAACCACTCTGAAAGTGATCACAATAGGAGATACTGGATAGAATGGAAGAGAAATGTGGAACAAAACTCAAAATAATAAAAAAAGACCAAGGTTACTGGTCTGATAGAAACTGGTAGAACTCCCAAAACTATGTTCTTTTGTCATTCTTCAAGTCTGGAATTGAATTCATCTCCATGGCTTAACTTTCAACCAAACAAGCGAAAGTTCTATGGGGTGAAAAATAACACCAGGGAGGTACACATTCATCAGAACAATCAATCATATGAGATTAAAAGGGCAGCCTTTGCCAAGGAACAAAACTCATAAGGCAGGAATGGATAGGAAAAAAGGACAAATGAAAATGGTAGTTACAAGAAGGAAGGGGAAAGAATGCTGTTATATTGTGGAGATTGCATTAATATCACAAAATAAAACTCGTATGAATAATTGAATGGAAAACCAATTTGCTCTGTAAACTTTTACTCAAATCACAATAAAAAAAGATTAAGAAACAGAAGAAGTCTCTGTAAGGCTAGCGTTGAGCCTCATATGTAAAGTAGGGAAAAGCAAGAACAAGCCAGAAGTTTGAGCTGGAGTTCACAGAATGAAATGAAACCCCTTACAGTTTTTGTTGCCCCTGTCCTTGGTTGTGTGAATGTCTTGCAGTATCTAGAACCCATCATCACAGAGCTAAGCACACAGCCTGACTGAAGTATCAGGGAAGCTGAAGCAGGAGTCATTGGATGGAACAGTTGCAGGACTGGCTGCTGCTTCACAGTAAGGTTATGAGCCAGCTGATTAGCAACAAGGTGTTTGAGCTACAAGTTGGAGGCTGCTTCTCTGAGCTCCCAGTCTCTCATAAGTACCTCTTTAGTGTCTCACCCTAACAGAAAACCTACTAGAAAGGTAATTCTGGAAAATGCAGTTCAGCAGTGCACACTGACACATTACAAAACTGCCAGAGTACTGTAAGCAAGCGATGGTGGTGATGGCAGGCAAGGATGGTAAAGGGAAGAAGACTCAAGGAAGCTTCTAGGATGCTGGTAATGTTCTACTTTTGGATGTGAGTATATTCACTTTATGAACATTCTTGAGTGGTGCACTAATGATTTGTATATTCTTTGTATATGGTTACAAGTCAATAAAAATTAATAAAACACAAACAATTAAAAACCCAAATAACCACAAACATAGTGAGCTTTAACTATGTTTGAATGAGGGTATTAGATGAGCTAACAAATAATGCAGCTAATCTAACCAGGGTTTCAAGAAAGAATGTTTTGCATGATTAACTTTTAAGGTGAGACACAATGTCTAAGAAGTAGTTATTGAGATGAAGAGGGTAGAGAGAGTTATTCAGATGGAGGCTGAGAGAGTCCATTGTTAGTATGACTGAATTAAGGAGAACAAGTGGAAGAGAAGGGAGAAAAAAGACTTGAAGAGAATGTAGATGTCAAATAATAGAGAGTGTGTTATATAAAGTATTTTTATTCTCTTAGATCTAAGGCAAAGAATATTGAATGTACTGTGAACTTCCCTAAGAGTGAACAAATCTGTCTTGAAGGAAGGACAGCCAGAATGTTCCCTAGAAGAAAGGATGGTAAAATTTCATCTCACATACTTTGGACATGTTGTCAAGAGGGACCAGTCCTTGGAGAAGGACATTGTGCTTCGTAAACCAGAGGGCCAGTGAAAAAAAAAAAAAAAAAAAA
>NW_006921599.1:24027816-24028703 GCF_000298275.1 Orycteropus afer afer
AATTGGCAAACAACAGCACAGGCTCAAGGGTCAGAAAATTTGTGGTGAATCCAGCCTCTACTACTTGCCAGTTGAGGTTTTGGACAAATTACTTGTCTAAGTGTGTAGCCGAGTCTCTGGGTGAAACAAACAATAAAGCATCCAACTACTAACCAAAAGATTGACAGTTCTCACACACCCAGAGGCACTTCAGAAGTTATAAACTTTCAAAAGGTCAGGGCCTTGAAAATCCTTTTGAGTAGGTATACTCTGCATGCATGGGGTCACCCCACAAGTTGGAAGTGAATGAACAGCAAATAACAACAATTACATGTGTATCAACTTTTTTTACCTGTAAAATTGAAGTGATAATAGAATGTACCTTATAGAGGGTCACAGGTTAGGTTCCTTTTAAACAGAAACTGAGAAAGTGATTGTGTGTAGGAAGTTTATCGGAAAGATCTATCCATGAGAAGCAAAATAAATAAGATTAGGCAGGGAGAGTTTTATTTGTAATACAATCACATCAAAGGACTTTGTCAATCCTTAAAAGAGATCTGGAGCTGGATGCCCCCTTGAATTATTTAAAATTGGAAGGAGAGGATAACAGTTGAAACCTGATATTGACTAAGCATTGGTAAGGGGTATAGCAGGCATTAGAGGGGTTCTTCAGCCATGGGCAAGTCCCAGTGAATGTCTCAGCTAAGAAATGTAGACTGTTGAGTAAATGAGTGTGCTGTGTGACATACCTCTGTACATTGTCCTGATAAAGTTTTTGCTGTTGTTGTTGTTATGTGCCGTTGAATCAGACCTGACTCATAGCGACCCCTTCTTGGGTTTATGAGGCAGTATCACTATGGAAGTAGATTGCCCCATCTTCCTTCCAAGGAGTGGCTGGTGGGTTTGAA
>NW_006921599.1:24030148-24032955 GCF_000298275.1 Orycteropus afer afer
GAAGTAGATTGCCCAACCTTCCTTCTGAGGAGTGGCTGGTGGGTTTGAACCAACAGCCTTCTGGTTAGCAGTCAAATGCCTTAGGCACTACACCACCAGAGTACATAAAAAACATATTTACATCAAATGCCTTTCAAATAGATTCACTTTTAAACTAGGAAAAAAATTGCATGAGAATGAAGAATTTTTGCATATACCCAATTAGATGCTGATTGAGGACAAAAATAGAAAAAATATGTTAAAAAATCCTTAAGTAGTTTTATTGTCAGTGAAATTTTATTTATTGCTATTTTGAAACAAGTTTCTTTTCATTGAGGGAACAAACAATTCAGAAATTATGTTAATGATGTCAGGATAAGGAAACAAATATAATTCAGCAAAAGAAAAAATAGAAATACAATCAGAAAATGACATAAATCGAGAAAAATATAAAAATTGAATTGAAAATACCAATATAAGCTAATGAGTTAGGAAAATGCGTATCTTCTAGGCGTGTCCAATAAAAGACTTACAAGTAACATTGCCCCGGTACAACTGAGAGACCATAGAGAAGAGATTTTGTTTTCTAATAATATTTACCACTAAAGGAAATAGGCTTTGTTGAGAAATGACTGGTTCCAGATCTGGGGCAAGGAAGGTATTAAGTAAGAATAGAAGCATAAAAAAATCTCAAAACTTGATTGGTCTTGTTTTTGCAAATGATGTGATTATCAACATAGAAAGCCAAAAGGCAGTCATCCCCAAAGCATCTACTAGAAATTATATGTGAATTTGTTGTTGTTGTTGTTATGTGCCGTGGAGTCAGACCTGACTCATAGCAACCCCTTCTTGGGTTTCCAAGGTGGTATCACTATGAAAGTAGATGGCCCAACCTTCCTTCTCAGGAGTGGCTGGTGGGTTTGAACCGCCAGCCTTCTGGTCAGCAGTCAAATGCATTAGGTAATTAATCCAGCATAATGAGTATACCAATTCCACATTAAAGATTACAGTTCTACAGAGGTTAAATAATGCTCAAGAAAATGAGGGAAAATACCATGTTAAAAGATAAATTTTTCACACATTGATCTTTAATATGATCAAAATAATAACCTCAGTGTTTTTACAGAAATTAAAAAAAAAAAAAAGTTTCTAAATACATATGAAAATACAAAAGCCCTAAATTAGCCAAACCAAATTTAAAGGAGAAGAAATTTGAAAACTTGAACTAGTGACTGCAAGAGTTGCTATAAAAGACAGTATAAACAAGACACCATACAACTGACGTAAGAATAATTACATACAGCAATGAAACAGAATTGAGAATTTAGAGTCCAGAAATACACAAATATTTATAAGTCAATTTTTCAGAAAGACACCAATGCAATTTAATGGGGGAAAATCTCTTCAACAAATGGTGTTTTAATAACTGGATAAGCATAGGAGAAAATGGATGTATCAATATAAAAATGAATCACAATGCTTATATCAAATCATATATAACATCAATTTAAGATAGATCATAGTCTTAAATGTACAAGCAAAAAAACATAAGCTTTCAAAAAATAGAGATTATCTTCAAAATTTGGGCGTAGGCAAAGATCTCTTAGATTACAACAGTCAATAATCATAAAGCACACACACACAAATGGTCAATAGACATAAAAATGTGTATATATTGTTACTTTTCAGAGAATTACAAATTAAATCCACAAAACTATACCCATGTGCATACTGTACTATGGATAAACTTTAAAGGTTCAACCATATCAAATGTTAGCAAAGAAGTAATGCAACCAGAAATGTAGTACCATCATGGTGAGAATATAAAATAGTGTTAAGAATTTTGGAAGAAGTTTCACAGTGTCTTATAATGTTAAACATACCTCTATTCTATGATCCATTTGTAGGTATTTACCAAAAAGAAATTATATATAAATATAAATATAAATATAAATATAAATATAAATATATATATATACACACACACACATATATATATATATATAGTTTTGTTTTGTTTTCTGCACAGTAGTTTAATTTTCACATACAAGAACATGAATTAACCAAAATGTTAATCAAGAAGTGAATAGGTAAACAAATTGTGCTATATTCATATATTGGAATAATATTCAGCTACAAAAAATGGCAAACTATGGATAAACACAACAATATGCATGTATATCACAGCCATTATGTTGATCAAAATAAGTTGGACAAGAGAAAAGTCTATATTGTATGAACTCATTTACATAGATTGTTGTTGTTATGTGCTGTTGAGTCGGACCTGACTTACAGCGACCCCTCCTTGGATTTCTGAGGCAGTATCACTACGGAAATAAATTGCCCCATCTTCCTTCCGAGGAAGGCTGGTGGGTTTGAACCTCCAGCCTTCTGGTTAGCAGTCAAGTGCCTTAGGTACTACGCTACCAAAGCTCCCCATTTACACAGATAGCAATATTAAAAATAATAATAATAATAAGTCAAAGATAGTTTGCAGGGAAAACATCATAAAAGCAGTAATCTCGGTAAAGATTTTAGTGTAAGGAACCATAAGGAACTCCCTTGGGATGTTGGAAATGTCACTATCTTGAGGTGTATGGGTTAAACATCTGGTGGCATAGTGTCTAAGGCATTTGACTGTTAACCAGAAAATTGGTGGTTCAAATCCACAAGTCACTCTGCAGAAACAAGACTAGGCCATCTACTTTCATAAAGATTTACTGCTCCAGAAACCCAAAGGGGCTCACTATGAGTCAGAACTGACTTGATAGCAGTGAGTATATATACGTATACACATGTTGTTGTTGTTGTTGTTGTTATGTGCCGTC
>NW_006921599.1:24033470-24034647 GCF_000298275.1 Orycteropus afer afer
CTTATTTTTCTTTAACCTCTGTAGAACTGTATATATATATTATATATAAGTCCCAAACTCATATATCTGTAGAACTGTATATATATACTGTTCTACAGATGTTAAAAAATGCTCAAAAAAATGAGGAAAGACATACACACACACACACACACACACACAGAACAATCTCTGGTAGCATACTGCCTAGGGCACTTGACTGTTAACCAGAAGGCTGGCGGTTCAAACCCACCAGGCACTCCTCGGAAGGAAAGTTGGGCAATATACTTCTGTAGTGACACTGTCTTGGAAACCCAAGGAAGTGTCGCTATGAGTTGGGTCCAATTCAATGGCACATAACAACAACAACAACAACATACACAGAGAAAGAGTGAGAGAGAAAGAGAGAGAGAGAGAATTTTATCTCAGGGAAATCCTTACAGAGTTGTTGAGTCTGATAAGTCCCAAGTTCATGGGTAAAATATCAAGCTGGCGGCTTCTCTTGGCTCATGTATCTACAGAGGCTCATGAAATCAAGACAGACAGGAAGTATAGCAGGCTGCTGGCTTGGAGGATGATGAATCAAAGACTGGCAGGTAAAATGGCAGATTATTGGCTCACAGGCTGTGAAGACAACAGTCCCAAAACTGGCAGGCAGTGCGTCAGGCCACTGGCTCAGCTCCAGGAGCTGAATGATGATAAGCTAGATGCAGGAGTCAGATCCAGCAGAAAGCCAGAGAATTTTCCCAGAATGTCCATATATATTTTGGAATCAGGCCACACCCCTAAAGAAACTCCCTTTCAACTGATTGACTGCTCATATCATATCTCATCAGGAGGTTATTACATACATCAGATCTTATCATGGAGATGACTACATCACAACTGCTTAAACCAATTAGAATCATGGTCTACACAAGTTGATACACAACCTTAACTATCTTTTACAAATGTGAAAAGAACTAGTATATGCTCTATGTTGTCAGACTGAAACTATAGATATCACACTAACTATTAGTTTTTAATAATAAATGATGTTAAGTACTATCGAGTCAGGTCTGACTCATAATGTCCCTATGAACAATAGAACAAACACTGCCCTATCCTGTGACATCCTCACAATCCTTTCTAGGCTTGAGCCTATCCACCATCATAGCCACTGTGTCAATACATCTTATTGAGGGTCTTCCTGTTTTTTGCT
>NW_006921599.1:24037387-24037826 GCF_000298275.1 Orycteropus afer afer
GTCCCTCTGGGTAGCTGGCTGTGACCAAGCAGTGACCATAACCTTGCCCATTGTTAGTTCTACTATACACCTGGGAATTCTAATCATTCCCATAAACTTATAGGACCATTGTCTGCCAACCCTATATATGTTCTTGGATATACTCCCCATTTCATAGACATACCTAATCATTTAGCCTGTCTACCCATTTATCTATCCATATTCCCAAGTGTGCCTTCACTGACAATGCAGTACTGTATGTGCAAAAGGGTTCATATTTGTTGTCTGTACCTCCCATGTACCTCTTTATGTCTTACTCATCCTCACTGGTGACATACTGGTCACTCACATTTGGCGCATTGCCCTTCTCTTCACCAAATAAATACTTATCTCTATCCATCTAACAGCATTTCCTCCCCTCCCCTCCCACTCCTGGTAACCAACAAAGAAAATTTCCTTC
>NW_006921599.1:24039142-24039763 GCF_000298275.1 Orycteropus afer afer
TTCTTCCATTTATGTAGATCTCTTACGGTTTCTTGAAGTAGTTTTCTATAGTTTTCTTTGTAGAGGTCTTTTGTGTCCCTGGTAAGATTTATTCCCAAGTATTTAATGTTTTTGTAGCTATTGAAAACAGTATTGATTTCCTTATTTCTTTTTCAGCAATCTCTTTGCTGGTGTAGAGGAATCCAACTGATTTTTGGATGTTTATCTTATATCCTGTCACAATGCTAAATCCCTCAATTAGTTGGATTTTTGTTTTCTTTATGTTGAGTTTTAATCCATACTGAAGACTGTATATAGTCTTTGATCTTCACTAGTAAGTGCTTCAAGTTCTCTTCACTTTCATCAAGCAAGGTTGTATCATCAGCATATCACAGGTTGTTAATGAGTCTTCCTTCAATCCTGATGTTGTGTTCTTCTTCATATCGTCTACTTTCTTGGATTATTTGCTCAGTGTACAGATAGAATAAGTATAGGGACTTGTCAGTTTGTCATGCTGTGGTGGCTTGCATGTTTCTGTGAAGCTAGAAGATATGCTGTTGGTATTTCAAATTCTAGCATGTTCACTCATCATGGACAGGTTTCAGCAGAGTTTCTAGACTAAGACAAATTGAGAAGAAGGAT
>NW_006921599.1:24040021-24078583 GCF_000298275.1 Orycteropus afer afer
TGTTGGTGTATATATGTGATGGGCTCTAGAATGCATCTCCTGAGAGAAACTGGAATTAGATTTCTCATAATTTTCTTCCCTATATGTTCCACGACCAAGGTCAGCCACACACACACACATACACACACACACAAATCTGAGTATGATTTGTTAGGCAGAATTGAAGTAGTGGCCACATCAAGGCTCTGAAAATTAATGAAGGGGAGGTATTGTGACTCATGCACGTTGCCATTGATCCCATCTTCTTGTCAGGCTTGATATAACTTCAGCCTCTAGCAGATCTCCTCCTTCTGTATCTTCTGAGACATGTGCATGGCATCTCTGGGTTGAAAGGAATCAGCTTATTCTTCAGGTCACCCGGATCATCAAGGTTAGAGGTAATAAGAAAAAAGATGTAGTTCCAATATGTCCTCATGGGTTCTAGTATGACCTTGGTCTCTCTCACTTCACTTCTATCTTCCCCTTCTAGTTAGTAGCCCTGCTGAATACAGACCAACATCATAAGCAGAGGCAATAGACTTATAGAAACAACTTAACCTGCTCCCTTCAGTGTTGTAAGGTCTAATTTCTACACTAATTTCTTTAGCCTGTATTACTTAGCTTGTTCTCCTTCTCTGATTAAACATTTACTGATAAAGAATTTAATATTGTAAGTTGTTCAGGAGAACAAAATCATTAGGGACTAGTTCTCTGAATTGTTCTCATGTTGTCTGGAATTGACCTCTGATTATATTAGATTTAAAGGGACTGCTGACCAAGGGTAAAGAGGACACTATTGGTTCATGACTTGCAGTGCCAAAAACAGTTACATACTTAAATTATCAGATATATACACCTGTAATCAACTGCCTATAGAAAGCAAGATTTTAGGTGATCAAGTGTTTTCTGCCTGAAAATTTTAATAGAAATAAGTAGTCTAGTGGAATTGGTTGATTGCTTCCAGTGCACTGGTGAGGATGGGAACTAAAAATGAGCAGCTCACAGCAGTGGTGTCACTAGAGGGGTACAGAGGGTGTGGACCACATTGAGTGACACTGCCGAAGAGTTACTGCTGTTGAGTCGATTAGACACATAGCAACCCCTCCTTGGGTTTCCGAGGCAGTATCTCTTTTGAAGTAGATTGCACAGTCTTCCTTCCAGGGAGTGGATGGTGGGTTTGAACTGCCAGTCTTCTGGTTAGCAGTTAAATGCCTTAGGCACTATATCACAAGAGGAGGTGACACCCAAATGACTGGGTATGTTTTTTGTTCAGTGTTTTAGTAGAAATTTATTATTTTAAATAAAAATATCCTTGCAGTTAGTTATAACAGTGAAAACATTTTTGGTAAGACCAGCTTACACATATCAGTATATCTACAAGGCTAAAACTTTATGCTGATTTACTTTTTGAACCTTCTAATGTGCTCTCATTAGTTTTATAATATTACTGGATGATAGTGAGACTTCAAATCAGGTAGTTTCATCTGTATGCACTATAAGCATGGTTGTTTTTGTCACTGCCAGTGTTCTAATACCAGACTCAAACTAAAGTCAGTGCCATTGAGTCAGTTCTGACTTATAGCGACCACCATTGGGTTTCCAAGGCTGTAAATCTTTGCAGAAGAAGACTGCCTCATCTTTCTTCCATAGAGCAGCTGGTGAGTTTGAACCAGCAACTTTTTGGTAAGCAGCCAAATGTCCTAACCACTGCACCAAGTTTTCTGGTGTTTTAGCTATAATATTGTCACAGGGGTTAAAACATTCCATTGCTAACCAAATGATTGGAGGCTTAAACCCACTAGTGCTTTGTGAGAGAAGGATGAGGCAGTCAGCTTCTATAAAGATTTACAGCTTTGTAAATCCTATTGGGCAATTCTACTCTGTTGCATAGGCTTACTGTGAGTTGCAGTTGACTCAATAGCAGTGGGGGGATATCAACAACTTTTTGAGAATGAAGTAGTAATTAAAGAAAAAGAAGAAGAAACAGAAAAAAAGCTTCTGCTCAGCTACTAACAATGTCATAACTAATAATGTTATAATTCAGTGTAGAAAGATTTTATAAAACAATTTTGTTGTTAGTATTCATATAATAGAATATTTGAACAATTTACAACTATATCACATTTTGTTCCATTATTAAATTGATAATAAACTTACATGTACAATAATTATTGATTATATAACTCTTTAAAACTATATAGAGAAACTGACATAAAAATAGAAAAGTGAGAGAAATGCCATATTTCTTGATGCATACTTAAAACATAATTTAAATTTAAATTCATTTTTTTCTTAATTTTAATGTTTTAAAATTTTTCTTTAAAAATCACTCTTTTAAATACATATCTGATTTTATGAAATGTTCAAGGTTTAAGTTTCAGTTAGGGTTCAAAACAATAGTGACACATTAAAATTCACATTGAATAGAACTAACATTTCTGATAGATTTATACTTCACATTTTTTCAAATATTGTTAATTTATCTTTTTTAAAAAAATTATACAGGAATATTCTATCATGCCACATGGAATACATAAATTAAAGAGGCCAAGTGGATACCAACAAAGGAAAGCAAAGAGGCGAGAATTAAACCACTTAAAACATTTGCTAGATCCATGCTTCAATATGTCAAAAGAGCTGATGACAGCCAGGGTTCATCCAAAGACACAGCTTGTCAGTCTCCAATTGATAAAGCTGATTTTTCTGATGTTAATATTCATTCTGAAAAAGAGCAAAGAGTGGAAATGACAGAATTTGAAGCAGAAAATAGTGCTGAAAGTGACTCTAGCCATGAAACTGAAAAGAAATGAATATTGTTAAGGAGAAAGATTTGAAAATTTTGTGTGATGTTTCTTTCTGGGAGATACCAGTCTCAGATCATTTCTGGGTAGAATGCATCAAAAAGGGGAGTGCTTCTTTCCATAACAAAGATGGGCCTCTCAGTGTTGTGTCAAGGTTAGATGCAAAAGCTAAAGGAGATGTGTGCCAGCTTTCAAAAGAGTGATTTTATAAGGTGATGCCAAATGGCAAGAAAATTCTGCAGTCACAGATGGTTTACTCACTTGTCAGTAAGAACTTACACTGTTTTTGTGCCAATGGTTCAGCATTAAGGTTACAGATATGGCATCCAAATTTGTGACTGAGTTTCAAAAGTGGTGGAAACTGAGCCCGAAAGCAGATAACCATGAGACATGCAAGGAACGCCTACGTTGCACTGAAAGATGGAAAACATTGGTAACAGAAATGAGGTTGCACAAGACCACTGATGTTAAAACTATTGCTTTGATGGACATGAAAAAGAAAAAAGGGAGGGGCATTTTGCACTGATTGCTTTATATTACATTGTTTCTTGTCAAGAAGAATCTGGCATTTTGTGGCCACAGGAAGATCAATCTTCATTGAATAAAAGGAACTTTCTTGATATGATTCCAGGAGCTCTGGTGGCATAGCGCCTAAGGCATTTGATTGCTAACCAGAAGGCTGGCATTTCAAACCCACCAGCCACTCCTTGGAAAGATTTGACAATCTACTTCCATAGAGATACCACCTCAGAAACCCAAGGAGGGGTTGCAATAAGTTGCATTTGACTCAACAGCAGTGTATTGAGATGCTTTCAAAATAAGATCCAATACTAAAGAGGGCCTAATGAGACTAAAGTGGAACGCATGTACACTTAAAGTATCAATCTCTTGTCTTGCGTGAAAGACTCAGAATGAGTTTAACAGCGTACTGACAAATCATGTGAAGGAGAAACTTATTATGGACATAAAGTCCATGATGTATTTTAAGATCATGTTTGACAGAACACCTAACATCACACATTGATGAGAATTCTGAAGTGATCAGATATGTAAAAATCAACAATAGGAAAGTTAAAGTGAGAGAATTCTTTACAGAATTTTTCCTTTTAAATGAGAAAAAAGCTGCTGACCTCATTCTGAGATTCTTAAAATACTAGAAAGTGATAGACTGGACATAATGTTTTGTCACTTTCGAGGTTCCAGCAATGCTGTCACTATGGGTAGAATCCATAGAAGTGTACAATCTATTCTTAAGGAAAGGAATGAGAAAGGTATTTTTAATGGATATATGGACCATTCACTTAACCTGTGCAGTTAGCACACTTGCTGAGCATGCATCATGTGTGACAGTTTTTGAAATTCTTGAGACAATGTTTTCTTTTTTTGCTGCTTCCAGCAATTGATGGGATGTGTTAATTGACCACACTGGAGTGTCAGTGAAAAGGCTATCAACAACATGAGTGGTCACCATGGTGCAGTTAAACCAATTAAAGAAAAGCTCAATAAGTTTATGGTGGCAACTGGAGATCTTCATGATCCACATGAAAATTTGGACATAAGAGGAGCAGCACAAGGTTCTTTTTGCTTGTTGTCTGTGATTGCACTTTTCTGTGCTACCTGTACTTCTGATGGCATAGTGTGTAATGCATTTGGTTGCTAACCAGAAGGGCAGTGGTTCAAACCAACCAGCTGTTCCACAGGAGGAAGATGAGGGAATCTACTTCTATAAAGAACATTGTTCCATAAAGAACATTCCATAAACATTGGGAACCCAATGGAGGTCACTCTGAGTTGGAATCAACTGGATCACAGTGGGTTTTTTGTTCTTCTGGTGTGGTGTACTTCAGGAAGATAATTTTACACAGCAGTGCCTACAGTTAAGGGCTTAATTGTCAACCGAGAAGGGACAAAGCTAGAAGCACTAAGTCTTTTACTTCATGACGAGCACAGTCACCTAGTGGAACATGCAGTTGAACAGGTACTTAAAATCAGACAAATATGGAATTGCAGTAAAGAGACGAGCCAAGTTCAAGAAGCAGATGGAAGGGGATGTGGAGCAAACAAGCGATGCTGGATTCACTCAGCAAGAAAATAAGAGCATGATGCTTGAGCTCATTGATTACTTTCATCCTGAAGTCCAGATAAGATCAAGAGCCATCAAGGAAGTAGCAGCCATGTTTGAGGTTGTTCAAGTGAAGAGTCTCATAGCTGCCACTGAAAAAGAGTTAAAGGTATCCTTTCCAAAACTGACCACTCTCTATGAGGATGTATCTGAGAGTGAACTTTCAAAGGAAGTACAAAGGCTGAGAAGGCACCTGAAAAAAGCCAAAAATTGGACAAAATAAGATGTTTTGATATTCATGACTGAACGGGACTTCATACAATCTCTCCTAGCCCTTTTACTACCCTAACATGATTTCTGATGATCTGTGTATCTGTGGATTTAAGCGAGAGGAGCTTTTCAAAGCTGAAACATACGAAGAACTATTTTCAATTCCTTGTGATGTTTTCAGTTGAAAATGGTTCAATGAAAGGCACTGATTTCAATGAAGTGATTCACAAGTTTGCAACTTTGAGGTCTAGGAAAGAAATGTTCTGATTTAGTCTAGATGTTCACTAAGTGCTTAAATGCTTGTGTATTTGCTCCTGTTTATTCTATGGTATTACTTAATTTATGAATATATTTCCATATATACTGATCTACAAATTACACATTATTTTGGTTGTTACTAATTATGCAAATATAATGCATTAATGTATCTCATGTAATAAAAAGTTTAATGTTAAAAAAAACATAATTTTGGTGTAGTTCTTAAATATTTCTACTTCAGATTGTATTGTTTTATTATCGAATTTTCAATTTAACCACATGAAAATATGTAAATATAGATATATCTAGGTTGTGCATATGATGTTGTATTTTAAAAATGTAATTTGAATTTTGCCAACTGTGTATGACACCACTATTGCCATTGCATGTAACGATGTATGGGAATTACAATGCACAAGAAACATTAGTACAAAAAACATGACTGAGGATTCTGTATGAAAAGGAGTCCACGCAGGGTATGTGTGACAACATGAGTTATCAGACTGGATGACACCAACCCTAGTGATGCCACTGGCTCACAGCTTTAAATTCTCAGTTTAACTGACTAAGAGACCAGAAAATTTCTGACTGCTCTAAGGGCCAAAATATACATGAAAATCAAACCCAGAGTCCACTCCTTTGAATGGCCAAATTATAATTCAAGTGCAATCCCTGTACTTGCAGAATCTGTTATGTTGAAGTAAGGTTATTGATTGTGAATGAGTGAAACCCTGGAGAGGAAGTGGGGACATATGGTCAGATTCCAAGGACTTTTAGAACTATAAAAGAAAAAATGTGTGTTGTTTCAAACCTCTAACTTTGAGGTAATTTGTTACAGCAGCAATAGGACACTAATCCATTTAGTAAACAGTGACCTGAATTAGCACAATAGAAAGTTATTATCCATCAATCAGGATGGAGACATGAACCAGTTCACAAATGCAGAGGCTTTGAATGAAAGTGAGGTCACATTCCCATGAAGAAGGAAGGACCTTACTACACAGTCACAAATGTATACTCTAAATCTTCTTTATAGCCTTTTCTATAGGAACTTATAGTCATTTATTTGGGTGATTGTGCACTGGGGAAAGGGACATAATAAGACTTTTCAGAGGTAACAGAACACTGTACCTGAATTAATAATTATTCCTGAAACATAATGAGACACTGGGGTCTACCAGTCCGAGCAGAGGTTTGTGAATATTACATGATCAATAAAATTTTGTCTGGGGTTGATCTCATAGTTGTTTCAATAGTCCCTAAAATCACCTGGTGGCTTTCTTTCCCAATTGAGAAATGGGTAATTACAAAGACACACTTGGCAACCAGCAAATTGTGTCCCTGCCTTGTGTAAGTATGACACCAAAACTCAACCAAACTCATTGCTGTTAAGTTGATTCCAACTCTTTGTGATGCTGTAAGACAGAATGGAGCTTCCCCATAAGGTTTCCAATGCTATAATTTGCAAAGGTGACTGCCACATCCTTCTCTTATGAAGTGATTGGTTGATTCAAAACATTAGTTTCTAGTTAGTAACTGAATGTTTAACCAATGTATCACCAGGGCTCCTGTAAGTAGTAGGGAGGATCAATTTAAAGTCATTAGAAATCTCTATCTATCTAAAGCAATACTACGTTGTTCTGCAAAAGGGATTGCAGAGATTAGCAGCACTATCAAAGACTCAGGAATCCCTTGGTGGTTCAGTTAATGTTTTTGGTTGCTAACTGAAAGGTTGGAGGTCCCACTTCACCTAGACATGCCTGAGAAGAAAGACTTTATGATCGACTTCCAAAAAATAATCTATTACAACTCTATGGAGCACAATTCTGCACACGAGGACATGAGTTTGAATTGACTTGATGACAACTGATTTTATGCCAAGTAATACACATAGAAAGCATTATGGGGATAGAAAGGCAATGACTAAGGCAGTCAACCCAAAAAACAAACCATTTGCTGGTAAGCCAATTCTAAGTTACAGCGATTCTGTAGAACAGAGTAGAATTGCCCCCATAGAGTTTGCAAGGCTGTAATTCTTACCTTCCAAAAGTAGTGAAAATTTGGTGAGGAATGGAATATTGAATAGTTTCAAAGTTCATACCCATAAGTGGAAAAATAGTGACTTTACATTAAAGAAGCTTTGTTGTTACTATCATAAATAAGTGATTCAGTCCCTATCACCACTATTAACACAAACTATCATCATGTACCTCATGATATGCTGTACTAAGAAGTATACAACACTTCAGTGCTGTTATGCTAAAAAGATGTACTTAATTATGATTAATTATAAGATAAACCCAAACTGACAGATATTCTACAAAATAACCAGCTTATAGTAGTCAAACACATCAAGGTTAAAAAAAGAAAAAGAAAATTTCGGAAAATTTTTAAGATTAAAGTGGCAGAAAGCAGGGGAAAGAAAAGGAAAGCCAGGGGGACCATGATAGAGTGAGCATATGGCAGGGATCCAGGTAAAGGGAGGGTGGAAAGGTTTCAAACAGCTATGGGAGACAAACTTGTCTGTCAGTTTGTCATACTGTGTTGGGTTGCATGTTGCTGTGTGTCTTGAGGGTGTGCCACTTGTGTTTCAAATGTCACCAGGGTTGCACATAGTGTACAAGTTTCAGTATAGCCTGCAGACTGAGACAGACTAGGAAGAAAGAAGAGGCCATCCACGTCTTAAAGAATTGGCCAGGGAAAACTTTATGAACATCAGAGAAACATTGTCTGATACATTACTGTCTAACTTTATGAATAGCCTGGAAACATTGACTGATACAGTGCAGGAGGACGGGCTGCTTAGGTTGGAAGGCTGGCAAAATACGAGTGGGAAACAGCTGCATCCTCAGAGTAGAACCAACCTTACTAATATGGATAAAGTAAAACTTTCAAGACCTCCATTTCCTGACATGGCACGACTCAAATTGAGGAAAAACAGCTGCAAACATCCATTAATAATTGGAACATGGAATGTATAAAGCATGAATCTAGGAAAATTGGAAGCTGTCAAAAATAAAATGGAACACATAAAGATCGATTAGTGCCTAATGGAAGACCGGTTAATATGATTATTATTCAAATTTATGCACCAGCCACCAAAGCCAAAGATGAGGAAATTGAAGATTTTTATCAACTTCTGAAGTCTGAAATTGATCCAACATGCAATCAAGATGTGTTAATTATAACTGCAGACTGGAATGCAAAAGTTGGAAACAAAGAGGAAAAACCAGTACTTGGAAAAATTGGCCTTGGTGACAGAAATAATGCTGGAGATGGCATGATAGAATTTTGTAAGACCAATGACATATACATTGCAAATACTGTTCTTCAACAACACAAATGGTGGCTACACACATGGACTTCACCAGATGGAATACATGAGAATGATATTGACTACATCTGTGTCAAGAGTCAATGGAAAAGCTCATTATCTTCAGCCTACCAGGCCAGGAGCTGATTGTGGAACAGATCATCAACTGCTCATATGCAAGTTCAAATAGAAGTTGAAGACAATTAAAACAAGTCCACAAGAGCCAAAATACTATCTTGAATATATCCCTCCTGAATTCAGAGACCATCTAAAGAATAGATTTGATGCATTGAACATCAATGGCCAAAAACCAGAAGAATGGTGGGATGACATCAAGAATATCAACCATGAGGAAAGTAAGAGGTCATTAAAAAGATGAGAAAAGAAGAAATGACCAAAATGGATGTCAGAAGAAACTCTGAAACTTGTCCTTCAATGGAAAATAGCTGAAGCAAATGTAAGAAATGAAAAGATAAAGAGCTGAAGAGAAGATGTCAAAGAGCAGCTTGAGCAGACAAAGCTAATTAAAATGATGAAATGTGCAAAGCCCTGGAATTAGAAAAACAAAAGGCAAGAACATGGTTGTCATTTCTCAAGCTGAAAAAAATGAGGAAAAAAATTAAGTCTTGAGTTGCAATATTGAAAGATTCTATGGGCAAAATATTGAATGATGTAGGAAACATCAAAAGAAGATGGAGGGAATACAGAGAGTCACAGTATCAAAAAGAACTGGTAGATGTTCATCCATTTCAGGGGGTGGCATATAATCAAGAATCAATGATATTGAAGGTAGAAGTCGAAACTGCATTAAAGGAATTGGCAAAGAACAAGGTACCAGGAATTGACAGAGTACCTACTGACATGTTTCAACAAACAGATGCTCCACTGGAGGCACTCTCTCAGTTATGCCTAGAAATTTTGAAGACAGCTACCTGGCCAAACAACTGGAAGAGATTCATATTTGTACCCATTCCAAAGAAAGGTGATCTCACAGAATGTGGAAATTATAGAACACTTATCATTAATATCACATGCAAGTAAAATCTTACTGAAGATGATTCAAAAATGGTTGCAGCAGTACACTGACAGAGAACTTCCAGAAATGCAAGCTGGATTCAGAAGAGGATGTGGAATGAGGGATATCATTACTGATGTCAGATGGATCTTGGCTCAAAGCAAAGAATACCAGAAAGATGCTACTTGTGTTTTATTGACTATGTAAAAGCATTTGATTGTGAGGATCATAACAAATTTTGGATAATATTGAGAAGAATGGGAATTCCAGAACATTTAATTGTACTCATGAGGAACCTATACATAGACCAAGAGGCTGTCATTTGAACAGTAAAAGGGAACACTGAATGGTTTAAAATCAAGGAGGGACTTCAGGGTTGTATCCTTTCACCATACTTATTCAATCTATATGCTGAGCAAATAATCTGAAAAGTGGAACTATATGAAGAAGAACATGGCACTAGAATTGGAGGAAGAATCATTATCGACCTGCAATATGCTTATGACACAATTTTGTTTGCTGAAAGAGAGGATGTCTTGAAGCGCTTACTGATGAAGATTGAAGAATACAGTCTGCAGTATGTACTACATCTCAATACAAAGAAAACAAAAATCCTCACAACTAGACCTATAAGGAACATCATGATAAATGGAGAAAAGATTGAAGTTGTCAAAGACTTCACATTGCTTGGTTCTACAATTGACACCAATGGAAGCAGCAGTCAAGACATCGGATGATGTATAGCACTGGGTAAGTTGGCTGCAAAGGACCCCCTTCAAGTGCTGAGAAGCAAAGATGTCTCCTTGAGGACTAAGGTATGCCTGAAAAAAGACATGATATTTTCAATTGTCTTATATGTATGTGAGAGATGGACAATGAATAAGGAAGACCGAAGAAGAATTGATGCTTTTGAGTTGTGGTGCTGGTGAAGAATGCTGAAGTGCCTTGGACTGCTAAAAGAACTAACAGATCTGTCCTGTAGGAAAGTGTCCTTGGAAACGAGAATGGCCAGACTTCCTCTCACCTAGTTTGGTCATGTTATCAGAAGGGACCATTCACTGGAGACAGATGTTATGCTTGGTAAGGTGGAGGGTTTATGAAAAAGGAGGATGCCCTCAATGAGATGGATTAACACAGTGGCTGCAGCAATGGGCTCAAGTATAGTAAGGATTGAGGAGCTGGTGTGGGACTGGGTGGTGTTTTGTTCTGCTGCACATAGGGTTGCTATGAGTTGGAGAGGACTTGACAACACCTAACAATAACAGCGATAGAGAGACTTGATAACTAAATGCAATACATGATCTTAGATTGGATTCTGGACTAGGGAAAAATATCTATAAGGGCGTTATTGCTACAATTAGTTATTTGGATATTTACTGTGGATTAGATAATGTGGTTAGATGTTGCTCAGTTAATTCTGACTCACAATGATGCTATGTACAACAGAAGGAAACACTGCCAAGTCCTGCGTCATCCTAACAGTCCTTGCTATGTTTGAGGCCATCATTACAGCCAGTGTGTCAACCCATCTCATTGAAGGTCTTCCCCTTTTTCTCTGACCATCTACTTTACCAAGCATTCTATCCTCCCCCAAGGAATGGTCCCTTCTGACAACATGATCAAAGTACAGATATGAAGTTTGACCATTCTAATTGCTAAGGAACATTAGGATTAGATAACAGTACTGTGTTAATATTAATGTCTTGACTTTGATAATACATCAGACAATGTTTCATCACTATTCATAAGGTTTTCACTGGCCAATTCTATGATAAGTGGATGGTGTTTTCCTGTTGTACATAAGGTTGCTATGAGTCAGAGACGACTCGATGGCACATAACAACAACCAAACCAAAACCAAGCCCACTGCCTTGGACTTGTATCTGACTCATAGCGACCCCTTCTTAGTTTTCCAAGGTGGTATCACTATGGAAGTAGATTGTCCAACCTTCCTTCCGAAAAGTGGCTGGTGGGTTTGAAACGCCAGACTTCTGGTTAGCAGTCAAGTGCCTTAGACATTACACTACCAGAGCTCCTAACGACAACAACAACAACAACCTGATTTTGATAATTGAACTGTTTCTATGTTTGACAATGTATATTTTTTTATTAGAAAATACATATTGATATATTTAGAAGTATAAGACATAATGTTTCCAACTTACTTTCAGACAGTTAAGAATAAAGCAAATAAGGCAAAATGTAAACCATTGGTTAATCTGAATAAAGGACACATATGAATTCTGTACCCTATTATGCTAACATCTCTGCAAATTTGAAATTATCTTTACAAATGCCTAAAAAGCATTCTGGTTATGGAATGCAACATATAAACAACCACAAAATTTAATGACTGAAAATGACAATGACATTTATGTTGCTCATGAATCTGAAATTTGGTCAGAGCTCAGCAGGCACAGCTTCTCTCTGCTCCAGTCAACATCAACTAGGGCACCTCCAAAGCCGTGGGTTGAAATATCCCAATAACTCATGCATTCGTATATCTGGCAGTTTACTATAACCTCAGCTGGGCCTATTGCCAGAAACCTGCATGTGGCTTTTAAATGCTTGTTTGGCTTCCTCACAGGACAGGCATTAAATCACAAGGCTAAATATTCCAAGAAGATCAGGTAGTAGTTAAATTGGCTTTAATAGCTTAGGCTAGAATGCCATTTAGTGACACTCTGCTATAGTCGTAGGCCCACTCTGATCCAAGAGAGGGAATGTAGATGAAGGAGTGTCGACATCACAGTGAAAGAAGGGTATATGGAATGGAATATGCTAGTGTGGCCATCTTTAGAAAACAAATTTAGTGCAGAACCTGAATATATACAAAAAGAAGGCAAGAACAGGAGTGAGACGGAGGGAGAGAGAGAAGAGAGAAGGAATGAAAAAAAGAAAGAAAGGATGGACAGAGAAAGGGAAGGAGGGAGGAAGGAAGAAAGGAAATGAGAGTCATGTAAAAAAGAATAGAAGCCTATTGGGCAAAAAAGAAGACTAATCTCAGAGGCTTAAAGTGCATTGAATCGGTTAAAACTGATGAATGAAAAATGATAGTCATAAACAAGAAAATCAGAAAGTCCTCTATAAACATTGTGAAAGCTATTAAGCCAACATTTTACCTTGAAAACTGGTAACTAAAGAGTTACCTTGAAAACTGATAACTAAAGTGTTAGGAATGAAACATTCACCTCGGGAGCTCTGGTGGCATAGTGCCCAAGGCATTTGACTGTTAACCAGAAGGCTGGTGGTTCAAACCCACCACCCACTCCTCAGAAGGAAGACTGGACAATCTACGTCCAGTAGTGATACTGCGGAAACCCAAGGCAGCCTCACTATGAGTTGAAATGGACCCGATGGCAGTGAGTTTTTTTTTTTTTTTTTTTTTTTAGTTTTCCAGTATAACCTGTGTTTCAAAACAAATTGGTCTTCATTGATGAGGGAAGCTCAACTTTACAGAAGAATATCGGCTATAATATAACATAAATGATAGAATTAGAAGGTTGGCATTCTGCAACCCTAATAAAATGATTGTAGTTGGCAAGGTTACCATATGGTGTTAACACCAGTAAATTTATAATTAATTCTAACTGGAAATCAGTAGAGTGACAAAATAACACCATTCTAGACTACTTTATATTTCAAAAAGAAACATATAATCATGCCATGGAGGGATTAGTTTGTCATTGTCTTTAGCTGGTGCTCAAAATTAATCTCATTAATGCTGCCTTGTCTAGATGATAGGTTTCATGATATCATGAAATATGAAGCCTATGACATTTTCTATGATGGAATACAACCAAAAAGTGTAATTTGTAATGTATAGGATAGAGGAACAAGCTAAGGGAAATCATGAGAAAACATCCTGACAAATGTAGGAGGTGGGATATACTATAGTCAGGTCTCTTCAATAAATCAATGACATGAGGGCTATTTTAGATTAAAATATATTTAAGAGATAAAATATTCAGATACGATGAATGGTTATGGATTGGATTCTGGTTTGGACAAATCAATTTTAAAGTATATACTTAAGACAAATAAAGAAACTGAAATGTAGATGTCCATTAGATAGGAGGAAACCACATTGATACAGTAGATTAGATATAATAAACTGAAAGAGTAAGTTATACAATATAATAAGCATGTGAAATATAATCTTCTTTTGGTATCTATATCTATATAGAGATATGTTGTTGTTGTTGTTGTTGTTATAAGCCGTTGAGTTGGACCCGACTCATAGCAACCCCTCCTTGGGTTTCCGAGGCAGTATCACTATGGAAGTAGATTGCCCAACTTTCCTTCCGAGTAGATATATATGTATGTGTAAATTACTATTTTATATATATTAGTATCTCTACTTTTCTAGTCCCTGGGCTGATGCCAACAGTTATTCTCTGAACTACTAAACAAAAGGTTGGTGGATCAAATCTACCAAAAAGCATCTTCGAAAAATGATGTAGTGGTCTGTTTTGAGAAGCCCTGGGGGCCCAGGTGTTAAGGGCTCTACTGCCAACCAAAAGGTCAGCAGATCAAACTCACTAGCCTTACCATGGGAGAATGATGTGGCAGCCTGTTTCAGTAGAGATTACCGCCTTTAGAACACTGTGGGAACAGTTCTATTCTACCCTGTCCTATAGGGTCCTTATGAGTCAGAATGTACCCAACAGCAACAAGTTTGCACTTGGGCTTTTTTTTTTTTTTTTTCCTGACTTTCTATAAAGCACTTTAGTGACTAGTAATAAAATTTAAAGAGGGTGAGTAATATAGAGTGGGACTACAGAGAAGTGGACATATTAAAAAAGATATTTAGAGATAGACTCAACAGGGCAGGGTAAATGATTTTATGTTGGGGCTAGGGCAGAAGAAAGGCAATGATGCCCCTAGATTTCTGTCTTGAGCAGATAAATACCCAATCAATAGGTGTCATTTATTGGGGCAAAGGAGGAAGTTTGGGTGTGAAGGTCATGATTTCAGTTTGGGACTTTTTGGGTTTGAGAAGTCTATGAATTAGCCAAGACAAGGAGGTACTTATGTATAAAGATAATGATAATATCCAAGTAAATCCTGGCTCTAATTCACTTAATAGTATTGTAGGTAAAAAAAGACAGTCTAATAGTCATAAATAATTTAAAGAGATACCAGTCTTCACTGCCTCTCCCAAGTAGCATCAAGGGGATCTGATTCAAAATACAAAGCTATTTTCTTAACAAATTTTCTCTCCTGTCATTCCCCCTCTACTTCTATTTCTGTCATTTTATCTTTTAATCCATTATGAAATAAACAAAGAAATTCTCTTGGACACCCAGTAAATGTGCTTTTTTCTTTTATTCACTGTCGCAATGCTATGTTGTTATTTGTTGTTATGTACCATCAAGTTGGACCCGATTCATAGCAACTCCTCCTTGGGTTTCCAAGGCAGTATCACTACAGAAGTAGATTGCCCATCCTTCCTTCCTAGGAGCGACTGGTGGGTTTGAACCTCCAGCCTTCTGGTTAGCAGTCAAGTGCCTTAGGCACTATGCTACCAGAGCTCCTTCGCAATGCTATATGTAGTGGAAATACTATCTACCACCCATTGCCTTAAATACTGGCTCCCTCAGTGGGGCTTCCCTTCTCAAAATGGCAGAGATCTCGGTCCAAGTATGTGCTTCACTCCAACTCTGGCTCTTGTCTCTTGATCGCAGTGAGATTCCCCTCTTTGTCTACAGGAGGGCTCATTTTAAGCCTAACAGAATGACAAAACTAATCAATCCCCACATTAGAGTTCCATACACCTTATTTGCCTGGTCCCAGCCAGTAATCTGGGAGCGGTTACAAAGACCATACCAAGTAATTCACTGCACCACAAGTGTACAGATGTGAAGCTCAGGGACAAGGTAACATCCAAAGAAACAGATTTGAGACAGATTGATGTAGAGATCATAATTGAAGACTAAGCTGAGATAAACTAGGATAAGAAAAGGGTAAATACAGAGATAAACAACATGAACATTAAGAGATTTGGCAGGAAAAAAGACACTGGGAAAGGCACTTGAGAAAGTACATCAAGGAATCCACAGCCAGAGAGTTTCATGGAAGAGGGAATAGCTGGGCAAGATAAGTACTGGAATGGGAATTCAGTTGGTCCTTATTAAGATCACAGGTGATGTTGTGGACAGCATATCTGGTGAAGTGTTGTTGTTGTTATGACTCATAGCGACCCCTCCTTGGGTGTCCGAGGTGGTATCACTACGGAAGTAGATTGCCCAACCTTCCTTCTGAGGAGTGGCTGGTGAAGTGGTGAAGTAGAAATTAAAACTGGCATTACCATACCCTCACAATTCCTTTCAGCCTTCCAACATAACACAGTACATTTGAAATTATAAGAGGTCTTTTTATACTGATAAAATTATTATAGGGAACTCCCAATTAGATCACTTATTTATTAAAATTGCAAGGGAATTTTTATGAAATATAAATTATATTAGATAATATCATTAATTACACAATTTTAAAAAAACTGAACAAGATTAGGAAAATAAACCTATTGTATCCAGGGCTGAGTAAGAAAACTGGGTACAATTACTCCATTATCATGAAGACTTCAGAGATATATATGTCTAACACAATCATGCAAAACTGACAGATTGATATTTACCTTATGAGTGATAGGAAATACGAAAATGAAGATAATGGAAATAGAAGTTAATTGAAAAAATTATACATTCTAATTTACATGTTCCAAGTAAAGTAGGGCACATTATGTATATTTTTTATTAAAATTTTATAGGGAAGATAATAAAAATAAATTCTATGGGGAAGAAAATAGTAAACATTGCTTTGCAATTTGCCAGATGTTTCTTATATATTATTCCTCTTGCCATCATTGTCAAGTTTATCATTTCCAATAGGCCAAGCTGCAATGGAAAGTAAAATTAATTTTCAGAAACAATTACTCTGCAAATACCAATAATAATAATGCACTGCTGTGGTGGTATTTTCATTATTCTTCACCAACACCACAATTCAAATTCATCAGTTCTTCTTCAGTGTTAGTCTTCCTTTTTCATTGTCCAGCTTTCACATATGTATGAGGCTACTGAAAATACAATGGCTTGGGTTAGGCACATGTTAGTCTTCAAAGGGACAACTTTGCTCTTTAACATTTTAAAGAGGTTCTTTTGCAACAGATTTGCCCAGTGCAATATATTTTCTGATTTCTTGACTGCTACTTCCACGGGTGTTAATTGTGGATCCTAGTAAAATGAGTAAATCTCAATAGTTACAATCTCTTGACACAAAGAGACTTGTGCATAAATGACTTAAAATGCAATTGGTAATGTTTTTCAGTATAATACACTGTATTTTTTTTTTTTTCTCTTACTAGTTAAGGGTAATTTATTTTGATATGTTGCTTTTGTATTGTATGCTTTCTGGCAACAGAAAGGAATACTTGGGCTGAAAATCTCTCGACAGTGGCATGATCCCATGTGTCTTCAGTCCTTTTAATGAAGTCCTATAAAATTTGACTTTAGTAATACTCTTGTGCATTAGCTTCATCTGAAAAAGCAACTGGAACAATTCCCTGTCAGTGCAGTTCTTGAAGAACATCTAATATTGGATCTAACTCCATACAAAACTTTTCCAGCTCTCGATTCTCTAACTGCGCCAGACTTTTCCATTTCTCAATTTCTTTGTTTTGCTCAGTTTCTACTACTTGGTGTGTTTGCTCTATTATCTGTTGAAGGTCTTGCTCTCTTTACTCATGTCTCATTTCTATCTGTTTAATTTTCTTTTCTAACCCCATGAAAGGGAGCTCTGGTAGCATAGTGCCCAAGGCACTTGACTGCTAACCAGAAGGCTGAGGGTTCAAACCCACCAGCTACTCCTTGGAAGGAAGATTGGGCAATCTACTTCTGTAGTGATACTGCCTCAGAAACCCAAGGAGGGGTCACTGTGAGTCAGGTCTGATTCGACCGCACATAACAACAAAAACTCCATGAAATGTTTCATCTTGGGTGTATGGTTTTCCTTGGCTTCTCTCAATTTTTCTAGTTTTGTAGACTCATTCTGTAGAATTCCTTCTCAAACTTGAGAAACTACAAGAGACTCTTGCTTACCTTGTAGCTCATTAACTTGATTTTGAAATAGAAAGAAAAGGAAATCTTCCACACTGCATGTCACATTATTATCGACCAAGTATGTATTCTTAATTTTCTCTGTGCCAGAAAAGCAACTCTGTTTCTCATGGAAACACACAATGGAACATGAGCATACTAGCTGGACAATCCCATCGACTGTCAGCTGAATCATAGAACATCTTCTATGAGAAAAGAAGTTCCTCTATTAAGAAAGAATTCTAATCTCTGGACAGGTAGATGGTGAATTCTCTTGGTTTCCCCCGGTTTTCCACTCTTTCATCAATGTGTCTATTTTTTGTACCTCTTACAAGGTAAAAATATATATCTTACAAATAATAAAGGGGTTTAATATACCCACTGTTGGAATATTAAATTGAAATGTGGCATATTATTTAAGCTGCTTATCTCAAATGTCAGTCCTACTTTTTTGGTACCATTGAAAATTATGTCAAGAGCTTTGGTAGTGTAGTGTCCAAGGCATTTGACTGCTTACTGGAAGGCTGGCAGTTCAAACTCACCCACCACTTTTCAGAAGGAAGACTGGGCAAACTACTTCTGTAAAGATACTGCCTCAGAAACCCAAGGAGGGGTTGCCATGAGTCGGAATTGACTCAATGGCAATGAGAGAAAGAGAGAGAGTAAAATGAAATTGTTGACAACTTCAATCTTATCTCCATTTATTGTGATGTTGCTTATTGGCCAAGTTATCAGAATATATGTTTTCTTTATATTGAGATATAATCCATACTGAAAGTTGTTATAGTCTTTATCTTCATCAATAAATACTTTGAATGTTTTTCTCTTCCAGCAAGCAAGGTTGTGTCATGAACATATCTCAGGTTGCTAATGAGTCTTCCTCCAATCCTGATGGAGTACCAGAAAAGTGAAAAATACAAATCTGGAGGTAACAAAAAAATATATTAAGTTTCTCTGCTGTTGTCAGCTCCCATAATGTCCACTCCGACTAACGGTAACCTTATGTGTAACAGACCAAAACTTTGCCTGGTTATGAGTCATCCTCAAGATCATTAGCACATTCAAGTCCATCACTGAGGCTATTGTGCCAATCTATCTCATTAAGGGTTTCCTATGCCCTCTACCAAACATGATGTCTTCCTCTAGAGATTGATCCCTTCTGATGACATGTCTAAACTAAGCTAGTTGGACAATGTTCTATTGTGATCTGTAGAGTTTTCATTGGTTTGTTTTTGAAAGGCAGGCCTTTTTCCCCTAGTATTAGTTTGGAAGCTCCGCTGAAACCTGAACTACTGATGACATCGCTTCCAGTATGGTAGTAACACTCAGGCTACCACAGTCTTGTTGTTGGAACAAGGTCCTCACCCCCTGCTGCACAGAATCAATGATCACAACAGGTTGAAGCAGGAAAGCAAAAGAATTTATTGAGTATTGTTAATACTCAAGGAGGCAGAGAGAATCATTTCTCTAAAAAGTCTGACTCTCTGAGCTGAGAAACAGTTAGATTTTTTTAAAGGGAATTGGGGTAAGGGGTAGAAGAGTTTGAGGAAGGCTGATGATGCTTTCTTGTTGTTATTGGGATGAGTTGTTGTTGCCTTGTGACCTCTCTGTCATTCTTCTGGTCAATGATACAAAGCCATGCTTGGTCAAGAGAAAATGTTCTTCAAGTTCCTTGTACCTGCCTAGAAAGATTAACTCTATAAGGAGGGGAGAGTATGGGAATGGGCACCCTCAGGCCTCTCAGTCTGCCAGGGATATCTCTGTTTCTCCTTTATCTTGGTAGCTTCAGGCTTGGTGTTTCCTTCCTCAGGGTCCTCCCACTTCATAAACCACAGTTATCAGCTACAAATGGGTAGTGGGTTTAAGCCAGAGGCCCAAAGGAATGTGTGAGGAGAAGAACAATCTAAAGTAACTATCCTATTTATGTAGAAGGAAGGAAGAATGAAAAAAAAAAAAATAGAAAGTTAATAATTGTGGTTAATATACTCTAATCATGGCTTTTAATTTGTTATATTTTTGCAATTTCTCAGCAAAAAAACCTTCTCTGACCCTTCAACATTCCTCCCTTTTGTTAAGGTTTCACAATCATGGGAAAAGGGGTAACATTTTCTTCTCTTAAGCTGCTTCTTACTGTAGGGGGAGGAAAAGGGATTGATATTTTGGAGGGGAGACTGACAGAAACTAGTGACATTTTGTTGGATAAGTTCATTAACATCAGGTACCATAGTCAAGGTTCTCTTAACCATTCATTACAGGCGGACAGAAATTGGAAATCTGGGAACTCTTGTCAGGAGTCCTTGTTCTGGGGCCCTTTACTGTCATTCTTTTCCTCTGGTCCAGTTGAAAACCTCCGAGAGTGAAAAGTAGGGGATTTTAAATGAGTACTGAACTATGTGAGCCCTAATGGAAGGCCTAGGTGGGGCATGGACTAGGGTACAGTTGTTAATTCTAGAATGATACCTGAACACAGGTGCTGCCATCTGGCTTAGGTTAGCCCCAGATTGTGGGAGTTGGTCACATATCCAGTAATTAATGAGGTTTCCCTAGTAGCAATGACCTGTGACTAGCCCATTTGAGAACCAATCCCACCCATCCAGAGTATCAGCTGGTTCCCGATATCCTATCACTGTGACTTCCACCTCTTCCCCTCTCATAAACTCTAAGTCTTCTGGATAATCCTTTTTTATAATTAACACTGTAATAAGTTCCATTACCAGTCTGGACAACATCAGTAATAAAAATGAAAAAATCCCTGTTTCTAGATCCCCAGGATGAGTATGTTAGAGTAGTCACTCAGGGAAGTTTCCCTTAAAAATATAAATTGTTCCCTCTTCTGTTTTGGGGTCTGTTTGAACCCAATTGATAGGACCTACTGAAAGAAGAGCAGAGACAAGACAAGGTAGAATGAGAGCATCTCCAACTTCTAAAGTTAGAGCCTCTTTTGTTTGTAGAATTACCAGAGGGGGCTCACCTTAGGTCAAAAAATGGTTAAAATCAAATATACAAATCCAAATTTCCCACATATTTTTTTTTAATGTATTTTATTGAAATATAATTTATGTACAGTGAAATACACAAAACTAAAGTGACATGGGTTAATGCATTTTTTTTTTTTTGCAATGTTCCCTCCCCACCCTTCCCACCCTTCCCACCCTGGCAATCAACAAAGAAAAGCTTCCCTCCATATATAAACCTTTCCTTAACCCTCCACAACAATGAACTAACACAACTAATACCATATTTGTCCTTCTGTGATTGACTTATGTGATTGTCCTTATGTGACTCAGCATAATGTCCTCCAAGTTCATCCATGTTATGCAGTGTTTTGAAGACTCTACATTGTGTTTTAGTGCTGCATAGCATTCCATTGTGTGTATGTACCATAGTTTGGTCATCCATCTTCCACTGATGGGTGCGTAGGTTGTTTCCATCTTTTTTGCTATTGTAAATAGTGCTGTGATGAACATGGGTGTGCATGTATCTGTTCCTGTCCTGGTTCTCACCTCTCTAAGATATATACCTGGTAATGGGATTGCTGGGTCAAATGGTATCTCCAATTCCAGCTTTCTAAGTAATCATGATACTGCTTTCCATAGTGGTTGTATCACTTCACAGTCCCACCAGCAGTGTATGAGAGTCTTGGTATCTACATTCTCACCAGCATTTATTATTTTCTGTCTCGTTGAACCTTGCTGTCAGTGCTGGGGTGAGATGGCATCTCATTGTTTTGATTTGCACCTCTCTGATGGCCAGCGATCATGAGCTTCTCTTCATTTATTTGCTGGTCAGCTGAATATCTTCCTTGGTGAAGTTTCTATTCATGTTTTCTGACCATTTTTCAATTGGATTGTTAATTCCTTTGCTGTTGAGGGGTTGGAGTTTTCTATAAATATTAGAGATAAGTCCCTTGCCAGATATGTAATTATTGACAAGGATGAACTTGTTACTGTCATTTTTATGTGCTTTTTTTGTGGTGTTGATTTCTTTGTTCCATATAATTTTCTGTGCTGAGTTCATTTTGTTTATAAATTGTGTTATAACTTCCTTCATTGCTACTGTTTTAGTGTTTGCTAAATATTTGTGCTGGCCCTCTTTTTTATTTTGATGTGAAGGTGTATCATTTTTCTTTGAGGTTACCCTGTGATTTATAGTTCTCTTCCCAAGTTTAGAACAGTCTGTTCTATCTTGTAGTTGCCTTGATTTCCCTACCATTCAGAAGTTCTCTAACTACACAATTTTTTTTTCCTCTTTTTGGTTTGTGGTTGTCCTCATTTGTCAGTTGATGTCTCTGGTTCCCTGTTTACAATCTTGTAAGCTTATTTATTTGGGATACTTCCATAACTGGGTTGGTTTCTAGGTTATGTCACCATGTGTGTTAATGGTCGGTTGTTGTTGGCTGTTGTTGCTTCTCTGTCCAAAGGACTCCTTTTAGCATCACTTGTAAGATTGTTCTGGTTGTAACAAAGTCTCTTAATTTCTGCTTATGTGGAAATGTCCTAACTTCACCATCATATAGGGACAATTTTGCTGGGTACATAATCCTTGGTTGGAAATTTTTCTCTTTCAGGGTTTTATATATACCATCCCATTGTCTTCTTGCCTGTATGGTTTCTGCCAAGAAATCTGAGCTTAGTCTTATTGGTTTCCCCTTGTAGGTAACTTTTTGTTTTTCCCATGCTGCTTTCAGAATTCTTTCTTTGTCTTTGATTTTGGTGAGCTTGATGATGATATGTCTTGATTATTTTCTTTTGGAGTCTATCCTATTTGGGGTTCATCAGAATTCTTGAATGGATATATTCTCATTTTTCATCATACCAGGAAAATTGTCTTCCAACAAAACTTTGACAATATTTTCTGTGGTTTTATTTGTCTCTTCCTGTTCTGGAATTCTGATTACACATAGGTTATTTCTTTTGATGGTATCCCACATGAACCTTAGACATTCTTCATTTTGTTTTTATCTTTTTTTCCAGTTGATCACTATCTAAAGAAGTATTGAGATTTTTGCCTTCAATCTCACTAATTCTGTCTTCCATTGATTCAATTCTACTCTTTTGCCCATTCAATGTCTTTTCTATTTCTGAAAATTTAGTATTAATCTTCTGGATTTCTGTGTGTAGATTTTGTATCATTTCCAATTTTTCATTTATTTTGCCATTTTGTTCTTGTATTGTCTTTTGAAATTGTTCTAGGGTTTTTTCTGTGTTCTCCTCAGTTTTGTCAGTGTTTTTCTTGATATGTCTCTCAATTTGTTGAAGATACCTAAATATAATTCTTTTGAATTACTTATCAGGGAGTTCCAATGCTGCATCTTCCTTAGGGGTGTGTTTTGGGTTTGTATCCTGGTTCCTTGTTTCTCCTGCTTTATCTTGCTTCTTTGTGTGCACTGTGATGCTCTGTTTGGAGGGTAATGTGTCAAGTGCTGAGGATCTAGCCTTCACTAGGGTCTAATGGATGTAGGCTGTGGTCCCTGCCAGTTTCAGGGAGGAATAGATTGTCAATAGTACTTTGTATGGTCTTTCCCAAGCTGGTCTTGCAGGTGTTAGTTCTTCCAAGTCTTCACTAAAACTCTGTCTCCTGATTGAAACCTACACAAAGGGATGCCAGTGGGATAAGACAATCGGACTGAAGTATATTGGTGAATGGTTCATAAAACATTGTTTAGAGATTTTACTCACTTCCTTTTCTCTAGTTCTGTCATAACATCAGTGGAGGTGGTTCCCTTCCTTAGGAATGGTCTATCATCCTCTATTTCTAAGGGGGGTGAATGGGTGCTCAATTTGAGCCTGCTTCAGGGAACCACTCATATCTAAACAAAGTGAGTATAATACTTGACTCCATCCATGGTAATTTAGTTTCCTGACAATTTGGCTGAAGTTTTCTTGATAATATGACTTAACTTCTCCACTTTTCCTGATGACTGGGGTGTCCAGGCCACATGAAGTTTCCATTTAATCTCTAAGACTAAGCATATTCCTTGACTCACTTGTGAGATGAAAGTTGGTCCATTGTTACTCTCTATTGAAAGGGCAAGTCCAAATCTGGGAATGATTTCCTTTACTAAAACTTTGGTTACTTCTGTAGCCCATTCCATTTGACAAGAGTATGCCTCTGGTCACCCAGAGTAGGTATCAATCAATACTAAAAGACATTTAAAGTTCCCAGGTGAACATGACACTTGAAAGGTCTATTTGGCAGACTTCATCCAAATTATCTCCATCTATCTCTCACAAGGCCCTTCCCTCCCCTCTCCTTTGTCTTTAATAAACTTTGGTTCATGTGCACATTTTGCCTCTCTTTTCAATTCTTTATCAGTAGAAGGCAAGGACCCTTGCTCAGGGTCCCAAGACCCAAACCCTGAGGACAGTTTGATAAACTGGTCAGTATCTTATATACAACTATCTGAATGGTAAAAAGTAAACCCAGAATTCCATCTCCTTGTTAAATCTCTCATCCAGACATCAGTGAATGTGACAAGTACTTTACACTTTTGCCGATTAGTCTAGGCAAGATTTGACAGTAGGAAGCAGGTGACATATTAAGAATACACTCTGTGAAGGAGTTAGCCTTACTGACCAGGCTCTATATCTGTTAGAAATTTCTGTGAGGCATAGAAGAATCTGTGAGAGTTAGGTGAAGTTAGGATCCACCAGGTGAGACATATAGACCCATCTTTTTATGGCAGTCTACTTGTTGGCAAACTCAAGGGCAGAGGAAAAATAAGTGAGCTATTGCAATAGGAAAAACAATCCCTACATTCTGTCATTTTTAATATCAGAGCTAAACTTGAGTCAGGGCATATACATCTGCAGTGAGATTTCATTTTATCATTTAGTGAACCCAAGCGGAAATTGTTTAATGCAAGAGCTCATAGGATAGTTCATACAAATGGAGGAAGCAATCAAATTTGAAAGAGCTGTTACACTAATGTCTTCTGGTGACTTTAATGAGCTGAAATGCAAAACAGACACCCACAGAAGCTCCTAGTCAGCTTCAAATCACTGAGCCAGAGAGAAATCTTCTCAGTGAAGGCAAACTCACATTATCTTATACAGTCCTTCAAGTTTAAGAGATCATCTTGATGTGGAATTCATTGGATATGTTCCCCTCTGCCAAGAAAAGAATCAAATACTGGAGGGCTTATTTTACTTCAGAGAAATCTGATTCTGTTAAGAGATAAATTTGTATGGGTTGCTTCAAGGAAATCCATGTGATTTTGTCCTAATGGATCCAGTGGTTTTTAGTATGCATTGGTCTCTTTATCTTAGAGATTAATAGTTTCTATGGATAAAGTTCTTTGAACCCCTGGGAGAAAATGCTGACTGAAGTTCAATGTCTGATTACTTATCTTTTCATCTGGCACCATGGTCTCCAGAATGAAATTCTATAGATCTTATACCATATGTTTTCAAGTATAGGACTATTTTGCAAAAATTATTTGTTTCTCCTGTTCAATAATGGAATTACTTGTCTTCTGGATACTGTACAATTGTATTATGCAATTACTCGATAATACATTTTAAGAACTGACATTTCTCTGTTTTACTCTTATACATTGTTTTTAATAGGAGGAATAGTTTTGTAAATGGAGAAAGATAATTAGCAATGTCAGCCACTTAATACTGGGAACTCTGCCAAAAACTATTGAAATTACATAAAAATGAACTGCAGATTGATATATATTTCTTGATTTTAGAAGTGGTTGCTTGAGTGTATACATTTTTCAAAACTCATTGAACACTTAAAATGTCCCATAAATTATATATATATAAATATGATGCACTTATTTCCTACAAAGCTGTTGTTGTTAGGTGCCATCGAGTCGGCTCAGACTCATCACAACCCTATGTACAACAGAACAAAACACTGCATCATCCTCACAATCCTTGCTATGATTGAGCCCATCATTGCAGCCACTGTGTTAATCCATCTCATTGAGGGTCTTCCCCCTATTCCACTGACTCTACTTTGTCAAGCATGATATCCTTTTCCAGGGAGTGGTCTCTCTGACATTATGACCAAAATATGTGAAATGAAGATTGGCCATTCTTGCTTCTAAGATTTCCAGCTGTACCTCTCCTGAGACATATTTGTTCATTCTCCTGGCAGTTTGTGGTATTTTCTTTGCCATCAAAATTCAAATGCATCAATTCTCTTTCGGTCTTCCTTATTCCTTGTGCAGCTTTCACATGCATATGAGGCAACTGTAAATACCATGGCTTGGGTCAGGTGCACCTTAGTCTTCAAAGTGACATTGCCCAGTGCAATATGTCACCTGATTTCCTGACTGCTGCTTCTGTATGCATTGGTTGTGGATCCAAGGGAAATGAAATCCCTGACAACTTCAATCTTTTCTCTATTTATTATGATGCTGTTAATTGGTCCAGTTATAAGGACTTTTGTTTTCTTTTTGTTGAGATATATTCCATACTAGAGGGTACAGTCATTGATTTTCATTTGTAAGTGCTTCAAGTCTTCTTTACTTTCAGCAGGCAAGGTTTTGTCATCTGCATATTTCAGGTTGTTAATGAGTCTTCCTCTAATCCTGATGCCATGGTATTCTTCATTTAGTCTAGCTTTTCGGATTGTTTGCTCAGCATTAAAATTGAATAAGTATGGTAAAAGGATACAACTATGATGGACACCTTTCCTGATTTTAAAACATGTGACATTCCCTTGTTCTGTCTGAACTACTGCTTTTTAGACTGTGTGCAGGCTCTTCATGAGCACAATCAAATGTTCTGGAATTTCCATTCTTCACAATGGTATCCATAATTTGCTATGATCCTCACTGTCAAATGTCTTTTCATAGTCTATAAAACACAGATGCCCATCTTTCTGGTATTGTTTTCTTTCAGCCAAGATAATCTGATATCAGCAATGATATCTCTCATTTCACATCCTCTTTTGAATCTGACTTGAATTTCTGGAAGTTCTCTGACAATATACTTGTGCAACTGTTTTTGAATTATTTTAATCAAATTTTACTTGCATATGATATTGATGATAAGGCTTAGTAATTTCTGCATTCTGTCGGAATGGGCACAAATATGGATCTCAGTTGACCAGGTAGCTATCTTCCAAATTCCTTGGCATAAAGAAGTGAGCAGCTCCAGCACTGCATCTGCTTGTTGAAACATCTCAAAGAGTATTCTGTTTATTCCTGGAGACTAGTTTTTAGCCAATTCCTTCAGTGTAGCTTGCACTTTTTCCTTCAATACCATTGGTTCTTGAACAATGTTTCTTGCTACCTCCTGAAACATTGACCAATTCTTTTTGGCACAGTGATTCTGTGTATTCCTTCCACTTATTTTGATGCTTCTTATATTGTTCAGTATTTGGCCCATAGAATCCTTTAATATTGTTATTCGAGGCTTCAATTTTTCCTTCAGTTCTTTCTACTTGAGAAATATTGAGCATTTTTTTCCCTTATGGTTTTCTAATTCAAGGTCTCTGCATATTCCATTATAATATTTTGTCTTCTTGAGCTGCCCTTTGAAATCTTTTGTTCAGCTCTTTTATTTCACCATTTCTTCCTTTTGTTTTTGCTACTCTCCATTCAAAAGTAAGTTTCAGAGTCTATTCTGAAATCCATTTTGGTCTTTTCTTCCTTTTGTGTCTTTTTAATGACTTTTTGTTTTCTTCATGTATGATGTTCTTGATGTCATCTCACAACTCCTCCTACAAACCTAAAACCTAAATATTTGGTCTTGTTTCCATCATTAAGAGAACAAATAATATTTTCAGTATGCAATACAATGGAGTCTCTGAGTGACAGAACCTAAGTGTTGGTGCAGAGAATTCACACAAATGTGTCTGGAAGGAAAGATCTTACAAACTACTTCTGAAAGATTACAGACATGGAAACCCTCATGGATTGCAGTTCTACTATGAAATGCAAGGGGTTGCAGAAGTTGAAATTAACTTGATGACAATTTTTTTTAATATAATAGGATAACTTTTAACAATATCAAATATATATTCACTGCTGCAAAAAATATTGGCAGTTTGAATAAGAAAGGTAAAATAATTAACTTTATTGTGCTTATCTCTTTAATATAGTTGAAAAGACTAATCACATTTTTCCTTTATTCCAGATTAAGGCCTTTTATTCAGTTCTTAAATTTCCTTCCCACACTATGCCCCCTATTTCAGATCCTAGAATTACTATTGGAAAACAATCTCTGTATTCAACAGTAGAACAAGGACACTATTTATGTTCATTGGGTCTTAAAATTTATTAGACTACTCCAGATTTCCAATACAGAAACAACTGACAGACTTGAATAAATATATATTTTAAAGAAAAATAAAATTTTCATAAAATCTTAGAATTCTCTTTGTTTAGATATACAGACATTAATATATCCATTCACTTATTCAACAAAATATTGAATACATATATGAGAGGATATCATGTAGGTATTGGGATTTCAGTGTTGAGCAAGACAAAGACCCTGCCCTTTTACAGTTTACACTACAATGGTAGCAAGTAAACTTTAGGAAAACAAAACAGGTAAACAAAATAATTTTACTAGAACTTTAACAAGGTATTCTAATAAGACAGGCCTGAAAAGTTTGGGAGTTACTTTAAACACAACTTAAGTAGGATGTTGCTCTTTGAACTGAGAACTGAAATGAAAAAGAGCTAGCCATGCAAACAAAGAATGTGAAGAGCGCAGAAAGTCTTGGTGAAGAACTTGAAACTGGAAGGCACTTGACAGAATGTAGGAATGAATGAAGAAATGGAAGAGTGTTTAAAGTGTTTAAAATGTAGATATAAGCCAGATAAGTTAGGACAGTGGTTTTCAAAATTAGAAATACCCTTTAGTATAATATCCATATGTCTACAGGGAAGATCAGTTAATACTACTCTTATTTAAATTTATATACCAACCACCAAAGCCAAAGATAGGGAAATTAAAAATTTTTGCCAACTTCTATAGTGTGAAATTGACCAAACATGCTGTCAAGATGTGTTGATTATTGCTGGTGATCGCAATGCAAAAGTTGAAAACAAAGAAGACTCACTGGTAGTTGGAAAATATTGCCTTAGTGATTAAAAAACACTGGAGATTGCATAATAGAATTTTGCAAGACCAACGACTTACTCATTGCAAATGCTTTTTTCAACAACACAAACGGTGGCTGTACACATGGACATTGACAGATGGAGTGTGTGGTAATCAGATTGACTACATCTGTGGCAAGAGGCCATGGAGAAGCTCAATATCTTCAGCCAAAACAAAGCCAGGAGCTGATTGTGGAACAACCCATCATGCTCATATCTAAGTTCAAGTTGAAGCTGAAGACAATTAAAAGAAGTCCATGAGAGCCAAAATATGACCTTGCTTATATCCCTCCTGAATTTAGAGACCATCTGAAGAACAGATTTTCATGAATTGAACACCAATCACCGAAAACCAGAGGAATTGTGGGATGATATCATGAACATCATCCATGAAGAAAGACAGGAAAGGAAAAAAAGACCAAAATGGATGTCAGAAGAGATTCTGAAACTTACCCGCGAATGGAGAACAGCTAAACTGGATGGAAGAATCAACAGGATAAAAGAGCTGAACAGAGGAGTTCAAAGAACAGCTCGAGAAGACAAAGTGAGTTATTATAATGAAATGTTCAAAGACCTGGAGTTAGAAAACCAAAAGGGAAGAACATGCTTGGCATTTCTCAGGCAGAAAGAACTGAAGAAAAATTTAAGCCTCAAGTTGCAATATTGAAAGATTCTATGGTCAATATATTGAATGATGAAGAAGTCCTAGAAGAAGTGCAGCCACAATGCTCTTTGGAAGCAAGAATGGCCAGACTTTGTCTCACCTACTTTGGTCCTGTTGTCAGAAGGGACCATTCTCTGGAGAAGGATATCATGTTTGGTAAAGTGGAGGGTCAACTAATAAGGGAAAGGTCTTCAGAAAGATAGATTGACACAGTGGCTGCAATGATGGGCTCAGTAATTTCAAGACTGAAATAATGAGAACAGAGACACTATGGGAACAAACACACATACACACACAGACATAGCCCTAAAATTGGCATGCCTTTGGTGCAGTGAATTACTTAATATGGCTCTTCTAGTCTTTGGTGACTAATATTGGGTAAATTGTTCTTTCCTGTCTTTATTGACATTTATATTTATTCTTCAGCCAGTTAGAATAAGGTTTACTGAACACTTCCTGAAGTGAATGAAACACAGAAATTTCTGCCTTTGTAAAGTTTACCCAAACCCAAACTCATTGTCATCAAGTCAACTCCTCCTCACAAAAACCCTAAAGGACAGAGTAGAACTGCTCTATAAGGCCAAGGGTGTAAATCTTTACAGAAGCTTACATCCACTTCTTTCTCCCATGGAATGGCCAGTAGGTTCAAACCACTGACCTATTGTTTAGAAGCCTACCACCTTAACCATTGCACCATCATCAAGGCTCCCGTCATAAAGCTACAATCCAGTAAATGCTTAATTATACACTTTGATGACTATCTACTGGTGCATTTTTTATCAAAATTTTATTTAGCCAATTTAGAATGTATCATGTTAACTTAATATGTATTTTTTACCTTTATTACATGTGTTGTAGTTGTTTTCTAGGTGCAATTGAGTCAGCTCTCACTCATAGCTACCCTATGTACAAAAGAATGAAACATTCCCAGTCCTGTGCCAGCCTCATAATCCTTGCTATACCTGAGCCCATTGTTGCAGCTACTGTGTCAATCCATCTCACTGAGGGTCTTCCCCTTTTTTGCTGACCCTCAACTTTACCAAGCATGATATCTTTCTCTAGGGAATGGTCCCTTCTGACAACTTGACCAAAGTAGGTGAGACAAAGTCTGGCCATTCTTGCTTCCAAGAGCATTCTAGCTGCACTTCTTCGAGGACAGATCTGTTAATTCTTCTGGCAGTCCACAGTGCTTTCAGTATTCTTCCCCAACACCACAATTTAAAAGTACCAATTCTTTTTGGTCTTCCTTATTCATTGTTCAGCTTTCACATGCATAGAGGTGATTGAAAACACCATGGCTTGGGTTAGGCACACATTGGACTTCAAAGAGAAACCTTTGCTCTTCAACACTTTAAAGAGGTATTTTGCAGCATATCTGCCAAGTGCAATACAGTGTCTGATCTCTTGACTGCTGCTTCCATTAGTGTTGATTGTGGAACCAAATAATATGAAATTTGTCAAAAATTCTCTATTTATCATAATAATGCTTATTGGTCCAGCTGTGAGGATCTTTGTTTTCTTTATGTTGAAATGTAATCCGCACTGAAGACTGTAATGTTTAATCTTCATGGCTAAGTGCTTCAAATCATCTTCATTTCAACAAGTAAAGCTGTGTCATCTGCAAATCACAGGTTATTAATGAATCTTCCTCCAACCCTGATGCCACATTCTTCTTTATATATGGTCCAGCTTCTGGGATGATTTGCTCAGTTTACAGATTGAATAAGTATGGTGAAAGGATACAAGCTTGGAACACTCCCTTCCTAATTTTAAATGCAATATTTCCTTGTTCTGTTAGAATGACAGCCTCTTAATCTAAGTCCAGGTTCCTCATGAGTATAATTAAGTGTTCTGGAATTCCCATTCTTCTCAAAGTTATCCATAATTTGCTATGATCCACACAATCAAATCTTTTTGAATAGTCAATAAACACAGGTAAACATCTTTCTGGTGTTCTTTGGTTTCAGCCAAGATACATCTGACATCAGTAATGATATCTCTTGTTCCATGTCCTCTTCTGAATCCAGCTTGCATTTCTGGAAGTTCCCAGTTAATATATTGCTACAACATGTAGACAGATTTTAATCAATTAATGTTTTCCCAGTATAAATTCTGAATTAAATATTCAAGCTTAAATGTATCCTACTTATATTTACTTATTTCATGTAACATTTTTAATAGATTTTATTTTGGAAGCAGGTTTAGATTTATAGAAAAATTGCAGAAAGTGCAGAAAATAGTGTTCCCATATGCCCTCTCCCTGGCCCCAGACATTGTTTCTCCTATTATTACAACCTTGCATTCCTGTGATTCACTTATTATAATTGATAAAGTGATACCAATATATTAAGTAAGGTCCATCATTTACATTAGGTTTCACACTTTGTGTTATATAGTCCTATGAGTTTTAATGAATACATAATGTCATGTGTCCATGATTGCAGTATCATACAAAGTCATTTCACTGCCCTGGAAATGCCCTGTGCTCCTCCTAGTCATCCCTCCCTTGTTCCCCTGAGCCCCTTCAACTGTTGATTCTGTTCCAGAATGCCATATAATTGGGATCATATAATATGTAGCTTTGTATGTCTGTTTTCTTTCACATCAAACTAAACCAAGCCTATTGCTGTAGAGTTGACATGTGTTACAGAGTCCCATGTGTTACAGAGTAGAACTGCTTCATAGGATTTTCCTGGCTGTAAGCTTTATGGAAGCAGACTGCCAGGCTTTTCTTCCATGGTGCTACTATTGTTGTTGTTATGTGCCATGGAGTTGGACCTGACTCATAGCAACCCCTCCTTGGGTTTCCGAGGTAGTCTATGGAAGTAGATTGCCCAACCTTCCTTCTGAGGAGTGGCTGGTGGGTTTGAATCACCAGCCTTCCAGTTAGCAGTCAAGTGCCTTTAGGCACTATGCTACCAGAGCACCCTATGGTGCTACTAGGTACTGTATAAGCAACAGGAAACCTAGGCACTTAGTAGGATGGTAAAATCTGCCTCAGAACTAAAGTAATCCATTTTGAATCAAATTACAATTTGGCATAAAAAACTACTGCTGCTCTGAAGAGACAATTCAGCTTCTTGTGAAAGTTTAAATCCTTGTAACTCAAAAAGAGCATGGGTCAAATTTTAGCTTGTGTGAAGAATTATTTATTAAAAGATGTTTGTGGAGAGTGTTTGTGCAGCTTGATCCAAGAAGAATACCTTGGTGACCACATCCTAGGGGGTTAGGAAATAAAAATGTTAAGTTACAAAGAATTGCAGCTTAACAGCCCCCTTGCAACTTTCGTCATTTACACCTCGTACGTGTGAGCACTAGCCCTTTGTTTACTACATCGAATAAAAAACCTTGTTCTCTTCTTGCAATTTGGAATATTGTATTACCCTGCCTGAGTGCTAGTGTATATACTGATTCTCAAATCTTCTACCTTTCAATAAAACACTTTGCTTTCACTTCTAAGAGTGCAAGACTGGTGCTTTAATGTAACAGTAGGTTTAAATTTCAAAACTTTTAAGTTAGTAGCTAATCACAAATTGCTTGTGATTACCTACGAATTTTAGCAAAATGGATTCAAAGTTATTTCATGTATTTTCACAGTTCGATAGATAATTTCTATCACTGAATACTCTACTGTATGAATGTACCACAATTTATTTATCCATTCTTTTAAAGAACATCTTGGTTGCTCCCACTTTTGGGCAATTACGAATAAAGCTGCTATAAACACTTGTGTGCAAGTTTTTATGTGGACATACATTTTCATTTCTTTTTGGGAAATATAGAAATGTGATTGCTGGATCATATGGTAAGCCTATGTTTAGCCTTGTCAGAAAGCTGTGCCAAAGTGGCTGTACCATTTTGCATTCCCATTCACAATAAGTGAGAGTTCCTGTTGCTCCACATCCTCACCAGCATTTGCTGTCTTCATTTGCAATTTCCTAATTACATATGAAGGATCCCAGGTGGAGCAATGACTAAGCACTCAACTGCTAACCTCTGATTTGACCCCATCAGCTTCTCTGGGGCAGAAAGACTTGGCAAACTACTCCCCTAAAAATTATATCCTCGGAAACCCTATGAGGCAGTTAGTTCTACTCTGTCATATAACTGCTATGGGGAGCTCTGGTAGCATAAGTGGCTAAGGCACTTGACTGCTAACCAGAAGGCTGGCCATTCAAACCCACCAGTCACTCCTCAGAAGGAAGGTTGGGCAATCCTACTTCCGTAGTGATACTGCCTCGGAAACCCAAGGAGGGGTCGCTATGAGTCAGGGCTGACTTGACGGCACATAACAACAACAACATGAAGAGTTGATTTCATGGCACACAATGACAACACTGACATGATGCTGAGCATTTTTTCATATCCTTATTTGCCATTTGTGTATATTATTGGGTGAGGTTTCTATTTAGACTCTGTGCCCATTTTATACTTGGGTTGTTTTCTTATTGATGAGTTTTAAGAGCTCTAAGTATATCTTAGATACAAGTGTTGAATCAGATACATGTTTTGCAAATATTTTCTCAATCTGTGGTTTGTTTTACATTCTCTTAAAAGTATCTTTTACAGAGCAGAAGTTTTTAATTTTATTGAAGTTTCACTTATCACTTTTTTTTTAATGAGTCATGCTTTTGGTTTTGTATCTAAAAAGTTATTGCCAAACCAAAGGCCATCTAGATTCTCTTCTATTTTATCTTCTAAAAGTTTCATAGTCTTCCATCTCACAATTGTTGTTATGTGCTGTCGAGTCAGACCTAACTCACAGCGGCCCCTACTTGGGTTTCCGAGGCGGTATCGCTATGGAAGTAGATTACTCAACCTTCCTTCCAAGGAGTGGCCGGTGGGTTTGAAGTGCCAACCTTCTGGTTAGCAGTCAGGTGCCTTAGGCACTCTGCTACCAGAGCTCCCATCAATTAGGTGAGTTAATTTTTTGAAAAATGTAAACTTATGTTTATTTTATTTTACCCCCCCCCCGAAAAAAAAAGTCTTAGTCTATTTTGCCTCCAGTTACATATTGCTATATGTTAGGAGATAAATTTCCAAGTTTTTTATTTACTTCCTCAAATAGTCCCAGTCCTATTAATTTAATAAGGTGTCCTTCCTTTATTGAGTTAAAATGACAATCTTATCATTTACCACCTTATTTTAAATATGTCTATATTTGAGATACTCCTTCACTGTACTAATTTCTATGCTTTTCCACTCATTCTCTAATGACTTAATTATCTGGAATTATTATCTACTTCAATATCTGGTAACTCCTAATTACTATTCTTTCTTTCTTTCTTTCTTTTTTTTTCTAATAAACATTCTTCGTTAATTTTGCTCATTTATTATTTGTGTTAAACTTTTAAAAAACACTTTATAACTTTCTAAGTGAAATTATGTTGGTATTTATTTACAATTAAATCAAAACTACTTTTGAAATGGCAATTAATTGCCACTATCAGGAATATATAGCCTTCCTATCTACGAACATGTTATAGCTCTCTATTTAGTTAAGACTCTTAATAGAACTCAAAAACCCACCACTGTCGAGTTGGGTCTGACTCATAGTGACCCCTCCTTGGATTTCTGAGGCAGTATCTCTATGAGTCGGGGCCAACTCGATGGCAAATGACAACAACAACAACAACAACATCTCCATGGAAGTTGATTGCCCAACCTTCTTTCTGAGGAGTGCCTGGTGGGTTTGAACAACTGGCCTTCTGTTTAGCAGTCAAATGCCTTAGGCACTAGGATTTTCTATAGTTTCTTCACTTATATCCCTCACAATTTTGGTTAAGTTAGGTCTTGGTATTTGATATTTTTCTTTGATAATGCACATGCAATTATTTTCCCCATTATATTCTCTAATTGATTGTTAGCATTTTTTTCTTATTTTTAATTTATACAAAACTTTTCCTCCACAATAGATTGGATAAACTGTATTTTGTAGTCCTGAAATGCTTTCTAATTCTGAATTTTGTTGATTTTCTTCTTCATTAGCTCATGGTTGGTATATTGGCTTTAGCAATTAGTCTGGTTTACTGCCACTCATAGACATTCTTTTATAGGCTTACTTACTGAGAAGTGTTTTATTTCTAAATTAGAGGGAAAATAATATTTCAGTGCCTTAGCACTAGATAAACTTGTGCTACTTTTCAGTTTATAGATTTTCCAGCCCAGATAGTGCAAACTGTTTATAAATGACAAAGGCTTGCAACCAAATAGTCTGTGTGATATATGTTATTATAAAAATTGGAATAAAGCTTTTAGGCAAACAAACAAAAAGAAACTTTTCCTAGGCTTGACATCTCAAATGCTTGTACCAACTTCATTAAGGATGGGGGAGGAGAGGAGAAGGGCTGCATGAAGGCATTTATAATACTTCATTTGGATTTTCATCTATTTTCTCATTTTCTTCTCACACATTGAAGCATCAAAAAGAAAGCATCAAAAGTAAAGCCAGAGCTGTGCAAAGCATTTCAAATATAATGGGAAATCAGGTAAAAACTAGTCTTCATTTTTTTTCCCTACTTTTGATTGAGTTTTATGAAAAATTTATTCCTTCAGGGCTTTAAAAAATTAAGAGAGCATTTTATTCTGAATTTAAACTGAGGCAAATATGAATCTAATTCCATGTTGAACACAGGCCCAGTCATTTATCTTCTTAAGGATTTTTATAAAATAGGTTATTGAATAAATTGGTCCTACTGGAATAATTATTTTGTACCCCACTCAATCCTGTGCACAGAATCTAGACAGAGTTGAACAGTAAGGGGAATTAAAACAGAATCCAGAATGTAGCCTTTAGTTTACCTCAGAAAAAATCACCCTAATCTACCTCCATTCAGAACCCTAGGCTCTGGAAAAATAAACAGCATGGTCAGTGTGGTAGTTAAGTTTGTGTGTCAACTTGGCTAGACCTGGTTGAGTGGCTGGGCAACTGGATGTAGTATTCCCCATGATGGGACTGGCAATCAACTCCATGGTGGAATCTACTGTGAGCAGATGAGTAGCTGCCTTAGGGATGTGGTCTGCTTCCTGTATATAAGGAAAACCGTTGGGGAATGGTCTCTAGTTTACGGCATGCTTGAACCCTGCATGTAGCTGTGTCACTGTTCAGCAGCCTGACATGCTCTGCTGACCTTGGGACTTTCAATGGACTTGAATTAATGTCCTGCCATGAGGTTGGGTAACATCGGGACTGTGCCTTTTTACTTGTCAACCTTGAGCTTGTCAGTCTCAGCAGCCAGCAGCTATCTGAGTGAAGGAAAGCCTCTAGCTTCAGTGGGTCAGGAGCAGGAGGCAGAGCTAAAGCCCAAAGTTGAGGGGTTTTCACCCAGCCCCTAGAGCCTGGCTCTTTGAACTCAGACTTAGAGCCTCCAAACTGTAAGAGAATAAACTCCTATTTGTTCAAGCCATCCCATTGGTGGTATATTCTTGTCAGAGCATCACCAGGTAACCAAAACAGTGGGTGTCCTTAGCAATTGTCTAATAATGCAACTGCTCAACAGTCTGACTGAATTATTCAGGGAAACTTTTACTGTGTGCATAGTTCTCTTTTTGTCCTTCATAAAATCATAGTTGGAAGTCTCCTTTCCCTTACCCACACCATAGAGCCCAAAATGTAACCTCTCCAATTGAACCTCTGCTCTATGTCTCCTTCATATAATGGTGCAGAATTACCTAGTAAGAAAAATGTGTAAAGCAAGACATTTTTAAAATTCCCATATATCATTTGAGCTGGCTGTTCCATTGAGCTCAATGCTTAGTGAGTAGCTACTGTTAGACTATATGCAGTGTTTGATATGTGGAGCACAAAGATGAACAAGAAAATTGTCCTGCTCTCAAGAAATTCACAGATCCCTGGAGAGGCAGTCAAAGCATCCAGCACTTCCTATTGATGGCCAGATACTAAGGAAGTGATGGGAGCACAGAGAAGGCAACATCATCCCAAAGGTTCTGGAAGGCTTTCTGCATCACCAACGAAACAGAAAACAACAACAACAAAAAAAAAAACACCTCATTGTCTTTGAGTCAATTCTGACTGATGACAACCTCATCTGTTCTAGAGTAAATCTGCCCCATAGGGTTTTCTTGGCTGTAATCTTTACAGAAGCAGATTGCCAGGCTTTTCCTCCATAGAGCTGCTGGGTAGGTTTGAGCCACTAACTTTTAGATTAGTAGTTAGTTGAGTTCAAACCATTTGTGCCACCCAGGGACCTTTGGAACTATAACATAACTTCCTAAAAATGGGAGCATACATCACCATCATCATCACACAATAAAGTCAACAACCTTAAGTCCATGAATTGAAATTTTAGCCTTTGGAAATACGTCATGTTTGTCAAACTAAGCCTTATGGAGAAAACTGAATACTGTCTGTACCTATGGGTAAGCATTTTCTTAAGGCCTTCTCAGATTCCTTGGGTGTATAAAACCATTTTTTGACATGAGTGTACCTTTCCTTTGTTTTGTTTTGTTTTGTCTTAACATCTCTGTTATAATCAAATCCTTCTCATGTTGAATTACTAGATTTTCTTAGTTGGTCCACTGAAATAAAGATTATCATCAGCAACTCTGAAGTCTGCTTCATGACACTTAAAAACTGAATGGCTTAAGACCCCTGAATTTACCACAGTTTTTTTTTTTTTTTGGCTTTAACAAATAGGGATTTATTCTCTTACAGTTAAGAGGTTAGAAGTCCAAGTTTAAAGTCCCAGTTCTAAGGGCTGGGTGAAGGCTCCTTAACCATGGGCTTCAGCTCTACCTCTTGCTCCCAGCCCACTGAAGCAGGATGCTTCTCTTTTCTCAGGCAGCTGCTGGCTGCTGAGGCTGGCAAATGCAAGGTTAACAAATAAAATGTCACAGTCCCAAAATTATCAAGCAACATGGCAAGCCATTAGTTCAAGTCCAGAAACAGTCTCAAGATTGGCAGACAAAAACACGGCAGACCACTTACTGATGACTCAGCAAAATGTAGGATCCAAATGTGTCAAGAAGCTCAGAGATCTTTCTCAAAGCTGTCTTCTCATATACTGGAAG
>NW_006921599.1:24082568-24087552 GCF_000298275.1 Orycteropus afer afer
CAGTTTTGCAGGCCCCGAGTGTCCTTGGGGTTGCTGGAAAGCAGAACATGTTCTTAAGCCCCAGAAATCTGCAAGAGAGCTGTCTCTTTGAATATCCAAAATAGTCGAGCCACTTTTTAAACCTTCAAAATGGTGGTAACCTCCAGACCGGCAAAAGTCCACAACTCAGCCCACCATTCTCTTCACCTTCTCCGTTTGTTCCCCAGCCACCGTGCACAATCTTACATGCAGTTCCTGGCTAGTAGGGTGATTTTTGGGTTAATTCTTAGGTCCTACCAGCATTCGGGAATCTCCAAGCCGTGTCGTCTGTGCTGTCAGGGTCGCTCAGTCCGCTGCCAGACTGCAGCTCCGTGTGTCTCCTTTTTTGGTATTTTCACAAAATTCTTCTGCTAGTTGGGGTTTAGTCCACTTTTGTATCCTTCCCTTCAAGGCTCAGGGGACCAGGATTATCTTCTGTGTCTGTGTTCATTGGTTTCCCTTTTCTTTGTTGAAGAACGTCTGTGCAGTCCTTGTGCCTAGTTCGCCATCTTGCCGGAACTCTAAATTTACCACAGTTTTAAGAACCTGTCCCCCGTGTCACCAGTAGCAAGCTTCCTCTGCTCTGATTTCCATTCTTCAGTACTTTCTAACTTGAGTGCTCCAATTACCTTAATTATATAGCAGCCACCAGCCCATGCAGGCCCAGTCATTCCTGCTAGGGAAAGGAAATTTCTGATTCTTACCTACAAAAAATGGCCAAATTCCAACCAGTTTGTTTATTTGTTGACCTCAGACAATTTTCTAGTTTTATATATTATTGTCCCCTTTAAAGTATTCAGCTAAAACAGAGGCAAGACTCCAATAACAACATATTTTATTATTTACTTCTGAACCATTTTTCAAAATGATTTTTCAGAGTTATAGTGTATTATTTTGTACATACATATATAGTGGAGAGTGTCTGACTTGGTTTAATTTCACAAAAACAGCCCAGGACTGTGGTAGTTAAGGTTATGTGCCAACTTGGCTGGGCCTGGTTTTGAGGACAGCTGGATGTAGTTTTTCCCCATGATAAGACTAGCAATCAACTCCATCATGGAATCCACTGTGAGCAGCTGAGTAGCTGCCTTACAGATGTGGTCTGCTTCCAGTGTAGAAGATGCTTTGGGAAAGGTCTTGAGCTTTCTGACATGTTTGGACCCTGCATGTAGCTGAGTCTTCATATCATTGGCTTGCCTTTTTGTCTGGTGAACTTGAGACTATTTCTGGACTTGAACTAGTGGCTTACTGTGTTTCTTGATAATTTGGGGATTGTGCCATTTTACTTGTTGACCTTGGGTTTGTCAGCCTTAGCAGCCAGAAGCTATCTGAATTAAGAGAAGCATCCACTCTCAGTGGGCTGGGAGCAAGAGGCAGAACTGAAGCTCAAAGTCAAAGGATTTTCACCCAGCCACTAGAGCTGGTACTTTGAACTCGGACTTCTAGCCTTCCACACTGTAAGAAAATAAACCTGCTTGTTAAAGCCATCTACCTGTAGCATTTCTGTTAGAGCAGCACTAGAGAGCCAAACCAGACTATACATAATATTTTAATCTGATACAAGATAAACAGATCATGTAAGACCTTTTTTCATTATTTGATAGAGGTGAAGTATAATTATGAAATAATAGCAATGTTCTTATGTTGTTTGGAAATGTTTTGGTGTTATTTATAAGCCCATACTAAATGAAAATGCCTGAACTGGATTTGAGAAATGGAAATATGTCAGAATAATGATAGAAAACTCAAAGTGAATCCTTTAATGAAGTAAAAGAAATCACTGCAAAGTGATATATTTTGTTTGACAAGCTACCCTATCCTAGAAGCAATGACAAACCAGCCATAACAAGCACGTCTAGCTCCCAGGTTTTGTTCCTAATAGCATTACCCAATAAAAGGAACCAGGAATCCTGGGAGGAATGGCTGATGCATGAAATATACAAGATGAGCATAGACTATCTTGAAGTACCAGAAAGTACGAAGTGCTCAATAAATAAATAACTGGTGATAGGAACATGTCAAAACAACACAGGCATCAACTTAAAAAAAAAAAAAAAAATTCTCAATGTCCAAAGCTGCAATAATTTGAGCAAAAATATAGTTAAAGTAATATCGGATTTTAATCAAAATAAATATTCTTGAGTTCATACTGTTGTATATAAATGACTTAAATAAATAAATAAATGGAATAAAGAGATAAATGTCTTGTACAGAGTAATTCCAGATAATTTTTACTGCTGTTTCACATTCAATGAATGGTGCATAACTCTCCATTCCTTAAGTGTGAGCTGTGCTCAGTGACTCCCTTCCAAAGAATACAACATGGAAAGGGGCAGGGGGAAGGTATCTTTACAATGAAGCAACCAAACACTATCAAAGTTAGATACTCATGATTAACACCAACAGTGCTAAATTATGCTGATAGTATACACACCTGATACACTCTGATAAAAATGGCACTTTACTTCTTTGGTCTTCTTCCTCCAAACTCAAGACAACCCATAACCTCAACCACATCATCAGATAATCATTAATCAAATCCCAATAGAGTAACCGTCTACAAAATACCTGACCAGTATTCCTCAAGGTTGTTAAAAATAAATAAATTTAAAAAAAAAAAAAAAAAAGGAGAGGAAAAAGAAACTGAGAAACTGTCATAGCCAAGAAGATTCTAAGGAGATACAATAACAAAAGTTATTGTGGCATTTGGGTGGAATCCTGCAGAAAAAGGATGTTAGGTAAAATGTAAGGGAACCTGAATAAATAAATCTGAATAAATAATTGTTAACTTTAGTTAACAATGTATCAATATCATTTTATCAATTGTAACAAAAATACCATACTAATGTAAAATAGTAATAGTTGGGGAAAATTTGTTATCTTCAGAAACTTTCTGTAAATCAAAAATTGTTCTAAAAAAAGTTTTGTGTTTTTTTTAAAAAAAAGCTTGACGACGTCACATAGTCAACTTTATATAGTGTAGTAACTAGTGAGAACATTAGTTCATTAGAAGAGCTTACGCAGAAGAAATGTGTTCTGTCTGTCCAAAAGCTCAAAAAAGTTTACAGCTATGTTGAATCAATGAACAACTTTAAACACTCTGGGTTCTGTCTCCATGCTATCATAGTTCCAGGAAAACAAAGGTTAGGCATAAGAATGGCAAGTGAAAATGTATGCTTTAGTCACCTCAAGATGAAATTTTAAAATTAGTGGTTTTGATCTTATTCAGGATAGTAATCCCTATGTTTGGTGTCCACACCATCTGAACTACTGAGTGTGATCTTATTTTAGATTTGATGCACATGATTGGGGTTCAATAGCTGGAGATAAGTCAATGCTAAATACTCTTGCCTAATAGCTTTGCTAAACCGCTTCTGCCTTTGAATCTATTAACTAGTTTAACCTCAGCACATAGGGACAATTTAAGCTTCTAAAAAAATCTTTAAAATGCAATGGATATTTGCTCTTTCATCCAGAATTTAGACATTTTCAAAAGCATGTATAAAATATGTGCCTCTCATAGCAATTTCCACCTGGGTAAAACTATTGCATTTGGAGTCCTTTCCTGGTTGAATTTACAGTTCAGAAAAGTTAGCCTCTCTTTCCTTCTAAATTATCACTTATTCAGAACCATCATCTTACATGTTAATAATTTTGTTTCCAGGGGTATGAAAGTAAAAATACTGTAAAAACACCATTGGTGTAACTTAATTTATCCAGAAAATACTAAAGAGCAAGAAAAAAATATCTTCAGAAGGAGAATCAGAGTAACTACAATATGTTCCAATTAGATGATAGAACACCACCACTTTCAGACTAGGACTTAATTTTGTTTTTTTCTGAATGAAGAATTTACCTTTGAATGTGACCTAAAAGAAAAGAATTTTGCTAACTTTGTATTACCTAACTTATACAGTTTCTAATCCCTAATCGTACTAATAATATATTCAGCAATTTTACCTTGAACCTGTTTGATGACTTCATCTACAGTATAGTTTAGTTTCTAAGAATTATTTGTAATACCTTCAAAATTGAGCTAGAGTTCTTTCATGCCAAAACAGACTCTAGAAAGCAAATAATTTATTACTAGACTTTGCACTAGGTGCATTAGAGGACAGTGTAATGTTAGCAAGTTCTGTGCTGCTGCCATACATGATACTCTATGTACTGAACTGTTTTAATGCACCACTCAAAATGCCTGTTTCTTAACTACTAAGCAGACTAATCTGTTAGACTCTGCACTCACAGATTCGGGAATACTGGACCATAAGGAAAGCAAATATGAAATTAAATGACGTTTTCCTTCTTTTTATAATACAATGCATAGAAAAGATAAATTATTTTTTTTCTTTCATTTCCTAGCTGCTTTTTCTTAACCACACTTTCTTACTTCCTTCCTGTGCTGCCGATATTTGTAAGACAATATTTGTTCATCTTGTAGTTTTTCACTTATTCAATGACTTTTCCCCATTTGTGGAGAAAAATATTGGAAATTCCTCCAAAAAACAGTATTTATTAAAACATCATAAAATAAAGCCACAAATTGTGTCAACAAGAGCTTAAATTAAAATGTATATATATCACCTGTAATTGGAGACACACATGTGACTTTGTGTTTATTACCATGTACTACTGACAAATGCTTTTCCTTTGAATGTAACTAGGAAGTATAATGAATCCACATCCCATTTAATATCTACACATCCAAAGCCAATTTTTCTGTCTGGTTCATAATTTGAATGCAATGCATAATTATGGGCAACTATAGGCATATATTGGGAGCTCTAGTAGCATGGTGCCTAAGGCACTTGGCTGCTAACCAGAAAGCTGGCGGTTCAACCCACCAGCCACTCCTCGGAAGGAAGATGGGGCAATCTACTTCCATAGTGATACTGCCTCGGAAACCAAAGGAGGGTCACTATGAGTCGGGTCCGACTCATGGGTACATAACAACAACAACATAGGC
>NW_006921599.1:24089040-24092025 GCF_000298275.1 Orycteropus afer afer
AAATGGTTAACACACTAACCAGAAGTTTAGAGGTTTGAGTCCAATCAGGTGGGCCTTGGAAGAAAGGCCTGGTGATCTACTTCTGAAAAATCAGCCACTGAAAACACTATGGAGCACAGTTCTACCCTGACACACAAGATATGGGGTCACCAGAAGTCTGGCTATTCTAGGGCATTGTACTTTGCATGTGCAAGGTAGAATTTCAGAGCTCACTTCTATTTTCATTGTAGAAAGATGAAATTCATTAGTCAATAAGCCAGAAAATCAAGCTCTGCTGTGACTGTCAGCTCCCAAAGGCCAAAAGCTATACAACTATTTAGCATTTTATAAAACTATACAAAGTTAAGGAGGCTAAGAGGATCAGCTTGACATATATGATGATTATAATATAAAGCTGTATAGCTACTCCATAGAGGAGACAGTTTATTTTGTTCATCCAGTAGTTTGTCATACTTAACCAGACAAGTGTCAACAGAGATTTCTGATTATTTTAGTTCTAACACCAATGGCCCAACTGATGAATCAAAGTGAGTATTAACCTATATACTTATTCACATAGAAACAAATGCAAGATTTCACATTAAAAATGTGAGAAGAATCAAAATAAATGCTGCCTGTGTTCAGAGTACTATTTGGAGTCATTTAAATTCTAGCAATTGTCACTACCAAGTTGTGTGAATATATATCTAGCATTTCCAGTCCACATTTTCCCATTTATGAAAAATAAGGAGGCGAAATTGCACATATATTACCTTTGTTTATAATCTAAAACCTTGAATAATTCTCTGAATTCATCAAGGACAATTTATCTCTGGAAAACTGCATATTAATTCATTCATTGATTCAACTAACTTTATTGAGCATATACCAGGTCAGGCTCTCTTCTATCTACTAGAGAAACACAGGCATGTGAATTAAACATTTACCTCAAGTAGATACACTCCTTGGAGAGAACAATCATGGGAGAAAGAAGGACTGCTTATGCACAGGGAGACAGCTCAGGGGGCAGGAGAGTATGGAGGGATGGTCACTGGGAGGAGGTAACTATGGGGAGGCAGTGGGAGGGGAGCTGTTGCATTGTAAATTTTGGTCAATGACATGAGACAAAGTATATGTGAACTGCTGTATGAAAAGTGAATTTACTCTGTAAATCTTCACCCAAATCCTAATTAAAAAAAAAAAAAATGTTCAAATGGTATTATTCAAAAAGCAAGTGATTATATAAATCTAGAACTATTGAAAAGGTTATGGTAAGTTATCATTTTTGGGGGAGTCATTACCAAGTAAATATTTAAAGCCATGGAACTGGCTGAGATTTTCCAAGCTGAATGTGTAGCTTGGAAAAGAGTAGATAATGTACAACTTAGTATGCTGCAACACCCCAATATTAAGAGCTTAAGTAGAAGACACTGATGAGAAAGAGTCAGGAAGGTAAGAGAAAAATACGAGATGTCCTAAACAGTTTATCTTTTGTTATGTATCAAATTACTGTTTGGTGGCATACGATCAAGGGCCAATGGTATTGAAGGAAGAAATTGAAACTACACTGAAGGAAGTGTTGAAGAATAAGGCTCCAGGAATTGTTAGGATACACATTGAGGTGTTTCAACAAATTGATGCTGTGCTGAAGGCACTCACTCAGCTATGCCAGGAGATTTGGAAGCAGCTACCTGGCCAACTGACTAGAAGAGATTCACATTTGTACCCATTCCAAACAAAGGTGATCCCACAGAATGTGGAAATTATCCTACAGTACTATTGATATCACACTCAAGTAAAATCTTACTGAAGATAATTGAAAAACAGTTGTAGCAGCTTATTGACAAAGAACATCCAGAAATGCAAGCTGGATTCAGAAGAGGATGTGGAATGACAGATAACATTACTGATGGATCTTGGCTGAAAGCAAAGAATACCTGAAAGATGTTTACTTGTGTTTTATTGACTATGCAAAGGCATTTGATTGTGTGGATAATAGCAAATTGTGGATAACACTGGGAAGAATGGGAATTCCAAAACACTTAATTGTACTCATGAGTAACCTTTACATAGACCAGGAGGCTGTCATTAGAACAGAAGAAGGGGACACTGCATGGTTTAAAATCAAGAAGGGAGTATATCAGGGTTGTATCCTTTCACCACATTTATTCAACTTGTGTGGTGAGCAAATAATCTGAGAAGCTGGACTATATGATGAAGAATGTGGTGTCAGGATTGGAGGGAGAATCATTAACAACCTGTGATATGCTGAGGACACAACTTTGCTTGCTGAGAGTGAGGATGACTTGAAACAATTACTGATGGAGATTGAAGAATACATTCTGCAGTATAGGTTAAACCTCAATATAAAGAAAACAAAAATCTTCACAACTGGACCAATAAGCAGCATCACAATAAATGGAGAAAAGATTGAAGTTGTCAAAGAATGCTCCTTGGAAGCAAGAATGGCCAGACTTTGTGTCACTACTTTGGTCATGTAAGAAGTAAGAAAAGACCGTTCCCTGAAGAAGGATATCATGCTTGTTAAAGTGGAAGGTCAACAAAAGAGGGGAAGGCCCTCAACAAGATGGATTAACACAGTGGCTACAATGACAAGCTCAGGTATAGCAGAGATCATGGAGCTGGCACAGGACTGGGCAGTGTTTCATTCCACCGTCCATAGTGTTGCTATGAGTCATAGACAACTTGATGGCACCCAACAATGACAACATATATACTATACACTACAATTATATAATACTCTATATTGAATATAAATATATACATATATATAGTGTGATAGGAGCTCTGGTAGCATAGTGCCTAAGGCACTTGACTGCTAACCAGAAGGCTGGGGGTTCAAACCCACCAACCACTCCTGGAAAAAAGGCTGCACAATCTACTTCCATAGTGATTTGTTGTTGTTGTTGTTATGTGCCGTCGAGTCCTCCTTGGGTTTCCGAGGCAGTATCACTACAGAAGTAGGATTGCCCAACCTTCCTTCTG
>NW_006921599.1:24092886-24096074 GCF_000298275.1 Orycteropus afer afer
AAATATGAAAACTCTTGGGGAATTGTCTGTTGTTCTGCCTCCCATCCAGGCTGCCTAAGAAAAGGCCTGGGCCTGGAACATTCTGTGATAATGAGGCTGAGAAGTGAGTCACTTTCTCTCTACTAGTTCCTTCTCCTCATCAGAGATGGCGTCCACCTATTCTGGGCACATAGTAACTGGAAAAGGGGCAAGGAGGCAGCACCTTCTAACCTCCTCTAACTACACAAGAGAAAGATAGAATCAGCATCAACAAACCAATGCCTGCTACTATGAGGTCAGACATACTGTCACCCTCCAGCCCTTTTACCTTGACACCAATTGTTCCTAAATGGCACCCACCACCTCTCTGCTGGGTTCAATAATTTGCTGCAGTGACCACACAGAACTCACAGATTATGGAGTTTATTAGGGGAGCAACAGGCTAAAATTCAAGTTTAGGAACGTGCTCTGTCTCTCTCAACTGGCTGTCTCTCAGCCAGCAGTCTCTCTCTCAGCAGTGTGTGCCTCTTGCGTCTCTCTCCCTCAGCAGTGGGTTTCTCTCACATCTCTTTCTCAGCAGCACATCTTTCTCAGCAGCGCATCTTTCTCAGCAGCGTGTCTTTCTTAGCCAGCAGTCAGAGACACATTCCTCCTCTCTGCCTCTAGGAGGGCTCACTTTAAGCCCAGCAGAGTGACAAAACTAACCAATCCCAACGTCAGAATTCCACACGCCTGAGAGAAAGTGAACTTCCCAGAAGACTGCTTCATGCTGCTCTCAACAGAAATAACCTAGGTGGATAACTTTAATAATCAGGAGCTACTTAGTTGCTCATGGCAAATTCCACCATGGCGTTTACAAAGACTTGGCTAGAAAAGCCATACTATGTAATTTACTACCCTGCAGGCCACCCTCTGGATTTTCTAGTCATTATCCTTTTATCCTTCAAAAATTAACTTCCCCTTCACCGCCAGTTTGAGAATAACCACACCCATGAAAGCCTGTAACCCAGCCATTTAATGCCTTTACCTCACCCCATTTTAGATAGCCAATTTCTAATTTGCCCATCCCTATCAAAACAATACTCTGAGGAGACAAATATGTTCCTTTCTCTGGAGAATCTTCTCTGCTTGGAAACTTTGGGCATCTGCATCCATAAACAAGTAAAGTCCAGCCCAGTGCAAGCCATGAAATTGAAGCAAGTTAACACCAGCTCAGTGTCAAATATCCTTCTGTTTGTTTGGTTGGGTTCTGGTCAGCTCAGCCCTAGCCATCACTGCTAGGTCATGGGTTCCAGCTGCCAAGTCTGGGAATCACACTCTTCCCTTCACTTCAGACCAGCCAGCACCTTCTCTCTTTCATTCTCAGTCCTGAACTTCAGACCAGTTAACCATTCCTCTCATCTCTAGCCTCCGTGGCCTAGGTCAAAGAGTACCGAAATCAGCCCTTTTCTTCGTTGCTGCACTTCGCCCATTTCCACTCAAGTGGACCCTGGTGGTCACAAGCAAGCAGCATACAAGCCTACTACTCAAACATCTTCCTTTAACTTTCAATCCTGGAAGTAGTTTCTGTCATGAACCATGACTTTCCTCCCTCCCCCTCTGATGCACCCAAAGTCTATCTGCTTGCTGGACATTCAAAAAGCCAGTCATTTTTTTCTCTGCAGGTCCTTTCTTCAAATGCAAATCTTCTGTTCTCTGGGTATTTCTCTGTGGGTCTTTCCAAATGCAAATTTCCTCACTCAGCAGGTTTTGGGTGGGGCTCAGGTTTTCCACCTAAGCTCCCTATACTCTATACACAAGGTTTGAAACAAAAGCCTGTGTTTCCTCTGGGAAAGTTCTTTTTCCCCTTTTAACATATCCAATCAAATATCAGCTGAAGGCAGACTTACATGTTCCCTGTTATCCATACCCCATAATCATTTCTAACATACAAGTATGTGAGAGAACATTTAGTGTCCATAATGCATTCAGATAAATACATAATCCAAAACACATAATCCTTTTTAAGACATCTTGATTACCTTCCCATTCTATGTATATGGCCTTGGGCCTTTGGCTAGGTATAACCAAAAGCCTTAGCCTCTGAATCATTTATCTCCTTTAATAGGTAACATCAACCAAAATAAACATCTAAGAATCCAAAGTTTCACTTTCCAGGCCCCTTCCTTCTTTCCTTTACAAAACCCCATGCTTCTATGAGTCTGGAGCCACTGCAACAAATCCCACTGCTGCCACCAACTGCAAAAGGGGCCAGGAGGTGGCATCTTCTGACCTCCTCTAACTACACAAGAGGAAGACAGAATTGCCATCTGTAGCCCAATGCCTGTACCTATGAGGCCAGACATGTTGCCACTCTCCAGCTCTCTTACTAACCTTTATACCAACTGTTCCTCTCATGGCACCCAACACCTTTCTGCTGGGTTCAATAATTCTTTGCAGTGACCACAAAGAACTCACAGATTATGGGATTTATTAGGGAAGCAACAGGTTACAATTCAAGTTCAGGAACCTGTTCAATCTCTCTCAGCCAACTGTCTCTCAGCCAGCAGTCTCTCTCAGTAGCACATCTCTCTCTCAGCAATGATTGTCTCTTGTGACTTTCTCTCTCAGTAGCTGGTCTCTCTCATGTGTCTCTCTCAGCAGTGCATTTCTAACAGCAGCATGTCTTTCTCAGCCAGCAGTCAGAGAAACATTCCTCCTCTCTGCCTCTAGGAGGGCTCACTTTAAGCCCAGCAGAGTGAAAAACCAACCAATCCCAACACCAGAATTCCACACACCTGAGAGAGAATGAACTTGCCTTAAATTTGCTTCATGCTGCTCTCAACAGAAATACCCCAGGTGGATAACTTTAACAATCAGAAGCTACATAGTTGCTCGTGGCAAATTCCACCTGGAGTTAACAAAAACTATGGCTAGAAAAGCCATACTTTGTAATTTACTAAACTGCAGTATATTTCTCTGTCTCTTGCACATGCATGGGCACCATATGGAACCTAGCCAACACTACTTCTCTATCTGTTCCTGGAAGGGAGGGAGAGGGGTCTCTATTACTACCTTACAAGAAGGGTGAACACTGAACATCTGTCCTGCACCAGCCATATGCGGGATGATCCTGCTGACCACAGAAGACCTGTGCCCACTATTAAAGCTTATCTTGCTCTCTCTCTTTATGTGAGTAAAGTATGTTAGTAAAGAATTTTTCATGCACT
>NW_006921599.1:24096613-24100785 GCF_000298275.1 Orycteropus afer afer
GATATATATATATATATGTTTATATATATGTATATTTTAACTTTCCATGTGTACTAACTTAAATAATGTCCTCTCAACAATTAAGTCCATCTTGAACCTCAGAGTGTGCAGATAAAATTAGTTAAGATGAGTTTAAACTGGGTTAGGTTGGATTCTAAATCCAGTGATAGCTGTCTTCATAAGAGGTAAAAAAGAGGGAGATTTAGACATACAGACATGTAGGGAAGAAGACAATGTGGAGACAAAGATCGGAATGATGCAACTAGAGCAAGTGGATGACATGGATTGCCAGCAATCACCAAAACTAGAAGAGTTGTTGGAAGGGATTCTTTCTCAAGTCGCAAGAAAGAATTAAGTTTGCTGACACTTTGATTTGAGCTTCTGGCTTCCTAGACAGTGGGATAAATTTCTGTCCCTTTAAGCTTCAAAGTTTATGGTCGTTTGTTATGGTAGCCCTGAACTCCAAAGCCAAACTCACTTCCATTGAATTGATTCCAACTCATAGCCACCCTCATTGGGTTTTCAAAGCTGTACATCTTTACAGAAGCTGACTGCCTCATCTTTTTGTCCATGGAGTAGCTGGTGGGTTCAAACCACTGACCTTTGGTTACAGCCAAATGTCTCAACCCACCACCAGAGTTCTCTATGGTAGCCCCTCACTAACTCTCCCAGGGAACTAATATTGGACTTCATGCTGCATTTGACAGGTATTGTCTATGTTCTTTCCCAAAAATTAATAAAATCATAATACTTTTTTCACTGGATTAAAAATAAACAACAACAAAAAAAAAACTGCTGTCAAATCAGATCCGACTTATAATGACCGCACCTTGGGTTTCTGAGTCAGTATCACTAAGGAAGTAGATTGCCCAATCTTCCTTCTGAGGAGTGGCTGGTGGTTTGAACCACAAGTCTTCTGGTTAGTAGTCAAATGCCTTAGGCACTAAGCCACCAGAGCTCCCAGATAATAAGGATTAAATGAGAAAATCTTTGTAGTAAAGTCCTAAAGTGAGCTCTGCATTTTTTTTTCCTCAAGAGTGAGTGAAATCTTAAAAAAAAGATGAATACATTCTTCTTGGTGGTAAAAATCAAGAGCACCCAATTAAGACCCATGACCTCCACTGTATTATTGTCCACAAATACTGATGGCCCCTACTTATAAGAGAATTATTCTTCCCATCTTATTAATACTTGATATAGCCATGTAAATTAAGTTGGACAATTGCATGTGTTACTTCCAAAAAGAAGTATTAAGAACCAAAGAAGAGATTGCAATCTTCAATTTCCCCTCTTCCTTATCAGATAGATAGACAGAGAGACAAACAGAAAGATAGATAGCTGCTATTGTACTGACTCCAATTCATGTCAGCCATATGTGCAATAGAATGAAATGTACCCTGGTCTTGCATCATCCTTACACTTGTTGGCATATTCAAGAACATCTTGTAGCTATTGGACCAATCCATCTAATCAAGGATCTCTCTCACTCTCTCTTCTCTCTACTTCACCAAACATGATGTCTTCTTCCAGAAATTGATCCACTCTGATGATAGATCCAGGACCTCTGGTGCTGTAAGGCCTAAGACATTTGACTGCTAACCAGAAGTCTGGTGGTCCAAATCCACTAGCCACTCCTTGGAAGGAAGGTTGGGCAATCTACTTCCATAGTGATACTGCCTTGGAAACCCAAGGATGGGTTGCTATGAGTTGGATCTGACTCAACAGCAGTGAGTTTGGTCTTGGTTTGGATGATATATCCAAAACAGGTGAGTCAGATAATGTTTCTTGGTGATGATCCATAAGATTTTCATTGGAGCTCTAGTGGCATAAATCCTAAGGAATTTGACTGTTAATTAAAAGGCTGGTGCTTCAAACCCACCAGTCACTCCTTGGAAGGAAGCTTGGACAATTTACTTCAGTAGTGATACCACCTTGGAATCCCAAGGAGGGTTTGCTATGAGTCAGAAATGACTGGTTGGCAGTGAGGGTTTTTTTTTTTTTTTTTGTTATTGTTTTGTTTTTTAGGAATGATGAAGTAAAAGAACTGAAAAAAAGATTTCAAACAGCAGCTTGAGAAGACAAAGTAAAATATTATAATGAAATGTGTAAAAAAATGGACTTAAAACAAAACAGCGTTTCTCAAGCTGAAAGAACTGGAAAATAAATCATGCTTCAAGTTGCAGTGTTAAAGGATTCTACGGGCAAAATATTGAACAGCACAGGAAGCATCAAAAGAAGACAGAAAGAATAAATAGTGTCACTGTACCAAAAGGATTTAGTTGAACTTCAACAATTTCAGGAGATAGATTATGATCAAGAATGGTATTGAAGGAGGAATTCCAAGCTGCATAGAAGGCACTGGATAAAAACAAAGCTACAGGAATTGATGGAATATTTATTTGAGATATTTCAACAAAGGGATGCAATACTGGAAGTGTTCACTCATCTGTGCCAAGAAATTTGGAAGACAGCTACACGGCCAACTGACTGGAAGAGATCCATATTTGTGCCTATTCTAAAGAAAGGTGATCCAACAGAATACAGAAATTATCAAATGATATCATTAATATCACACACAAATAAAATTTTGCTGAAGATAATTCAAAATCTGTTGCAGCAGTACATTGACAGGAAATTGCCAGAAATTCAAACCAGATTCAAAAGAGTGCATGAATTAAGGAATATCATTGTTAATGTCAGATGGATCTTGGCTGAAAGCAGAGATTATTGGAAATACGTTTTGCCTGTGTTTTATTGAGTATTCCAAGGCATTTGACTGTGGATCATAACAAATTATGGATAACATTTAGAAGAATGGGAATTCCAGAACCTTGAATTATACTCAGGAGGAACACTTAATTGTGCTCATAAAGATGCTGTACATAGGCCAAAAGACAGCCATTTGAACAGAACAAGGGGATACCACATGGTTTAAAATCAGGAAAGGTATACATCAGGGTTATATCTTTTTGCCATACTTATTCAATGTGCATGCCAAGCAAATTATCTGAGAAACTAGAAGGTGTGAAGAAGAAATTGACATCATGATTGCTAGAAGACTCCTTAAAAACCTACGATATGCAGATGACACAATCTAGCTTGCTGAAAGCAAAGAGGATTTGAAGTTCTTACTTACAAAGATCGAAGACTATACATCCTTCCATATGGATTATATCTCAACATAAAGAAAACAAAAATTCTCACAACTGAACCAATAAGCAACATCATGATAACTAGAGAAAACACTGAAGTTGTCAAAGATTATATTTTCAATCAATGCCCAAGGAAGCAGCAGTCAAAAATTCAAAAGACATATTTATTGCAATGGTCAAATTGGCTACATAAGATCTCTAAAGTGTTAAAGAGAAAAGACATCACTTTGAAGACAAAGATATGCCTGCTCCAAGCCATGGTATTTTCAATCACCTGATATACATTCAAAACCTGGACAATAAATAAGGGAGACTGAAGAAGAATTTATGCTTTTGAATTATGGTGTTGGTGAAGAATACTGCATATACTGTTGTTGTTTGTTGTTGTTAGGTGCCATTGAGTTGTTTCCGACTCATAGCGACCCCATGCACTGCAGAACGAAACACTGCCCAATCCCACGCCAGCTCCATGGTCCCTGCTATACTTGATCCATCATCGCAGCCACCATGTCAATCCATCTCATTGAAGGTCTTCCCCTCTTTTGTTGACCCTCCACCCTACCGAGCATAACATCCTTCTCCAGAGAATGGTCCCTTTTGACAACACGACCAAAATAGGTGAGAAGAAGTCTGGCCATTCTCAATTCCAAGGAGCATTTTGGGTGCACATCCTCCAGGACAGATCTGTTAGTTCTTTTAGCAGTCCATGGTACTTTCAGCATTCTTCGCCAGCACATCAACTCTTCTTCAGTCTTCCTTATTCATTGCCCAGCTCTCACATGCACACGAGCCAATTGGAAATATCATGGCTTCTGTCAGGTGCACCTTAGTCCTCAAGGAGACATCCTTGCTCCTCAGCACTTGAAACAATTCCTTTGTGATTGACCTTCCCAGTGCTATACATCGTCTAATGTCCTGCCTGCTGCTGCTATGGGCATTGATTGTAGAACCAAGCAACGTGAATTCTTTGACAACCTCAATCTTCTCTCCATTTATTGTGATGCTGCTCATTGGTCCAAT
>NW_006921599.1:24103197-24109393 GCF_000298275.1 Orycteropus afer afer
TAAAGTTGCGTGGTAATGTACCAGACAGTGTTTCTTTGCTATTCATAAAATTTTCCCTGGACAATTCTTTGAGATGTGGATGGCCTCTTCCTTCTTCCTAGTCAGTCTCAGTCTGTAAGCTGGGCTCATACCTGTGCACCATGTGCATCCCACTGGGTTTGAAACACCAGTGGTTCAGCCTCAAAACTCACATCAACATGTCACCATGGTAGGACAAACCAACAGACAAGTTTGTCTCCCTATTGGGAACGTCTCCTACCACCCTTACCTGGGTCCCTGTGGCCAACTGTTGGAATATACTATGGACAGAAAAATTAACAAATCTGTCTTAAAAGAAGTACAGCCAGAATGATCCCTAGAAATAAGGCTGGCAAGACTTGATCTCACAAATTTTGGTCATGGGTTAGAGGGTGCAGTCCCTGGAGAAGGACAGCATGCTTGATAGAGGGTCAGTGAAAAGGAGGAAGATCCTCAATGAGATCTATTGACACAGTGGCTTCAACAATGGGTTCCAACATAGCAACAGTTGTGAGGAAGGTGCAATACAGGCAGCGTTTCTTTTTGTTTTACATGTAGTTGCTATGAGTAGGAACTGACTCAGTGGCCCCCAACAACAATAATTTTCAGAAATAGACTTTCTTCCTATTCTGTCTTCATCTGGAAGCTCTGCTGAAACCAGTCCACTATGAATGACCCTGATTGTATTTGATATACTGGTAACATAGCTTCCCACAGCATAGTAACAAGCCACCAAAGTACAACAAACTGACAGACTAGTTGTGGCCTCAAATCAATCAGTATTATTCCTGACATAGATAGCTTTTTTGGCCAGGTTCTAGAGTAAAGATTATGTCGGCCTTAGCTACCATTAACCTGTGATGAACATATAGCAAAAATATGAAATAACTCTTGTGCTTGAGAGCCACTGCTAATTGGAGTGTTTGTTTTTTGTAGCAATCCTTAGCCTGCATCGAGTGCCACACCCACATTACTAAATCCAGTGGTTGGTTTTCTGATCTTACCTCACTTCTTCTCAAAATACTCTTTTCATTTGAGTTCTAGGAAAATGTGCTCTTTGGGGTTTTCTCCATTTTTTGCTATTATTTCTGTCTCTTTTGTTCATTCATCTGACCCACAATCTCTTAATGTTGGAATTATCTTATGGTTTTAAATTCTTTATATGCTGATCAAATTTCATTTTCATATTTGAAGCTAGGATCTCTCCTTTAAACCATAGACACATATCCAACAATCTACTTAACATCTCTACTTGTAGGTTTAACAAATACATCAAAATTTATATGTCCAAAACTTTAAAGTTTAAACTTTAAAGCACCTTAAAATTATGAGAACTTCTTAACTACAGACAACCACCCTGAGGGAGCGAGTTGTTGGGCCTATGGGCTCGGGACCATGGTCATAGGGGATGTAAAGCTCAATTGGCATAACATGCTTCCAAAAAATATTTTTCTACATCCTACTTTGGTGAGCAGTGACTGGGGTCTTAAAAGCTTGCAAGTGGCCATCTAAGATGCAACAATTGGTTGTTCCTTGTCCATATCAAAGAAAAATGAAGAAAACCAAAGATGAATGGAAACAAATAGTCCAAGGACTAGTGGATCATGCAAACCTCAGCCTACATGACCATGAGACCAGAAGAACTAGATGGCGCTTGGCTACCACTGTCATCCACTAGGAGAAGATCAGTGTAGGAGATCCTGGATAGAGTGGCACAAAAATGTGGAACAGAACTCAAAAAATTTGAAAAGACTGGGCTTACTAGTCTAACAGAGAGTGGTGAAACCCCAAAATTATGGCCTCTAGTCACCCTTCAGGCCTGGAATTGAACTCCTATTGTGGCTTCCAGTCAAACAATAGACAGATGTCATATAAGATGAACATTAACATCTGCTAAGTACACTGGTGGTGTAGTGCCTAAGGCATTTTACTGCTAACCAGAAAGCAGGCAGTTCAAACCCACCAGCCACTCTTCGAAAGGAAGGTTGGGCAATCTACTTCCATAGAGATACTGCTTCAGAAACCCAAGGAGGGGGTTACTATGAGTTGGATCTGACTTGATGGCAGTGGGTGGGTATATTTCTTAGAACAATCAACCAGAAGGGCAGTATTTGCACAGGGAGATAGCTGAAAGGGCAGGAATGCATAAGAAATAAGTATACTGAGAAAAGGTAACCACAGGGAAGAAGTGGGAAGAGAACTGTTACATTATGAGGATTACAATCAATGTCATAAAACAAAATGTGTATGAACTGTTGTATGGAAAATGAATTTGCTCTGTAAACTTTCACTGAAATCACAATTTGAAAAAAAAAAAAAAAAAAGCCCAGCAGCAAAATTGAGCCCCTGATTATCTTCCCAAAATGTTTCTTGTAGTCTTTCTTGTCATCATTAATGGCAACTTTGTCCTTCAGCCAAATATTTAGGAATCACTCATGACTCTTTTATTCAGAGTCCAATTTTACCTGAAAATTAATCTCATTAGAGGTATTAACAAAATGCATACAGAATTTTACCATTCTTGAATACTTTCATTGTACCCCCCCAGTATAAGCCATTCTTTGCCTGACTTTTTGCAATAGCTTCTTTCCCAGCTTTTCCTCCTCCTGAGCTCCACCTTATCTAAATATATTCTCAATAGAGCAGCAAGTTGGATACTATTAAGAAATGTCAGATTACATTACTGATTTTCCCAAAGTATTTGAATTAATTCTTATCTAGTTTAGGTAAAGCCAAAGTTTCTACATTACCCTTTAAACTAATAGAACAAAAACAAACCCTTAGCCATAGAATTTATTCCAACTCATACTAATCCCATGTGTTACAGACTAGAACCACTCTATAGGATTTTCTTTTTCTTTTTTTCAGAGCAAACATTCTTGTAATTTTATTTTCACTGAATTTAAATATTTTTATTCTAAAATCTCACAACAGATGTTAACTATAGCAAGGTCCTTATTTTGCTGATAGTTTTAATATTTCTAATAAAATGGATCCTTTACACCAAACTTATACAGAATGGAAGATGAACATTTGACAAAAATGTCATATATAGGGCTTGGTAATAATATGTGCACTAGTGAAATGATGATGAGAAATGTATTATGCTAATTCTTACTAGAATTTCTATCAGGAAAAAAATTCATGTCAATAAGCTTCTTGCAGAAGCAGATGAGACCTTGAGATCATGGAAGTCTGCAAGTACCAGGCAACAAAAGAGATGGCCAGTGTCACTGCACAAAAAAGTGAGAGTAATATGTTATATATCTGGGAGTAAGGAGATTAGGGAAGAAATGGAGCATAAAAAGAAGTACAAATATTGGGACAATGTAAAGAAAGCTGACATCATGTGCACTGAAGTGGTCAATGTCCATAATGTTGTTGTTGTTGTTGTTATGTGCCGTCAAGTCAGCCCCGACTCATAGCGACCCCTCCTTGGGTTTCCGAGGCAGTATCACTACGGAAGTAGGAGTGCCCAACCTTCCTTTTGGATGGTACATAAAACTAATGGTATCACCAATATAACCAGTCTACAGGTGAAGATACAGTAAACAAAACTTAACATGTCCAAGGTCACACTGACTGTAAGTGGCAGAGTCAGCATTCCAGCACAAGTCTGTCTCACACCACATCCCAAGATTATTACCTTATAGAATTTCCTTGACTGTAATCTTTATGAAAGGATACTGGCAGGATTTTCTTCCACAGGTTTGAACTAGCTGATGGCAAACCACTTGTTTCATGAGGGGACCTTGTCATTAACCTGTAGTAACCTTCATTACCTAGCTCCATAGAAACTTTCTAGTGTATTTCCTACTTGTCTTTCTCTTCTACTCCAGCAACATTGGTATCTTTGAAATTTGACCATGAACGTGACAGATTTACTCTCCACTCAAGGCTTTTGCACTTATTGTTCCCATGGTTTAGAATGGTATTTTCCTACTTACATTCTTAGATTTTTCACTTCATTCATTCAGATTGTTAGTTATCACTTCAAATAGACCTTTCTTAGTTAAAAACGCAACTTGCAACTCTACACACACATTTCCTTTTCTCTGTCAGGTGTATCCTTTTCCATAGCATATATCCCTTTTGAGATACTATGCAATTTTGCTGACTCATTTTATTAATTGTGGGTCATCCTTAATGTGAATGTAAGCTCAAAGGGAAAAGAAGTTTTAATCTGTTTGTTGCTGTACTGTCAATGCCTAGAACTGTGCTTGAGATAGAGAAGACATTCTGAAAGTATTTGTTGAATGAATATACAAATGACAACTGCAAAATTAAGAAAGAAGATCAAATAAATGCTAAAATCTGGGGAGCTAGGACACCAATTAAAAAACTTTTCAATTGAATTAAGAAAAGACAGTTTGGCTTTTCCTCCTGGCATATCCTGTTAATAGTTCCTGAAACTGATATCATCTGAAAAACAAAACAAAACAAAAAACCCAGGAACTGTTTGTTTTTCTCAACTTTTTCAACATTTGTCAATTGATTTAAGATCTGAGGGCCTTTGTTCACCTGAAAATTGAGCAACTAATTTATCTTTACTTCTGTCATTGCTCCATAAGATAGTATGTAATTTCATCTGGAAGTTTTCCATCATGGAGTCAAGACGTTGCCACAAAAGTCTAAAAACACTAGAAATAGGAAATTTTAATCTAAAGGGTAGTATTTATTATTAGGAAAATGCTAACTTTGAAGACAAAGAATTCAGGTGCATATGTTTTTTCATGCTTTCTTCCCACTTTTAATTTCTATAATCAAGTAAAATCTAGAAATTTGCAAAATCAAGTTGGAAACCAAAGAATAGACACCAGTGTAGCAACCTATCACAGTTTTCCCTCTAACACCTAATGATTCCCATCCCTCCACATGCAAAATACAATCATTTCACTTCCAAAATCTACAAAACCTCATCCTATTATAGCATCAGTTTCAAGCTTGCCATCTAAACTAGTCCCAGGTACATATGCAGGTGCTCAGATGTGCTTATAGAATGTACTTACTTGGGTGCAGAGATTTCTTACATCTATTATATTCCTCACAAAACAAAAATGCAATGCTGCAACAAGGTAAGAAAACCACTCATACCTGTTCAAAATGGGGAAGAACAGAAGGCACTAGAAGTCACTTGTCCATTGTCATCCTGAGATTCAGATGGGTATTTTCTCTAGGGATATTTTGATTCTCTAGTTCTGCTCTTAAAGAAGATACCACAAATGGGTGGCTTTAACGAACAGGAGTTTATTCTTTTACAGTTCTGGAGGCCAGAAGTCCAAGTTCAAAGTGTGAAGCTCTGGGGGCTGTGTGAAAGCCCCTTGATTTTGGGCTTCAGCTCTGCCTCTTGCTCCTAGCCCACTGGAACTAAAGGTGTCTCCAGCTAGGCAGCTGCTGGCTGCTGAAGCTAACAAGCCCAGGGTTGGCAAATAAAATGGCACAGTCCCAGCTTCTCAAATAACATGGCAGGCCACTAATTCAAGTCCCAAGATCAGCAGTAAATATGACAGGCTGCTAAATGAAGACTCGGCTACATACAGGGTCCAAGCGTTCCAAAAAGCTAGAGATCTTCCTCAAAGCTTCTTCTTAAGCTTAGGGAAGCAGACCACATCCCTAAGGCAGCTACTCAGCTGCTCCAGTAGATTCCACCATGGAGGTGATTACCAATCTCACCATGGAGAATAACTATATCCAGCTGTCCAGCCACTCAAAACCAGGCCCAGCCAAGTTGACACATAACCTTAACTACCACAGTGACTTCATGTATTGTTACAGAGTAGATTTACTCCAAAGGGTTTTCTTGACTGTAATCTTTACTGAAGAAGATCACCAGGCCTTTTTTCTGAAATGCTGCTGGGTGGATTTGAACCACCACTTTTCAGTTAGTAGTTGAATGCTTAACCATTTATGCCCCCATATAAACTGTTGTTGTTTTTGTTGTTAAGTGCCATCGAGTCGTTTCCGACTCATAGCGACCCCATGCACAGCAGAACGAAACACTGCCCGATCCTGCGCCAGCCCCTCAATCCCTGCTATACTCGAGCCCATCATCGCAGCCACTGTATCAATCCATCTCCCTGAAGGCCTCCCCCTTTTTCGTCGACCCTCCACCCTACCAAGCATGACATCCTTCTCCAGGGAATGGTCCCTTCTTACAACATGACCAAAATAGTGAGAC
>NW_006921599.1:24110108-24113275 GCF_000298275.1 Orycteropus afer afer
AGTGCTTGGGAATTCCCATTCTTCTCAATGTTATCCATAATTTGTCATGATCCACACAATCAAATGCCTTTGCATAGTCAATAAAACAGAAGTAAACATCTTTCTGGTATTCTTTGCCTTGAGCCAAGATCCATGTGACAACAGCTATGATATCCCTTGTTCCACGTTTGTTTGCAGCACTATATTGATAGAGAACTTCCAGAGGTTCAAGCCGGATTCAGAAGAGGACGTGGAACAAGGATAATATAAACTGTACCAATGGTAAATTAATAATAGGGAAAAGATTCTTTGTAGAACTATTTTAGCTAATATGTGACAGTTAACCTTGACTACCACAGGGGACAAGGAAGGTTTCTTCAACAAAGTCTAATGATGCAGTCCAAGAGTGATTCTTTATCACTCTTAGCTATTACCCTCTTGATTTTGTCAAGTGAGTCGTAAGAAATTCACTGTGTTGGCAGATAAATAGCTTTTTAGACTGTGTGTTGATAGTAGCACTTTGAGGGCCCAGCAACTTCATTTGGTAAAGTGTTTGTTCTTTTTTGGGCCATATTTCTGCTTTTGTCAATACGATGCTCTTAAAAAGGTTTGGTTTCCCCTGTATCTTGTAGGATTTTACTCCATCGATTAAAATACATACTCTCCAATCTCTTCAAGACAGGCCCCTATCTACATTAAGCTGAAAGCCAGGGTACTGTAGAACAATATGCTTATGATTTTTATCAGCTTTTTGTGTAACTGACACTTTCTATAGGAGCCATTTTAAATCTTTCAGAAATATTAATCAATCAGGTTTTATTACCTACTTTTGATTTAATCTATACCATGAAGTCATTTTTACTGAAAGTATCAAGGATTTGATATTTTCCTTATGCCTTTTTCTAAGTTTGAAAACTTAACCAGGGGGGAAGTTAGCAATGAGAATCACTTTTATTTTCGATTCCAGAAAGTCTTCACTACTTTATAATTCATCTAAATTCTGCTTGAAAATGGAACCACATTAAAGAACTGTTGCAACAGATGGGTAAAGATCTAGAGGTGGCTTCAAACTTAGATGTGGCAAATATGTGCTTACTTCAGCAGCACATATACTAAAACTGAAATGACACAGAAAAGATTAGCATGCCCCCTGAGCAAGGATGACACAGAAATTTGTGAAGCATTCTATATTTTTGAGTCCATTATTATAAAAAGTCAAGGAAAGGTTTATTTAGGGAAGGACATGTACTTAGTTGGTTACCATGGATGGGAGGGAAGAGGAGGGGACATTTCGGACTAGTTAAGAGTCATATGTTGATTTAGGTGAAGGGAAAGGCAATATAACAAAAGTGTGTGACTAGCACAATAACAATAGGAAAAAAGAGAGAGATGCAGAAAAGGTACAGACAACAGTGGCATATACTATTACATACACAATACTGCATTAGCAGTAACAACAAACACTAGTCTATGGGTGGATGCATAGATAGGTGAGAATATCAGGTGTGGATAGGTGAATGAGAATATACCTATAACCATAGATAGGTTTGGCTGATGATATTCCTACATTGTGAATTTGTCCTATAAAAATATCCATATACAGTATAGAACTAACAGGGGACAAGGTTAGAGTAGCTTCTCAGTGGCAACCAAGCACCTTGAAGGAGTGAGTCACTGGGCCTGCAGGCTTGAGATCATGGTCTTGAAAGACATCAAGCTCATTTGGCACAACATGTTTTTGTTGTTGTTATGTGCCGTCAAGTTGGACTCAACTCATAGTGACTCCTCCTTGGGTTTCCGAGGCAGTATCACTATGGAAGTAGATTGCCCCATCTTCCTTCCGAGGAGTTGCTTGTCGGTTTGAACCACCAGCCTTCTGGTTAGCAGTCAAATGCCTTAGGAACTATGCTACAACATAGTACATAAAAATTTTGTTCTACATCCTATTTTGATGAGCAGCAACTGGGGTCTTAAAAGTTTTCTAGTAACCATCTAAGATGCAACTGTTGGTCTCCCTTTGTCTGGAGTAAAGAAGAGTGAAAGAAATTAAAGTCATATGGAAATGATTAGTCCAAGGGTCTGATGGACCATGAGAACCTCAGCCTTCAAGACCTTCAGACCAAAAGAACTAAATGGTGGCTGGCTACCAATGCCAACCACTTGAAAGAGATCAAAATTGGAGATCCTGCATAGACTGGGAGGAAAAATGTGGAATAAAATTTTAAAATGACCAGAATTACTGATTGGATAGAGACTGCTGAAACTCTTGAAACTATGGCCTTAGATTATACTTCAAACCTGGAACTGGACTCAATTCTTTGGATTAGCTCTCAGCCAAACAGTAGAAAGTCCTGTGAGCATGACACCTACCCCAAGGAGATGCACCCACCTATTTTAGGGCTATGCACCCCTTAGATCAATCAATCATGAGAAATCAGAGGGGCAGCATTTGCACAGGGGGAAAACTGGACAGACAAGAATGTGTAGATAAGAACACAGGAAAGGGGTAGTCATAGGGAGGTGATAGGAGGAGAGTTGTTTACTGTTGGGATTGTAATTGGTGTAGTGAAACAAAATGTGTATGAACTGTTGAGAGCAAAACAAATCTTTGGTGTAAATTTGCACCCAAATCACAATTAAAAAAAAAAAACTTAGATGTGTCAAATATATAGAAGAAAAACTATTATCTTTCTATAAACTGGAGAAATAATGAGAATGATTAAATATCATACCTCTTATCTGAAAACAGAATTTTATCAAAATAAGTAAATAGATTGCAAAGGTCTTTTGGAACTGAAAAATAAATATATGGAGGTATGATAATATAAGCCTTTGAATTTCAACATTGACCCTATAATTAAGTTTAGAATTAAATGTAAATGAGTGTGACTTATTCACTAACATGTTTTTATTTTAACTGAATTATGAAATTTGGATATGAGACTTCAATTGATGAAGTAAGAATGTTGTGAGCTATTTGGGGAAGGGCAGAAATTCCTGGTGTTACTCAAGAGGTAGGCTGATGTTACGATTGAATTGTGTTCCCAAAAAATATGTGTTGTATGTTCTAACCCTTATACTATGATTGTAATCTCATTTGGGAGTAGGTTTTCTTTTTATGTTAATGAGTTCATATCAATATAAGATGTATCTTATTCCAATCTCCTTTGAGATAAAAAAAAAAAAAA
>NW_006921599.1:24113500-24115691 GCF_000298275.1 Orycteropus afer afer
GAGGGGTCGCTATGAGTCGGGGCCGACTCAACGGCACATAACAACAACAACAACAACAAACTGTAAGGAAATAAATTTCTGTTCTTTATAGTCACCTACTTGTGGTATTTCTGTTACAACAGCAATAAGTAACTAAGATAGCTGCTATCTTATTAAACCTAACCAGAAGACCAGTCTTGTCTTCCCTGAACTCCCAATTTCATCTCACCTTATTTACATGTAATGCAACATCCTCTTGATATACATCTTCTGTGCTTGTGTATGTATCTAGGTGGTTGCTGATGTGGTGTAGTCTTTTCCTTCTGCATAAATGTGTGCAAGCTGTGGATTAAGTTCAATCCCTACTCTACAGGGGGTAAGAAGAGATAATAAATTAATGTTTCCAACAAAGAAGATTACTTAGAGTCTTTGGAAACAGCACAGAAGTAGCGCAGTAAGCTAGTCTTTCATTAAACACATTTTGTCCGCCCTCCTTAAAAATCCTTTCCCTAGTCCCCATAAGCATAGAAAAGAAAACATTTAAAATCGTGCAAAGCTGCAAATTTCAGTACCGGAAGCTCTGAATAAAGGGCTCAATTTGCCACAAAATTGTCACATGGTGTATTTACTTAAGTATGCACAGAAAAGAATTTTGTGGGAAATCAGTGTAAAATGCAAGGAAAAGGAAAAGCATGACAGGCAGATATAGTAGCCAATGACCCAAAACAGATGCCAAGTTAATTTGGGCATCAATTTGTCAAACATTCCTTTTGAACTGCAAATTTCAAAACTACCAAATTTTCAGCTTGAAATACAATGCTGTGGCTGGCAAACCTCCCTCAGATAATCAGAGTTATAATTACAGTGGAGATGATGAAACATCCTCTATAATCCCTACTTTGGCTGATGCTGTCTAGTTAAGACATCTAACCTTTTGGTTTTTTGCCCTCTGTTTGCCTTGTTATCTTTCCAAATTTTCTAATAATATCTTGGACAAGACATTTTACTCTGCTGTCCATGCTACTGTATAAAAGAATATCAGTGCCAGAAACCAAAGGAAGCTTGTTATCAGGGGATTGCCAGCCTCCAAATCAGTGTGACTCTGGTGGAAATATTCTTGCTGTTCTTAACTGTGCCAAAGGCATGTACAATGACATTGAAATATGCTAATGCTACAAATTTAATTTGAAGTCCCAGAACGGATTCATGCCTGGACCTCAGAATTGGCACTGGGATATGCAAAGCTATTTACCTGTCCTTTAAATCATTAATTGGGAGTCCCAGGGTAGTGCAAATGGTTAATGTGCTCAGCTGCTAACTGAAATGTTGGCAATCTGAGTGCACCCAGAGTCACCTCAGCAGAAAGGGTAGTGATCTATTTCCAAAAAAGCAGGCGTTGAGAAGCCATGGTGCACAGTTCTACTCTGACACACATGGGATCACTGGGAGTCAGAGGTGACACAATAGCAACTTTAAAAAAAAAAAAAATTCTTCATTGGCATAAGACATTTCATAGGAAAGTTAACTATGATGTTAAGTAGGATTGAGGAGGTTAAAGTCAGGAGACAAGGGGTGAATGAGACTCAAATTCAAATGAAATTAGCAGTCATCTCTGAGACACTATCTTAGCTGAAAAGGTGCTCTGGGTAATTAAAAAGTTCATTGTTGCCATGGTAGAATTTGATAAACAATTTTGCATTAATCAAAAGAATGACTCCTTGCACAGTCTCTGTTCTCCACAATCAATTATACTTTGAAATAAGAACAGAACTCTAATCTTTCAAGTCTGGGATAATTCCTCCCAATACCCAGATTATACATAGAGTTCTCTTTGTTCTAAATGCAGTTTACACTGTGTGAGGATCACGTTATGGACACTGAAGCCAAATGATACTATAGATGTATAAGGGGATTCATCAGTAATTCAGCCAAAATAAATGCTTGCAGGAAGTAAATAGGAAGATAAAGGAGAGAAGGACATAAATATTAATTAAGAACTCATAGTCTGCAAGATATTTGCCATGTGACTTGCCTAACTCAGACTTTCATTTAATCATTCATTCCTATCTTAGGCCGTATTCTAAGTACTTAGGATATAGTATGAGGCAGACTGTTAAAAAAAAAAAAAAAAAAAGCCCCCATCTTGCTGGAGCTTGAATTTTATGGAAAGGAGACAGACACTGTGATAAATATAATAAATAATTATAATCAA
>NW_006921599.1:24116226-24119340 GCF_000298275.1 Orycteropus afer afer
CCAACCTTCCTTCCGAGGAGTGGCTGGTGGGTTTGAACCACCAGCCTTCTGGTTAGCAGGCAAGTGTCTTAGCCACTATGCTACCAGAGCTCCTTGCAGGCAGACTAGGGTGGTTGAAATGGAATAGGTGCTAGGGGTAGAGAGAGCAGGGGATAAGGTTATGTGAAAATGGGGGCCATGTCATGTGAGATTTTTTTTAGACCACTGGAAGAATGGTAGGGTTTACTCTGAAGAGAATAGTAGGAATTATCAGTAGAGAACTGGCATGCTCTAACTTATGCTCAAAAGTGTTACAAATTGAATTGCTATTCCTGAAATATGAATTGAAATCCTATACCTCTGAATGTAATCACTATTGGGAATAAGATATTCTTTTTTATGTTAATGAGGCCATTATCAGTTTAGGATGGGTCCTAACCCTGATCATTTCTGAGTTATAAGGAATAATGTGCATGTTATTTGTGTAAAAATATGGTAGTTTTAGAACCAGTGGACCATCCACAAGACCATGTGGCAGTAGAAAGGGCCTTACAACAGATGTTGGTGGACACTGGCCAGTGGACTGGATGAAGGACTAAACAGAGAGTCTGTGGTGCAGCCAGCAAGGGATTATGGAGGCTGACTGAGCCAGGGAGTGTGGCAAGTGTGAAAGGAAAGAGAGCAGCCTACTAGATACTTCAGCTGCAAATACCAACTCCAAAAAAATAGAAATACTTCCATTGAGTTGATCCTGACTCATAGCATCCCCCATTGGTTTTCCAAGGTGGAAATCCTTACAGAAGCATACTACCTTATCTTTTTTCCATGGAGCAGCTATTGGGTTTGAACCATCAACCTTTTGGTTAGCAGCCGAATGTCTTAACCACTATACCACCAGAGCTTCTGCCAAATGCCAACACTTACCTGTTATTTGTCAGCAGAATCTATTAATGACAAGTGCATTTTTCAGGGAGGTGGGTATAAGGAGACAGATATGAAATGTACATAGTGCACAAAAGTGATTAAAGATAATAAATTTGACAGATATATGTAGAAATGTTATACTTAACTTTTTATGAAATCTTTTTTGTCAAATTTCACTTTTTCCTTCCATCTTCATGAATGGGCTGGAAAAACGTAACTCTGGTTTTATGGAACTTTAAAAAATAGAAATTTATTATTCTGGAGGCTAAAGTATAAATCAGGATATTGTTAGATACTGCTGAGTCAATTTCATCTCACAATAACCCCAAGTGACAGAGAGAACTGTCCCAATGGCTTTCTAGGATGCAATCTTTGTGGGAGCAGATTGCCAGGTCTTTTCTCCCATGGAGGTGCTACATGGGTTTAAACTGCCAACCTTTCAAATGTTTCAATATTGTTCCACCAGGGCTTCTTTTTCATGGAGGTTTTGTTCTAATTGAAATATAGATCAAGCCCAATGAAAGTTGATTAAGTAAATGAATGAAGCTATAAAGGAAAAGTCAGCGTTTTGAGCTACTTTTTGAAGGATAGTAAATAAAAATGAATAGAAGTACCTCTGCATATAGAATAAGTGAAATTATAGGGACTATAAAATACCAGGCATGTGTAAATAATAGCAAGTAATCTGTTATTTGCATAATATGATGGAAAGACCACAGGACTTATAAACAGATTTCACCACAAATCCTGGCTCTTTCACTTATTTTCTGCATGAACTTTTCAAGAGATCGTTAACTTGTCTGTTTATCAGTTTCCTAATTTTACATTATTTTTCAGAGTTGTGCTAAGGACTGACTGAGACAGCTTAGATACATCATTTAGAACCTAGCAGTTCTCAATAAATTCTCTATAAAAATAGTAGTGGAAATGAGGTTTGATGTGACGTTCAGAAAGAAATAAGGGAGGGTTTTCAAAACCATGGCAAATGTCCAGACAGACTGCTACTCCACGGCTAATGGTGACTTTGAAAAATTTATGAGTTGAGAATGGTGTCACTGATCTCCAGAAGAACTCACTATCTACCATGCCACCAGGACCATAGATTTAGTTTATTTCTTGTTGCACCAGAGGACTGTAGAGTGTTTCAGTGAGAAGGTGTTAGGACTTACGTAGGATTTACGCTTGTGTTTTGTGAAAGAAGCTCTGGTGGCGCAGTGCCTAAGGCATTTGACTGCTAATCAGAAGGCTAGCAGTTCAAACCCACCAGCCACTCCTCTGAAGGAAGGTTGGGCAATCTACTTCTGCAGAGATATTGCCTTGGAAACCTATGGAGGGGTTGCTTTGCGTTAGATCCTACTTGACAGCAGTGAGTTTGGTTTGGTTTTGGTTTTATGGAAATGGGGCTTTTATCTGTATTGGATGTTGTCAGGAAATGGGGGTAAGATTGGACATCTTCATAAATATGATCAACAAAGAAGGAAGGCTAGAGAAATGATAACGCTATAATAAGTAAAGAAGCATCAGACACACAGCTTAGCTAGGATATGGGAATGCTTGGCCATTTTTGTAGTTTGGACAGTGTTTACATTAATCTGTATTTACTCAAACATGACTGTAGGGTGGTCTTGATTTTGACTTGATCCATCATGGTCAAAGAGTGGCCTTGTCTGAAGTTGATGTTCTGTGAAGTTGTGTATGTTTCACAGGAGAACAGCAAGGCCTAGCTGAAAATGTCAGGCCCATGGCTATTAACACTAGGCCCTAGCAGATACCAGGTCAGCTCCAGTTGTCAGTGCTTTCCTTTTCTTCTCTCAATAGTAGAATGTGTTGTAGAAAAAAAACTTTTGAGATGGTTAAACAGGAGAGAAATCAGAATTTATGTTCTTCCACTACATGAATGATAATGAGAGCTTGAATCAGAGAATTTAAGGGATGAGAACCATTGAATGTATAAATTGCATTGGGTAGTATTGACGTTTTCACAATGTTCAATCTCCTATCCACAAGCATGGTAAGTTCTTCCATTTATATTGATCTCTTATGGTTTCTTAAAGAAATGTTTTGTAGTTTTCTTTGTACAGGTCTTTTGTGTCTCTAGTGAGATTTATTCCCAAGTATTTTATTTTTTTGGTAGCTATTGTAAATGGTATTGATTTCCTTATCTTCAACAATCTCTTTGCTGGTGTAGAGGAATCCAGGGGATTTTTGGAT
>NW_006921599.1:24119440-24126004 GCF_000298275.1 Orycteropus afer afer
TTGGGTTTTCTATGTACAGGATCATATTTTCAGTAAATATGGATAGTTTTACTAACTCCTTGCCAATTTGAAAGCCTTTGATTTCCTTTTCTTGACTTATTGCCCTGGCTAGAATTTCCATACAATGTTGAAAAGAAATAGTGATAGAGGGCACACTTGTCTACTCCTTCACAAAGAGAGTGATTTCAGTCTCTCTCCATTGACAGTAATATTGGCTGTCAGTTTTGCATATATGGCCTGTATTATTTTGAAGAATTTCCCTTCTATCCTATTTTGCTGAGAGTTTTGATCAGGAATGGGTGTTGGATTTTATCAAAAACCTTTTCTGCATTGATTGATATGATCCTGTGTTTCTTTTCCTTATTTTCTTTATGTGATGGATGATGATTGTTTTTCTAATGTTGAACCATACTTGTATATCTGATATGAACCCCACTTGGTCATAATGTATTATTTTTTGGATATGTTGTTGGAGTCTATTGGCTAGGTTTTTGTTGAAGATTTTTGCATCTATATTCATGATGGGTATTGGTCTGTAGTTTTCCTATTTAGTTATATATTTCCCTGGTTTTGGTATCAAGGTTATTCTTGCTTTATAAAATGAATTTGGGATGATTCCATCCTTTTCTATCTTCTGTGATAATTTGAGTAGGATTGGTGTCAGTTCTTCTCTGAACATTTGATAGAATTCTCCAGTGGCACCATCTGGGCTAGAGCTTTTATTTGTTGGTAATTTTTTTATGACCTGTTCAATTTCTTCTTTTGTTATGGGTCTGTTAAAATTTTCCACCTCAGTCTGTGTTAGTTTAGGTAAGCAGTATGTTTCTAGAAATCTTCGTAGTATCCTGATATTAACCTTTTAATTTCTGTTGGTTCTGTTGTGACATCACCCAATTGGTTTCTTATTTGTGTTACTTGTTTTTTCTCCCTCTTTTCCTTTGTTAAATTTGCCAGTGGTTTGTCAATTTTATTAATCTTTTCACAGAGCAACTTCCAGTCTTTTTGATTTTTTCTATTTTCTTTTTCATTTGTGTCTATTCAAATCTGTATTATTTCTGTTTTTCTTCAGATTTTTTTGCTGCTATTTTTCTAATTTTTGGAGATGTTGGGTTAAGGTGTTGATTTTGGTTCTTTCTTCTTTTTTGATACATGCATTTATTGCTCTAAATTGGCCTCTGATCACTGTTTTTCTGTGTCCCAAAGATTTTGGTATGTTGTGTTTTCATTCTTATTTGAGTCAAGGAATTTTTTAATTTCCTTTTTTATTTCTGCTATTACCCAGTCATTTTTTAAGCAGGGTGTTATTTAGTTTCCATACATTTGCTCTTTTTCTGTTGATCTTCCTATTGCTGATTTCTAATTTTATAACATTGTGATCTGAGAAGATGCTTTGCAGTATTTCAATGTTTTTAAATTTATTAAGGCTTGTTTTGTGGGCTAACATATGGCTATCCTGGAAAATGTTCCATGTGCACTGGAAAAGAACATTTATTGTGCTGTTGTTGGATGAAGTGCTCTGTAGATGTCTATAAGGTCAAGTATGTGGATTGTATTGTTTAGTTCTTCTGTATCTTGTTGAATTTCTTTCCACTTTTCTATCTTTCATTGAAAGTGTTGTATTCAAGTCTCCTACTATGACTGTGGAGTCATGTATTTGTCTTTTCAATTCTGCTAAAATCTGATTTATATTTTTTTTGGGCTCTCCCATTGGGTCCATAGATAATTATTATGCTTTTGTCCTCTTGTTCAATCAATCCTTTAAACATTATATAATGCCCTTACTTGTCTCTTATGGTGGTTTTTGTCTTAAAGTCGGTTTGATCAGAAATTAATATTGCCACTCCTGCTCTTTTATGATTACCATTTGCTTGATACAGCTTTTGCCAACCTTTGATTTTTAGTCTTTTTTTGTCTTTGTCTCTAAGATGTGTCTCTTGTAGACAATGTATTGATGGGTTATGCTTTCTTATCCAGTCTGCAACTGTCTGTCTCTTAAATGGTGCATTAATCCATTGACATTCAGTGTAATTATCTACAAGTATATATTGGTTGCTGTCGTTTTCGTATTTATTTATTTATTTATTTTGTGGTGTTGCTGATTACTTTGTTCCATATATTTTTCTGTGCTGAACTTGTTTGAGCTCGTTTTTGTTTTTTTTTTAATGAATCATGTTATCACTTCCTTCATTGCTATTGTTTTAGTATTTGTTAAATATTTGTTCTTGTCTTTTTTGTTTTGTTTTGTTTTGATGTGAAGATTTATCATTTTTCTTTGAGGTTACTTTGTGATTTATTTTCTTCCCAAGTTTAGAACAATCCATTCTATCTTGTAATTGTCTTGAATTCCACACCATGTAGAAGTTCTGTAACTACACAGTTTATTTACTCTTTTTGGTTTGTACTTATCCTCATTTGCCAATTGATGTCTCTGGTTCCCTGTTTCAAATCTTGTAAGCTTACTTACTTTGCATACTTCCATAATTAGATTGGTTTCTGGGTTATGTCATCATATGTGTTAATGGGTGGTTGTTGTTTGCTCTTGTTGATTCTCTGTCCAAAGGACTCCCTTTAGCATCTCTTGTAAGGTTGATCTGTTTTTTTTCAAATTCCCTTAATTTCTGTTTATTTGGAAATGCACTAATTTCACCATCATATTTGAGGGACAGTTTTATCAGGTATATAATTCTTAGTTGGATTTTTTTTTTTTTTTTCTTTCTTTCAGGGTTTTATATATACAATCCCTTTGCCTTCTCTCCTACATGGTTTCTGCCAAGAAATTAGAGTTTAGTCTTATTGGCTGCCCTTTTAGGTAACTTTTCTTTTTTCCCATGCTGCTTTCAGGATTCTTTCTTTGCCTTTGGTTTGGTGAGTTTGGTGATGATATGTGTTGGTAATTTTCTTTTGGGGTCTATCCTGTTTAAGGTTCATTGGATTTCTTGAATGGATATATTCTCATCTTTCATCATATCAGGGAAATTCTCTTCCAACAAATCTTTGACAGCTTCCTCTGTGGTTTTGTCTTCCTGTTCTGGAATTCTGATTATATGTAGGCTATTTCTTTTGTTCCTTTTGATAGTATCTTACATGAACCTTAGCCTTTTGTTCATTTTGTTTTGATCTTTTTTCTGATTGATCCCTTTCCAAAGAAATATTGAGATATTTGTCTTCAATCTCACTAATTCTGCCTTCCATTGATTCAATTCTACTTCTTTGCTCATTCAATGTGTTACCTCTTTCTGATAATTTAGTATTAATCTTCTAAATCTCTACCTGTAGATTTTGTATCATTTCTATTTTCATTTATTTTGACATTTTTTTCTTGTATTGTCTTCCAAGGGAGCTCTGGTGGTGTAGTGCCTAAGGCATTTGACTGCTAACCAGAAGGCTGGAGGTTCATACCCACAAGCCATTCCTTGGGAGGAAGGTTGGGCAATCTACTTCCTCAGTGATACTACATCGGAAACCCAAGGAGGGGCTGTGATAAGTTGGGATCCACTCAATGGCAGTGAGGTGTTTTTTTTTTTTTTCCCCCTCTAAATTGTCTTCCGAAATTGTTCTAGGGTTTTCTCTGTGTTTTCCTCAATTTGGTCAGTGTTTTCCTTGGTCTGTCTCTCAATCTGTTGAAGGTAACAACATATAATTATTTTGAGCTCCTTATTGGGGAGTTCCAATGCTGCTTCTTCTTCAGGCATGTGTTCTGGGTCTGAATCTGCTCCCTTATTTCTGCTGCTTTATCTTGCTTCTTTGTGTGTATTGTGATGATCTGTTGTCTCTGAGACATTGAGAAATTTTTGTGTTTATAGTTAATTGGTGATTGTATCTTGGAGTTGTTCACACAAGAATTTTGTTTCTTTTGTTTTGTTTGAATGCTATCAAAGTAAGCAGAGCACTGTGTTCCTCTATTCACTAGTTGACAGCACTTATGCACTCACCACCTGTCTCCTTTCCAGTGGTCAGCCTCTCATATGTCTGTGCTGTCCTTGGCAAGTGAAGCCTATTCTTAGGTCCCTGGAATCTGAATGAGAATGCTGTCACTTTGTATATCCAATGTGTCCACCACTTGTAAACATTCAAATTGGCTGCACCCTTCAGACAGTCAAATATCCAATGCTCAGTTTGTCTCTTTCTTTACTGTTTCTCTTTTTGGTCATCAGTTACCAGAGCAGTTGTCCATACAGGCCTTGGTGAGCAGGGCCGATTTTTAAGTTAATTCTCAGGTCCTAACACCACTTGGAAATATTCAGGCTGTCCATACTGTCAGGATGCTTGAAATTCTGCAGCTCCGTTTTTCTCCTTCTTCACTGTTTTCATTTAGGTTCTTCTACTAGTTGGTGTTTACTCCACTTCTCTATCCTTCTTTTCAAAGATCAGGGCTCCAGGATTATCTTCTGTATCTGTGTCAATTGATTTCTCTTTTCTTTGTTGAAGAGGGCCTGTATAGCTTGTCTATCTATTATGCCATCTTACTGGAAGTTCCCTGTCCATTTTTTAATCAGATTGTTTCTTTTTGATGTTGAAGTGTTGGAATTTTCTATAAATTTTAGAGATAACTGCCTTGTCAAATATGACATTGCTGAATATTTGTTTCCAATCTGTAAATTTTCTTTTCACTCTTTCAGAGAAGTCTCTGGATGCACACAAGAATTTGATTTTTAGAAGGTCTCAATCATCTAGTTTATCTTCTGCTGTTTGTGCGTTTTGGGTTATGCTTGATAGACTGTTTATGCCATAAATTAGAGCTCCTAACTTTGCCCCTATATTTTCCTTCATGAACTTTATAGTTCCGGTTTCACATTTAAGTCTTTGATCCATGTGGAATTAGTTTTGTGTTTGGTGTTGGGAGCTCTGGTAGCATAGTGGCTAAGACACTTGCCTGCTAACCAGACGGATGGTGGTTCAAACCCACCAGCCACTCCTCGGAAGGAAGGTTGGGCAATCCTACATCTGTAGTGATACTGCCTCGGAAACCCAAGGAGGGGTCGCTATGAGCCAGGTTTGACTCGACAGCACATAACAACAACAACAACAACATGGTGTTGTGGTAGTTTGATTTGTGTGTCACCTTGGATGGGCCTAGTTGAATGGCTGGGCAGCTTGATTAGTATTCCCCATGAGGAGACTTGTAATTAACTCCATGATGGAATCTACTGTGAGCAGCTGAGTAGCTGCCTTAGGGAATGTGGTCTGCCTCCTGTATATAAGGAGAAGCCTTGGGGAATGATCTCTAGCTTATGGCACATTTGGACCCTGCATGTAGCCGTGTCATTGTTCAGAAACCTGCCATGCTCTGCCAACCTTGGGACTTACAATGGACTTGAATTAATAGTGTGGTTTGGTAACATTGGGACTATGCCATTTTATTTGTCAACCTTGTTGTTAGCCTCATCAGCCAGCAATTGACCAAGTGAAGAAAAACCTCTATTTTCAGTGGGCCAGGAGCAAGAGGCAGAGATGAAGCCCAAGGTCGAGGGGCTTTCACACAGCCCCTAGAACCTGGCACTTTGAACTCAGACTTATAGCCTCCAAACTGTAAGAAAATAAACTCATGTTTGTTAAGGCCATCCCATTTGTGGGATATTCCTGTCAGAGTGGCACTGGGTAACCAGAACAGGTACAAAGTATGTTTCAATTTTATGCAAATAGATATCCAATTTTGCTAGCACCGTTTGTTAAAGAGATTATCACATCCCCATTTAACAGATTTTAGCCCTTTATCAAAGATTAGCTGACCATTAGTGGATGGATTTATCTCTGGGTTCTCAATTCTGTTCCCCTGGTTTTCTTGTACCAATAATAGACTATTTTGACTACTGTGTCTATATAGCAGGTTTTGAAATCTGGGAGTGTGTGACTTTCAATTTTTTTCTTCTTATTGAGTAGTGCTTTGCTTCTCTAAGGGCTCTTTCCTTTCTATATAAAATTAGTGATTGGTTTTCCCATGTCCTTAAAGAATATTTATGGAATCTATATCAAGATTGCATTAAATGTATACATTGCTTTGGGTGGTATTTACATTTTTACAATGTTCAAACTTCCTATGTAATTTTTTTTAAAATGGATTGTGTTTCCTGGCACTGCCTTGCATGTGTGCCTAAATATCTCCATCCTAGGCAGAGCTAATCATAGGCAACCCTAGCTATTGTTTCCTAGCAGGTTGTTCCAAAATGTAAATGTTTGCCCTGACTCAGTCTTTGCCTATGGTTAGAGTGAACCCTTGTTGAAAAATGAGCAATTATTCAATCTAAGCATTCATAGCAACAGTCACTTTGATAGCTTTTTACCTCATTATGCTCCCAGTATGCTCCATTATTAAGCAGAATGGTTTAAATGAAGAAATGATTACAGCAAGGTAAATGGCTTTTTCAGTAGCATTTGCTTTGTAAGTTCATTGTTTTTTAGTTTCATACTAATATTTTACCTATTACAGAATATATTTGAAGCAAGCAGAATTCTTGAATTGCTTGAATATGGAACTACCATGCTATCTTTCACACTTTCACATTACTAGTACTAACTGATGTTATCTTTGTGGTTATTTACTCCTGAAAATACACTGAAATATAT
>NW_006921599.1:24126264-24134056 GCF_000298275.1 Orycteropus afer afer
TATAGAACTTAAAAACTGGGGCATATCTTTCTTCTATCTGAAATTGACTTTGCAATATCTTTGGTATATTTTTTTTGGAATGTATTGTATATATGAAAAAAAGTATTCTGTCCCATTTTAATTTTTTTCAAAATAAAATAAAAGTTGAACTTATTGACAGTGCATGTAAGATCTGGATCTGGACCTGTGATCTTTATGATCAACCTCACACTGCTGATGTTTTTGATTACCATCTAAGAAGAAAGGTCAGTATTGTGTCATCAATGTTCTGTTTTCTTATCAACACAGTGGCCTAAGTGATATCACCCTTGACTTTTATATTCCATAGCATTCTTCTTTCCTGTTGTTTTTCCTCTAGAACTATCACTTCAATATAAACAATTACGACAACATTCTTAACCTAGTCAAAATGTGTATCTCATATCTCCTAACATTACTTGCATTATGACTATAGATAACAATTTCTTTTTCTTCCTTCCTCCTTTGCCTCTTTACAGAGGTCAGTTCAGTTTCCACCTTGACCCTCAAAATTCTATCCAGATTTTATCTCCTGTAAATAACAATGAAAGTGCGAGTTAGCCAGTCCCCAAACTCTGCCTTAGAAAATAATGATTTCCATACTTTCACAGTGAAAGAAAAACTTTATTTGGATTCCATTGGCTCTCTTTCCACATCTAATTCAATTAGGGGAGACTGATAGCTCTAAGAACAGTCAATTTATGAGTTGACCAGATTGAAGACATTGCCTAGTACAAGTAGATGAGATAGGCCATGTCTTCCCTTTCTAAGCAATTTGAATAACTCTTATAATTTATTACAAATCCAAAGCCCTAAGATGATTTAAAATGCTTACCCCTTGAAATTCCTGCCTCTAGGAATAAGGAAATTAAAGGGAAATTGAAGAAACTCTAAATGTATGCCTTTGTCTTACTATCAACACATGAACAGTGGGAGAATCAATCAATCAATCAATCTAGACACTGTTTATTGTAGATAAAGAGCTATGTATATACAAAAAAGTTTCAGATTTTGGAAGATTTTAGGCAGATATGTAAAAGAAAATGAAGCAATGAAAGCAAAGATGGGAGGAAAAGAAAGTTTTAAAATGCATTCAGGTTTAATTGCTCTTAAAGAGAATATTAGAAAAGGGTGAGCTGATTTATTAGCAATTAAATCAGTAATTGATACTAGATACCCAAAGAAGTTTGCCAAAAGAAAAAGACAAAAATATCCATTTGAATCATCAGAGAAAGCTCAAATACAGGAGAGAACTGAGGACCATCCTCTTACAGCAGACAAAAATAAGAGCTATCAGGAAACTAATCTTGGAAGACAAGTCTCAAGTGGTCACATAACACTTGAAATGATTTGATTGGTGAGATTAGAATAATCCAAATAGAATTATTAAAGCATTAATTTGTGAGTTTCAAATATTGTATAAAAGGTATAGTATTACCCTAAGTCAACTACACCATTGAAATGTATGAACTCAGGATTATAAAGCAGAGGGAAGGTGAGAATCAATTTTGAAGGTGACCCAGACAGTCAATGACAGACATATTGAGTACATCCTGGTTTGGATATTAGTCTAAAGGTTACTGTATTTATAGTATATTGGTCTATATGTTGGTTCTTATATGTTGGTTTATATAGTATGCTGGGAGAGATGATTGCTGTATATGTAGAAATTAAGTCAACCTTCTCGGAAGGAATAAAGAGATAGAGAGATAGGCAAATGAAAAATTGTCTTCTTTTAAAACTTGTATGAACACTTAACCTATAAAATCCACATATACATCGTTAGCCGGAACTGAGTCTCACAGCCAGCCTTCTCTGTAACGAAGTCTGGGGAGAAAGGAGTTTAACAAACTGATTCTGTGAATCAGTAAGATAAGAATAATTGATATTGTGCTATTGTAAAAACTGTGTGAGTAATTAATGTTTTTGGCCATATTAGAACTCATTTATTGCAAATCCCTTACTCTGGAGGATGATACAAGACAAAATTTGGAAGAATAAATTAGTAGAAGAAGTGTTTGGGCTCAAGGACAGAGAGAAATTACAACATGAAGATACAGTCAGATGTAGAAAACAATGCAAATCCTATATGAGGTCAAAAAGTAGATTTAACTATCTAAAATTCAGCTTTGCTTTCCTCAAACCCAAACCAAAAAAACCAAGACCACTACCATCAAGTTGATTGTGACTCATAGTGACCCCATTGGGTTTCCAAGGCTTTAAATCTTTAAGGAAGTAGATTACCCATCTTTCTTCCACAGAGTGGCTAGTGGGTTTGAACTGCTAGCCTTCTGGTTAGCAGTCAAATGCATTAGGCACTGTGCCACCAGAGCTCCTTGTGCTTTCCTCAAGGGAGTAAGGAAAAGACAGGGTAGGGGTAAATAAGTCAATTTGGGACATAACTCACTATTGCAAAAAAGGATGCCCCCCCCCCCAAAAAAAAAGCAAGAAACTAACAACATCCTTAAAACCTAAAACATTAAAAAATATGTAAACATAGTTCCTTAAAGAGTACAAAGCTAAGTTATTGGTACTTATTAGATCTCCAGGGGCACAGGTTTCATACACATCAGCAGTAGCTTCCTTTCAGTAATTTGCTGAGGATGATTCTCCAGCTAGGAGACTGGGGGACTCTGCCTTGGAAGCCCAAAGCAATTATATTGCAAGAATCAGTGCTTACAAAAAGCTATGATAGAATTGGAGTAAAAATGCCTTTCAAAGAAGTATGTGTCTTGGGAGGAGGGGGTTGCAATTGTTACCATATATACATCACATTCAGTGCAGCATCAAGATACCACTATTTCAAAATTCAAAGAAGAACTAAAAATTAAGAAATATTGAATGACTTAGTTGCAAATAAACCCTGAACAATGAGCTTGCCAATACAAATTTGAGCTCCCTTGGATAGTAGGCTTATTCTAATATTACATACTAATAGAGAGGACTTCTCTCCCAGATAAGGGCTCTAAATAGTGCTATAATTAATTCCATAGTAACATATCCTTCCCTACTGAATTTTAATTCATATTGAGTGCAACCTGCTGACCCTGAAGCCTAGGTTTTTCATGACTCCATCTTCCTCTTTTGTTTAGATAGCATTGTGCATTTGGTAAGAGTAATGTGGGGCTAGTTTAAGGGTTTTTGGAAACTTTCTTTTGCTTAGTAACTATTACCAGTCCAAGGGATTGGTTCATTTTCTTTCTTTTGTAGATGTGGCTTGATGTTAAGATACTCCTTTGTTTCCAATATACTCTATACACTTATAAATAAGGGCATGTCAAAGATTTGGCTGGAATATTCAAACCCAGAGATTTTGACAAGAACTACATTATTTTCCAAGAGAAACAACACAGGTTGAAGCTGTTGGAATTATTTTCTTCTATCTGAGCCTTTTCCTTTGGCTCCTTTCCTAGAATATTCTCATCCTCTGCATCCTGTGGAGATATGTAACTCTATTCAATATAATTTTTATTAAAAATGTTTCATAATATATTACATTTTCAAGGCTTCATTAGTGTCCATCATATTGGCTTAATTAAATGTAGTAGTTCAATAATTCATTTCTAAAATTATAATTAATAATTGGCAATTGACACATACACTTGAACATAAAGAAAATGAAAATTCTTTCAATTGACCAATAAACAACATCAGGATAAATAATGAAGAAGTTGAAATTATCAAGGATTTTGTTCTCTTGGACCAGGAATCAATTCCCATGGAAACAGAAGTCAAGAAATAAAATGACATATTACATAGGACAAATCTGCTGCAAAAGAATTCTTTAAATTGTTAAAGAAACAAAGATGCAGTTTTGAGGACTAAGGTGCACCTGACCCAAGCCATGGTATTTTCAATTGACTCATATATATATAAGAGCTGGGCAATAAAAAAGGAAGACCAAAGAAGAATTGACACATTTGATTTGTAGTGTTGGTGAACAATTTTGAATATGTCATGGATTGCCAAAAGAATGAACAAATCTGTCTTGGAGGAAGTACAGCCAGAATGTTCCTTAGAAGAGAGGATGACAAAACTCTGTCTTGCTTACTTTGGACATGTCATCAAAAGGGGCCAATTTCTGAAGAAGGATATCATTATTAATAAAGTAGAAGGTTAACAAATATGAGGAAGAACTTGAGTGAGATGGATTGGCACAATGGCTGTGATGGTGGGTCAAGCATAGCAAGTATTGTGAGGATGGCACAGGACCAGGCAGTATTTCATTTTGTTGTACGTAGGGTTGCTGTGCGTTGGAACTGACTCAATGGCATCTAATAACAATCATTACAGAAGAAGACAACTACATCTTTCTCCTATCGAGTGGCTGCTTGGTTCAAACCACCACACTTCTGGTTAGTAGCTGTTTTGGTCTTCTAGTGCTGCTTTAACAGAAATATACCACACAAGTGGTTGCTTTTTCCTCTTTAAAAAAAAAAAAAAAAAATCACAATTTTTTATTTTAAGAGTTTGTTTTACATTCCACATTAGTGTACATTTAGTTTCACTCCCCATTTATCACACCCAACCCTAACACATTCTCCTCCCCTCACTGCCCAGTAACCCCCCATTCCTGTGCCCCTCATAGTTATCTACTCCTGTTTGTCCTGCATTTCCTCTGCATGAATATTTCCCCTCTGGTGCCCCGTGGTCGATTGCTCCATGGGAAGCATTTCCATAGATTATGTTTTAAGAAATAAGAATTTATTCTCTTACAGTTTAGGAGTCTAGAAGTCTGAGTTCAAAGTGCCAGCTCTAAAGGCTGGGTGAAGGCTCCTTGACCTTGGCTGCTTTGTACTGCTCTAACAGAAAATATCACAAATGGGTGGCTTTAACAAATAGAGATTTATTTTCCTACTGTTTAGGAGGCTAGAAGTCCAAGTTCATAATGCCAGCTCAAAGGGCTGGGTGAAAGTTCTCAACTTTGGGCCTCAGCTCTGCCTCCTGCTCCTGGCCCACTGGAGCTAAAGGCATCTCTTAGCTCAGGCAGCTGCTAGCTGCTGAGCCTGGCAAACCCAAGGTAAACAAGTAAAATGGCATAATCTCAAGATTACCAAGCAGCACAGCAGGCTACTAGCTCAAGTTCAGAAACAGTCCCAAGATCGGCACGCAACATGGTAGACTGCTGAATGATGACTAGGGTACATGCAGGATCCATGCAGGGCAAAAACTCAATACCTTTCTCAAAGTGTCTTCTTATATGCTGGATGTAGACCACATCCCAAAGGCAGCTACTCAGCTAGTCATGGTAGATTCAACCATGGAGTTGATTACCAGTCTCATCATGAGGAACCACTACATCCAGCTACCCAGCCACTCAAAACCAGGACCAGCCACATTGACCCATAATCTTAACTACCACAGCAGCTAAGCCCTTTAACCACTGTGCCACTAGGGCTCCTTCAGTGACTCTTAGAGAATACTAATTTTATAGGTTTGAGACACTGCTATTTAAAGCAAAGAAGTTATTCATTACAAATTTTCTAATACACAAATGATCTATAAAGAGAAAATCCATTTCAAAAACAAATGTATATTTAAATGTGAGCATTATCCACTAACAGAGGGCCTGTTCCAGGTTTGTTGCTACTGATGCTTCTAACAAAGAAGGATTGATTGCCAGGTGACCTAACAGACATTGATTGGTCAGTGTCTTCTAACTGAAGGCCCAGAAATGTGCATAATAGAATGGCAGGACATATGGGATAAGTAAACTCTCTGGAAATCTGAAAGCAGGATAATTTTATTAGGGTTGAAATTGTGTCACTGGATATTAAAATGAAGTATATTAGCTGACCAGGGGTAAGTCAGCTAGAGAACCAGAGAAAATGAGAACGTCAGATTTGCTGATCAGAAACCACACATGAAGGATTTAAGGGAATTTCTATGAAAGACAATTGAGAATAGTACATAGCCATGGCTAAATTATGAGAACTGGAAATCAGCACTCAGAATCCAAAGTTCAACTCCTTTATTTATAAGTTTTAAGATCCTAGATAAGTTATTTATACATTAATAAATTATCAATATTACCTTAACTTATACAATGGAGAAAGCTATCTTTCTATCCCTTTCTATAAAAAACTGAAAGATTAAATAAGATTTATAAAATACTCAGCACAGTGCCCTGCACATATAAATGGTCAATAAACAGTATAGGTATGTGTATCCGTTACTATTACTATTGACACAAAGAGTCTTAAGTCAGGGAACTATTTGGACAGCCAAATCAAAGAGTAGCCATCAATTCCACTCCAACTTATGGCAACTCCACATATGTCAGAGTATAATTGGGCTTTAAAGGGTTTTAAACGACTGATTTTTCAAAAATAAATGGCATGTCTGGGTGGACTCTAACCTGCCACCTTTTGGTCAGCAGCTGAGCACATTAACCATTTGGCATAAATTTAAGAAATAGAAAAAAAAAAAGTTTTTTCTTTCTTTGTGTCTAAGAGAGCTACACAGTAAGATTCTACACAGAGTGGAAAAGAAGCAGAAGGAAGATCAAGAATAAAAATATGCTATAAATCCCTGACTCAAGTGTAAAATCCATCAGGATATAATGAAAAGGCTATGTTCTATATTTTACCTATTGGTATATAACTTATATCTGTGACCTTAGCATAAGTTAAATTGTATACTACAAATCCTGAATTGCATGTTGTACAGAAGTATTTAGAAAAAAAAAAAGAAGAAGAAGAAGAAAAAGTGGAATAGACAAAATCCTAATAACATAAACTTTGGCTTAAAATTCCCCTAAACTCTTAAAGTTACATAAGTATAAGACAACTTTGTCTTTTGGCCACATAGCAGTTTTCTTCTTTGCTATAGAACCTAAGGTTATTTCAAGGATACATATTAGTTAATTATTTGCAATATAGTATTTCTTATTTTTTAGGAAAATGTTTATAACAAGTCACTATCTGCAAAAATAGAAATAAGGACTATCATGATCAAGTTCCATAAGGTTTTCATGGTACAGTAATGGATAATGTTTCATTCTGTTACACAAAAGGTCTCCATGATTCAGAGCTAACTTGATGACAACTAATAGCAACAATGATTAGGCTAAAATAATGTTGAGATTCTTGTGGGATATATCCACCAGACTCAAGTCCTGAGGACATGTGTCAAAACATTGGCTAATACTTCAGCCATCTACCTCTCGTGCCAGCATCACATAAAACATGGCTATTCATTCTCCTTCTGGTCACAATTCCTGACACAAATTCACTTGGATTTTCTGATCTGTTTCTAGTCTTTCTGGCTTCTGAATTTGTAAGTCACTTTCCCACTTTTAGCTTCACTGTGTTTCCAGACTTAGCTGCAGCAGCACTTACCAAGGATGTTCTTCTGATTTATTCCTCTACTCAAGACTCAGCTGCCTTAAGGTAGCCTTTGTAAATAGATGAGGGATCCAGCCAGGATTTAGAATTATATATGTCATCACCCACTTTTGAAGGCTAGGACCCTGGTGGTACAATGATTACACACTTGCCTATTAACCAAAATGTTGGTGGTGCAAATCGAGCCAGCAGTTCCACAAGAGAAAGATCTGGAGATCTGCTCCCACAAAGATTACAGCCTAGAAAACCCCATGGGACAGTTCCACCCTGTCACATGGGTCACTCTGTCAAAATTGATTCCATAGCACCTAACAACAATAACAACAACCTCTAAAGGCAGATAGGCCTCATGCTATTGAAGAACCAAATCTTGAGGGAATCCGTAAATTGGAGACAATTAATTTCTGGACAGAACTTTTTTTTTTTTT
>NW_006921599.1:24139101-24146974 GCF_000298275.1 Orycteropus afer afer
AAGTTGGAAACAAAGAAGAATCACTGGTAGTTGGAAAATTTGGCCTTGGTGATGAAATAATGTTGGAGATCACATGATAGAATTTTGCAAGACCAATGACTTATTCATTGCAAATGTCTTTTTTCAACAACACAAATGGCAGCTATACTTGTGGACTTCACCAGATGGAGTACATACAGGAATCAGATTGACTACATCTGTGGCAAGAGATGATGGAAAAGTTCAATATCTTCAGCCAAAATAAGGCCAGGAGCTGACTGTGGAACAGACCATCAACTGCTCATATGCAAGTTCAACATGAAGTTGAAGATAATTAAAACAAGTCTATGAGAGCCAAAATATGACCTTGAATATATCTCTCCTGAATTTAGAGACTATCTAAAGAACAGAGCAAAGAGTAGCTAAAGCAAATTGAAGAAATGACAAGATAAGAGAGCTGAACAGAAGATTTCAAAGAGCAGCTTGAGCAGACAAAGCCAATTACTATAAGGCAATGTGCAAAGACCTGGAGTTAGAAAACCAAAAGGGAAGAACACACTCAGCACTTCTCAAGCTGAAAAAAACTGAGGAAAAAACTCAAGCCTTGAATTGCAATATTGAAAGATTCTATGGGCAAAATATTGAATGATGCAGGAAGTATCAAAAGACAGTGGAAGGAATACACAGTCACTATACCAAAAAGAACTAGCCAATCTTTATCTGTTTCAGGAAGTTGGGTATGTTCAAGAACCAGTAGTACTGAAGAAAGAAGCCAAAGCTGCACTGAAAGACTGGTGAAGAACAAGGCTCCAGGAATTGACAGAATACCCATTGAGATGTTTCAACAAACAGATGCCCTGCTGGGGGCACTCACTTGGTTATGCCAAGAGATTTGGAAGAACAGCTACCTGGCCAACTCTCTGGAAGAGATCCATATTTGTACCCATTCCAATGAAAGGTGATCCCACAGAATGTGAAATTATCAACCAATATCATTAATATTGCATGCAAATAAAATCTTACTGAAGATAATTCAAAAATGGTTGCAGCAGTATATTGACAGAGAACTTCCAGAAATGCAAGCTGGATTCAGAAGAGGATGTAGAATGAAGGATATCACTGCTGATGTCAGATGATCTTGGCTCAAAGCAAAGAATACCAGAAAGATGTTTACTTATGTTTTATTGACTATGCAAAAGCATTTGATTGTGTGGATCATAACAAATTGTGGGTAACATTGAGAAGAATGGGAATTCCAGAACACTTCATTGTACACATGAGGAACCTGTACATAGACCAGGAGGCTGTTCTTCAAACAGAAAAGGGAAACATTACATGCTTTAAAATCAAGAAGGAAGTGTGTCAGGGTTGTATTGTTTCACCATACTTCTTCAATCTGTATGCTGAGCAAATAATCTGAGAAGCTGGACTATATGTAGAAGAATGTGGCATTAGGATTGGAGGAAGAATCATTAACAACCTGCAATATGCTGACAACACAATGTTGATGCTGAAAGTGAGGATGACTTGAAATACTTACTGATGAAGATTGAAGAATACAGTCTGCAGTATGGACTACATCTCAATGTAAAGAAAACAAAAATCCTCACAACTGGTCGTATAAGCAACATTACGATAAATGGAGAAAAGATTAAAATTGTCAAAGACTTCACATTGCTTGTTTCTACAATCCACGCCAATGGAGGCAGCAGTCAGGACATCGGATGATGTATAGCACTGATAAAATTGGTTGCAAAGGACCTCTTTCAAGTGCTGAAGAGCCAAGATGTCTCCTTGAAGGCTAAGGTGCACCTGACACAAGCCATGATATTTTCAATCACCTCATATAGATGTGAGAGCTGCACAATGAACAAGGAAGACTGAAGAATTGATGCTTTTCAGTTGTGATGTTGGTGAAGAATGCTGAAAATACTGTGGACTGCTAAAAGAACTAACAGGTCTGTCCTGGAGGAAGTGCAGCCAGAATACTCCTTGGAAGCGAAAATGGCCAGACTTTGTCTCACTTATTTTGGTCATGTTGTCAGAAGGGACAATTCCCTGGAGAAGGATGTCATGCTTAGTAAGGTGGAGGGTCAACGAAAGAGGGGAAGGCCCTAAACAAGATGGAGTGACACAGTGACAGTGACGATGGGCTCAAGTATAGCAAGGATTGCAGAGCTGGTGTGGGACCAGGCAGTGTTTTGTTCTGCTGTGCATAGGGTCACAATGAGTCAGATATAACCTAACAGCACTTAACAATAACAACTGCTAACCCAACTGAAATCAGAAAGATAATTCATCTCTTTAAACTGAATTTTGTCTTTTAAAGATGGCATTTCAGTTGCATACTTGACACCAAGTATGAGAAAGCCTTTTTTGTCACTCCTTCTTCTACCTAACTAGTACAAGTGCAAGGAATAAATTGTGCTGACTCCCTCACCTCTGGTTATCTCTCAATAAATCTAGACAGAACACATATCACTGGTGTACTCTAACTCCGTCATTAAATACACTTCCCAAACAGCTGCCCTCCAGGTTGACCCAAAGGGACTGACTTCTGCTTTATTTCATTTTCTTTGATAGCTTTGGCCAAGGTTTTTCCATCACTTAGACTGAATTTTGTGCAGTTACAGTCTACCAGAGTCTTCATTGAAACTAGCAAGTCTATTTCACTTTGGAACGAAAGTCACAGTCCCCAGTGAACAAGGATAGTCAAGCGTAGGGCAGTAATTGAATCTACTATCCCCTTTGGTTAAAACCTGTTTGCCCAGAATCCACAACCTACTGGAAAACGCATTAGAAACATCTGCTATTTACCAACTTTCTGGGTAAAAGTACCACAGCAATAAATGCTTTATCAGATACATAATATTTCCAAATGCTGGATTTGCAAGTTTTTTCAAAGAAATCCTTCTTAGAAGATCCATTGCTTTTGCCCTGAGTACACAAGTCCCACAGAACTAATACTTCTTTTCTTAATGTTTGAAAATATCATTATTGTCATCCTTCTCTTTCTTCTCTTGTTGGAGAAGAGCAATTCGTTAAACAAACAAACAAACAAACACACAAACAATATTTTTGTTCCATTTACTCTTGTGGTTGTTTTTACGTCTTCCTTTGATTCTCACCCATACCTGGGATTTCTTTCAGTTTATCTATGTCAAAATATCTTCTTGATTTAAAAAAAAAAATCATGGAATAGAAATTTGATTGTGTGTTTTATGATAAAATTCTGCTATTTTTAAAAAGAGCTATGATTCAATTTCTGCAAACTTTATGTATTGTTTGAAAGGAAGCACTGCCATCTGTTTGTTTGCTATCAGGGTGGGTGATTGAGGCAAGTTATGGTTAAATAAATTAGGTGTGAAATTACTTTCTCCATTATTTCATCTGAAGGAGTCTTTTTCTAGTTCTTTTTTTTTTTTTCTTTTTAAACCAACTGTTGGACATGAGATCTCACTTCAGTTAAGTTCTGACAAGGCTGAATAGTCAGTCCCCAGATTATTGACTTTGAGACTAAAATGTATTTTTATCTGCTTTTGGTTTTGTGATTCTCTAATATATATATTTTTTTAATTTATGCTTTTGTTGTGGTTAAGAATAGAGATAGCAAAACATATACAAATTCAACAATTTCCACACGTACAATTCAGCAGCATTGATTACATTCTTCCAATTGTACAACCATTCTCACCCTCCTTTTCTGAGTAATATTGACACATCCCATTAACACAAACTCACTGCCTATCAAGGTTCCTATTAGATCCCATACAGATAGTTCTTAAAAGAGTGTAATGCTCAAAAAGAAACCAAACCAAACTCATTGCCATCGAGTCAGATCCGACTCACAGCTACCCTTCCTTGGGTTTCCGAGGTGGTATCACTACGGAAGTAGATTGCCCAACCTTACTTCTGAGGAGTGGTTGGTGGGTTTAGTTAAGCTAAACAATTGTTTTAAGAAGACTTCAGGAGATATTTATGCTGTAAGGATTAAAGAATACCTCAGGACAATAGTTTTAAGGGTTTATATAGCCTCCATGGCTCCAGAAAATCTGAAGCCATGAGAATTTGGAATGCTGTTCTGCATTTTCCTCCTTTTGATCAAGATTCTCCTACAGAATCTTGGATCAAAATGTTCAATAATGGCAGCCAGGCATCCTCTAGCTCTTCTGGTCTCATGGCAAAAAAGGCAATTGTTCACGCATGAACGCAATTAGCCACACTTTCCATAGCCTCCTCCTATTCCTGACTCTCCTTCTTCCTCTGTTGCTCCAAGCAGAGACCAATTGCTGAAAGTTGGGTGGCCACTTGCAAATTTTCAAAACACCAAGCACTATTCAACAAAGCGGGAGGTAGAATAGAAGTAATAAGCATGTTATTGGCCCATTAGCTGGAATGTCCCATGAAACTATGACTCTAAACCTCCAAACCAAGGAAACAAATCCTATGAAGTATTTGGTTGTAAATAAGCAGCCTTAGCAGCTACTCTTTTTTAATTTTTTTTTAAACAAAATTGTACTGAGATTTCGATGAAAGTTTACACAGCAAGTTAAGTTTCCATTTGACAACTTCTGCACCAATTGTTCAGTGGCATTCATTACATTTATCATAATAAATCAACATTCTCTTGAACTATGTTCTGTTTGTTCCATTTCCAGTACTCCAGTTTCCCTGAACCCTTATCTTGTCATCTTTGCTTTTGAGTAATTGCTGACAATTTGGTCTCATACAGATGGTTAATAAAGCACAAAACTTATAGGTGATATCTTTTATTTTTTTTGTGCCAGTTTTCTATTTTGCAAAAAGGTGATTCAAGGTCATAATCAATTATAGGTTTAAAGAGTGTCTCAGGGCAATAGTCTCAGGGAATTCTCTATTCTCTACTGTCCAATTTGGCTTTTTTTTAAAAAAAAAAGAATTTGAGCTCTTCTCCACATTTTTTCCTATTCTGTCCTGGACCATCTATTGTGATCCTGGTCTGAACAGTCAATGGTGGTAGCTGGGCACCATCTAGTTCTTCTGTTCTCAGCATAGATGAGGTTATAGCTCATGTAGACTTGTTTCTTCTCTGGCTTTTGATTACCTTCTTACTATATTTCTCCTGGTGAATAGAGACATGTAATTGTGTCTTAGATGGCTGCTTGAAAGCTTTTAATACCTTGGATGATGCTCATTTCACTAAGATGCAAATCATGATTTTTGTGAACTATGTTATGTCTACTGAGTGAGTTGTTCCATGAGACTATAACTCTATGTTTTCAAACTAAAAAATAAAAACAATCATGGAAGGTGATTGGTTATATCTGAAGAAACTCTGTTTGTGTTTTCGATGAATATATGGGTTTTCACCCGTATATTTGTATTTACTCATTGATACTTCTATCTGTTCTCATCTACATATATACCTGTACCTATCCATATACCAAAATGCCTATACTCATCCATATATGGTCCAACAATTGTTTTTACTTTGATTGTACTGTGCTCACTATATCTGCATTCAATGTTTCTTTTCCCACCGAAAATAACAAGTCTCTATGATCTAATGATTAATCACACCTTTACCCTCATCTCCCTGGAAACCACCAATGAATATTGGTCTCTATATTTATCCTTTTCTTCTTATAAAAAAGAGATCATACAATATTTGTCCCTTCATGCTTGCTTTATTTCACTTAGCTTTATGCCCTCCATATCCATCCATTTTATAATATGTTTTGAGGACCCATCATTGTTCTTTATGTTTGCATTGTATTGCATTGTGGCATTTGAATGCTAGCCAGAAGGCTGGCTGTTCAAAATCACCAGTCACTCCTTAGAAGGGAAGACTGGGCAATCTATTTCCATAGATGTACTCAGAAACCCACGTAGGGATCACTATAAGTCTAATCCACTTGATGGCCGTGAGTATTCATTGTTTGATGGACATTTTGGTTATTTCCATGTATTTGTTAATGTGAAAAAGCAGCAATGAAAATAGGTGTACATATATTTGTTTTGTTATTATTTTTAGGTTTCTAGGATATATATATACCTGAAACTCTGGTAGCAGAGTGCCTAAGGCACTTGACTGCTAACCAGAAGGCTGGCAGTTCAAACCCACCAGCCAGTCCTTGGAAGGAAGGTTGGGAATCTACTCCTGTAGTGATACTGCCTTGGAAACCCAAGGAGGGGTCGCTATGAGTTGGGTCCAACTCGTTGGCACCTAAAAATAACAACAACAACAGCATATATAGCTAAGAGTGGGACTGCTGGATCGTAAGGTAGTTTTATTTCTAGTTTTCTGTATTGTTTGCACTATTTTACAGTCCTACCACCACAGCAATAGATAAGGGTTACAATCTCCTCATCCTCACATCGTTGCTCATGTTTTTTTGTTTTTTGTTTTTTAGTCAGTGCCATTTTAGATAGGGTAAAATGGTATCTCATTGCAGTTTTTATTTGCATCTTTTTAATGGCTAGTGATCATGAGCATCTTTTCATTTGTTTGTTGTCCTGTTGCCTACTTGGATATCCTCTTTAGTGGAAGTTCTGTCCTCATCCTTTGCTCATTTTGTACTTGAGTTGTTTATCTTTTTATCGTTCAGCTGTAATTTTCTATAGATTCTACAATTAAACCTTTATTGGATAATTTGTTTCTGAATAGTTTCTCCAATTATGTAGATTGTCTATTTACTCTTTTAATAAACTTTCTTGATAAGCATAACTTTTTTTTTTTTTTTTTATTTATTAGGATTTGGATTGACAACTCAATTATAACTTACATATATCCTGTAGACTACTGAATGAAGCTGTACTATCATAAGAATCATTGCTATGTTTGAGGCCATTGTTGCAGCCAGTGTGTCAATCCACCTTGTGGAGGGTCTTCCTCTTTTTTGCTGGCAATTTATTTTACCAAGCATGATTCCTTCTCCAGGGCCTTGTCCCTTCTGACAACATGACCAAATTACAAGAGATGAAGTCTCACCATCCTCACTTCTAAGGAGCATTCTGTCTGCACTTCATCCAAGACAGATTAGTTTGTTCTTCTGGCCCTCCATTGTGTATTCAATAATCCTCACCAACCCCGTAATTCAAAGGTATCAATTATTCTTTTATCTTCTTTATTTATTGTCCAGTTTTTGCATGCATATGAAGCAATTGAAAATACCAAGGCTTGGGTCGGGGTACTTTAGTCTTCCAAGTGACACCTTTGCTCTTTAACACTTTAAAGAAGGCTTTTGCAGTGGATTTGCAATGTGAAATACATCGTTTTATTTCACCTTCATTCTTTTCTCCATTTATCATGATGTTGCTTCTTGGTCCAGTTGTGAGGATTTCTGTTTTCATTAGGTTGAGGTGTTCTCCATACTGAAGGCTGTAGTCTTTGATCTTTATTAGTAAGTTCTTTATGTCCTCTTTGCTTTCTGCATATTACAAGTTGTTAATGGGTCTTTCTCCAATCCTGATGCCATGTTCTTCTTCATATAGTTCATTTTCTCAGATTATTTGCTCAGCATATAGACAGAATAAGTATAGTGAAAAGATACAGCCCTGACACACATCTTTCCTGATGTTAAACCATGCAGTATCCCCTTGTTCTGTTTGAATGACTGCCTCTTTGTCTAAGTATGGGTGTCACATGAGCAGAATTAAGTGTTCTGCAATTATAATTCTTCACAATATTATCCATAATCTGTTATGATCCATATAGTCAAATGCCTTTGCATAGTGAATAAAACACAGGGAAATATGTTTCTGGTATTCTCTACTTTCAGCCAAAATCCACCTGACATCATCAATGGTACCCTTCATTCCATGTCCTCTTCTGAATCTCGCTTGAATTTCTGGAAGTTTTTGGAACTTTTTTGTCTATGTAATGCTGCAACCATTTTTAAATTATTTTCAGCAA
>NW_006921599.1:24147589-24148823 GCF_000298275.1 Orycteropus afer afer
TTTAAAAAAAAATGATGCTGGAAATTGCATGATAAAATTTTGCAAGACTAGCAACTTATTCATTGCAAATACCCTTTTCTCAACAACATAACTGGTGACTTTATGGATCTCACCACATGGAATACAGGAGCTTTGGTGGCATAGTGCCTAAGGCATTTGACTGCTAACCAGAAGGCTGGTGGTTCAAACTCACCAGCCACAGCCACTCCTTGGAAAGAAGGTTGGACAATCTACTTCCATAGTGTTTCTGCCTTGGAAACCCAAGGAGGGTTCTTTATGAGTCAGATCTGACTCAATGGCAGTGAATTTGTTTTTTTTCAGATGGAATACACTGGAATCTAATCAACCACATTTGTGGAAAGAGGTGATGGAGCAGCTCAGTATCATCCATCAGAACAAGGTTAGGGGCTAACTGTGAAACAGACCATCAATTCCTCAAATGCAAGTTCAGGCTGAAACTGAAGAAAATTAGAACAAGTCCATGAAAGCCTAAATACAACCTTGAATATATCACACCTGAATTTAGACATCTCAAGAATAGATTTGATACATTGAACACCAATGAACAAAGACCAAATGAGTTGTGGGTTGACATTATGGACATCATACATGAAGAAAATTAAGGGTCATTAAAAAGACAAAGAAGATAGAAAGGACAAAAATGGATGTTTCTACTGAAACTTGCTCTTGAATGTATAGTAGCTAAAATGAATGAAATAAATGATGAAGTAAAAGAGATGACTGTAAGATTTCCAAGTGTGGTGCAATAAGACAAATAATTATAACGAAAAACCTAGAGTTAGAACACCAAAACAAAAGAACCCATCTTGGCATTTCTCAAGCTGAAAAAACTGAAGAAAAAATTCAAGCCTCGAGTTGCTATACTGATTCTAAGGGAAATATATTGAATGACAGAGAAAGCATCAAAAGAAGATGGAAGGAAGACACAGAGTCACTGTACCAAAAAGAACTAGTTAATGTTCAACCACTTTAAGAAGTAGTATATGATCAAGAACTGATGGTATTGAAGGAAGAAGTCCAAGCCACATTCAAGGCATTGGTGAAAAACAAGGCTCCAGGAATTGACTGAATGACAATTGATGTATTTCAGCAAACAGATGCAACACTGGAAGTGCTCACTTGTCTATATCAAGAAATTTAAAAGGCAGCTACTTGGCCAACTGACTAGTACAATTCCATGTTTGTGTCCATCCCAAAGAAAGGTGAACCAACA
>NW_006921599.1:24149297-24150001 GCF_000298275.1 Orycteropus afer afer
CTTAGTATTTCTTTTGTTATTTGGGATTTCTTTCCTTTTCATATAATGTTGATTATTAGTTTTTCCATTTCTGTTGAAAATTTTCTGAGGATTTGTATCACAATTTCATTGAACCTGTAGATCCCTTTAGGTAGAAATGACATTTTCACAATATTAATTCTTTCAATACATGAGCACAGATGTCTTTGCATTTTTGTAGGTCTTTTTAGATTTATTGTGGTACTGTTTTATAATATTAATTGCACAAATCTTTCATATTCCTGGTTAGATTAAATCCTAGTTATTTTATCAAGTTGAAGGCTATTGTAAATGGCATTATTTTCTCTTTTTTTTTTTTTTTTTGAATAGTCTTTGTTAGTGTGAGGGACCCAAATAATTTTTGTGTATTGACCTTGTATCCTGCAACGTTGCTGTTCTACTAGTTTCAGCAGTTTTCTTGTAGAATCTTTAGGGTCTTCTATTGATAGGGTCATGTGATCTGCAAATAGAGATAGTTTTACTTCTTCCTTTCTTATTTGGACACATTTTACTTCTCTTGTCTTATTACTCTGCCTAGGACTTCTAGTATAATGTTGAATATGTGGTCCTAAGGGGCAACTTTGTCTTGTTCCCATTCTTTAAGGGAATCCTCCCATTCTTTCTTTATTGAGTGTAAAGTTGGCTGTAGGCTTGCATATATACCTTTAATTATGTTGAGAATTTTC
>NW_006921599.1:24150911-24153728 GCF_000298275.1 Orycteropus afer afer
TGGGATGGTTTTAATGTCACCAATTTCATTTCTTAATTTGATTATTTGCCTCTTCTGGGATTTTTTTTTTTTTTTTCTTCTTCTTCTTTTGTCAATCTAGGTAGTGGTTTCTCTATATTATTGATCCTTTCAAAGAACCATTTTCTGGTTTTGTTGATTGTATTGTTTTCCTATTTTCTATTTCATTTATTTCTGCCCTGATCTTTATTACTTCATTTTTGCTGGCTTCTTTTGATCTTCTTTTTCTACTTGTTCAAATTGTTGGATTAAGTCAATGATTTTGAGTCTTTCATCTTTTTTAATGTAAACATGTAGGCAATTACTGCTATGAATTTCCCTCTGAGTACTGCTTTTGCTATCCCAAAGGTTTTAATATGTTATGATTTCCTACTCATTTGATTCCAGGAATTTTAAAATTTCACTTTTTATTTTTCTTCTGTGAATCCAATAGTTTTCAAGTAATGTATTATTTAGTTTCTGTGTATTTATTTGTTTTATTTTTTTTCTGTTGTTCATTTCTAGCTTCATACCATTGTGATCAGAGAAGATGCTTTGTATGATTTCTGTCTTTAAAAAAAAAAAAAATTGTTGAGACTTCTTTTGTTTCCTAGCATATGATCTGTCTGGAAAATTATCTATGTGTGCTGGAGAAGAAAGTGTATTGTTCTGATGTTGGGTTGAGTGTTCTATATATGTCCACTAGGTTCAATTGGATTATGATTTTAATTATTTTCTCAATGTGTTTTGTGATATTATTTTTAGATATTCTGTATATAAATGAAAGTGGTCTGTTGAAGTATCCTACGATTATTGTGGAATTTTCTATTTGTTCTTTCATAACCCACTGCCACTGATGCAACCCTGACCCACAGTAACCTTAGAGGACAGAGTAGAACTGCCCTATAGGGTTTCCATGGCTGTAAATGTTTACAGAAGCAGACTATCTCATCTTTCTCCCTCAGAGCAGGTGGCAACTTTTTGATTTGCATATCAACTGCACCACCAGAGCTCCTTTTGTTCTTTCATATTAGTCAGTAGTATTTTCATGTGTTTTGGAGTATTGCTGTTAAATGCATATGTATTTATAACTGTTATGTCTTCTTGCTGAATTGACCTTCTTATTATTATGCAATGTCTTTCTTTTTCTTTTGTAGTAGATTTGGATTTAAACTATTTTGTCTGATATCAGTATGGACATCTTCAAGTTTTCATTTGTTTGTTTGTTTGTTTGTTTTGTTTTGTTCACTGGTTGCATGGTTCCCTTTATTTTCAGTCTGTTTGTGTTGTTATGTCTAAGATGTGCTTCTTGTACACAGCAAAAGGATAGATCATGGCTGTTTGGGTTTGTTTGTTTGTTTTCATTTATCCATTCTGCCACTCTCTGCATTTTGTTTGCAATGTGCTTTTAAGGTTATTTACATGTAAGGTTATTACTGAAAATGAAGTGTCTACCTCACATACTTTGCTACTTGTTGTTGTTGTATGTGTGTGTGTGTTTACTATTTTCTTTTTTATTATTCACATTTTTCTGTATTTGTTTGCTTTCTTATGATGAGAACTTTTGCTTTCATCCTTCTTCCCTTCTGAGTGTTTCTTATTGATGATTTCTTAGTGGACACCATATATGCTACATTACACAAGTTATAAGTGCAACAATGTTTAACATATGAACAATTGTTAGTATATAACCTTAACATGATAAATTTATTTATGATATGCTCCTCCTCCCATTTCTGTTGGAGTGTTTTCATTAACATCACTATATTTTGTACTTACTTTTTACTAACTTTATGTTATATTGATTGTGAAATTTAATTATTGACTTTCCTTGAAATATCATATACTTGGTCTTTACAATTGCTTATGTTGATGCATTTTTTTGGGTCTCACTCTCTCTCTCTCTCTCTTGTTTATTTATATTTTTTCCTGGGTATGCAAAGGAATATTTACTTAATCTCTTGCCTTTCCACCTGGAGTACTCCCTCAAGTAGTACTTATAGAGCTGTTCTTGTCATAGAAAATTCCTATAATATTTTATATATGTCACTTCATTGTCTTCTGACCTCTACAGTTCTAGGGAGCAATCAACACTGATTCTTATGGACTATCTTTGGTATGTTATATTGCATTTTTCTCCTTTTTTTCAGATTTTTTTTTTTTTTTCAGAATTCTCTTCTTTGTTTTTCAAAGATTTTATTAGATATGGTTCAGAGTTGATTCTTTTATGTTTCTTCTAATTGGGGTTCTTGTAGCTCCCTATGTTTGTAGGCTTGGCTCTCTGTTGAGGTCTGGGAAATTCTGAGTATGTATTGGAAAATTGTTTCTATGTCTTAAATTTTGTCATGGTGCTCTGAGACTCCAATAATTCTAATGTTGGATTTCTTAATTGAATCTTAGCTTTCCATTTGAGTTTGTTAACTCTTCTTTGTTCTTTTCTCTTGTTTCTCCTGAGACTTCAGTTATTTTGTGTTCTAATTCATTTATTCTGTTCAACTCTGTTGTTGAGTACTTCTCTTGCTTTTCCTAATTGAGTTGCTTTAGTCTTCATTTTTTCATTTTCCTTACTGAGTCTTTCATTTTGTTGTTCATTTGGTTTCCTGATCTGTACTAGTTTGTTTTCTGTGTGCTTTCTTGCTTTCTTTAAGCATATTTATCACCATAGTCTGAAATTTTCCAATTATTTCCATTTCTCTTGCCTCCATAGGAGAACTGTTTCTTCTTCATGTTTTGATTTTGCTAGGTTCTTCTCTTTTGAGGTTGTGTGTTTTACTACTTTTTCTTGAACTTGAACTTGGGGCTTTTTTTTTTTTTTTTTTT